>NC_135768.1:15581129-15856129 GCF_052425735.1 Oculina patagonica | reverse complement strand
CTCCGCATCCGATGACTCGCTGGATGTCTCAGGGCTCATGACGCGTGCTCTGAGCTTCGCCTCCTCGCCTGGAAACGACTGAACGGGAATAACCACAGTACTGTGTCGAGAATTCATCGTTTCATCGACGTCTAAGTTAGGGCCAAGTCTGGAGGGTAGAATAAGAGTGTTGAGCTCTGGTGCTGTAATCTCAGACAATTCCTTCACTTCAGGGTTTTCAATGTCGTTCTGCTGAGTTTTAGTTCTTTTGACTGTGTCCTTCGCTGTGATTTCTGAAACACTCGATAAGCTGTCTTTGCTATCAAGAAGTCTTTTCCGACTGGCAGTTCGGCTCTCGGGTACAACTTCGACTTCAGTCTCGTAACAAGATTCTTCAGTGTAATATTCGCTAAATTCCTCTCCTTCTCCTTCTTCTCGCGCAGAAAATATCTTCTGTTGCGCTTTCTCCTCGATAAGGCTACCGCTATCTTCGCTCCCCTCAACCTCGCGTTTCAAGTCGGCACCCTCTTCGTTGTATTCTGCCTCCTCGTTCTCGATCGATTCCAGTTTTCGCACCAGGGACCTTGTACTACTGGTCACGCTCGATTTCCTGATAGGGAGCCTTGTAGGCGGGCCCTCGTTGTCTGTGAGCTCCCGGTCACTTATGGCGCCGTCGGGACCCACGTAGATCACAGTGTCGCACGACTCTTCACCAGTGCTTGAGTTGTAGTCGGAACTTCCCGGTTCACCGATCGGGCAATCTTCGCGGAGTTTCTCGTTTAACGCTGTGGTCCGAAGTCTAGGCTCGGCTGTCCGAAGTCTTGGTTTTCGGATTCGGGCTTCGTCGCAGGAGCTTTCGCCACCAGAAGAGCTCGTGCTAGACCCCTGAAAAACACGAAAAAAATGAATTCAATTAATAATGTACAGTACTCTTCTTTATGGAAATAGGTAATTGTTTTCTACAACAGAAGCTACATTACAAGAATATAAACTCGACAGAATAACAAAACATGATTGTTTAAATTTGTATACCATCCAAATTATTATTAGCACAAAATACAAAGACGAATGCATAAATAGAAAACAATGTCCCAGATTTTTCACGAAACTTCTCAATCCAAGAAATTTTACTAATGTGTTTTTCAAAGGAAGCTGAGGGCAAATTTAAAATGGCTTTAGAGTTTATTCAATTGTTCAAAAATTTGTGTTACTTTATACTTCCAAAAGCTTTGACGGAATTCTAGGCTTATACATGGAGTAAAATGCGAAGGTTTTGAGTTAAACAAATAACACTTTTCGGCTCTTCTGAAAGCGTTATTTAGAAATATTAGCGGCAGATCTTATCACAATCATTCTAGTTCAAGCTGGCATATTCGGCATTCCAACAAAATGTTGAATTTACTCCCTTTGTTTCTAAAGAAAAAACAGCCTTTTAAGAAAGATTTTTGCTAACAAACGATAGAGTTAAATTGTTGTATAACCTTGAGTTACTCTCAGCAAGATAAAAAATTTCTTCGAGACTTAGAAACAACAGGGTTCGGGAATCCATGCAGAGAACTAAGTGTTCTTTCGCCCCAGGGGGAAAACAAAGAAAAAAAAACTTTGGTACAAACATTAAACTGGAGAAAAAACTACACGAATAGGCGTTGGGTGTTCGGTTCGCATGCTACAATTTGAAGGAAGGATTCGTTTAAATTTCGGAGTTAAGCAAGATGAATTCGTTTTCATTCCCGGCTAAATGGAGTTTTGAACACTTGTTTATCAAAAGTTTTTTTAATTTTCTCCACGGGGAGTCTAATCCTGCGCGCAAATTTCGAGATCGTGTAAATCTTATAATTAAATGTTTTAAGTTTGTGCTGGAATTTTTTACACTAGGTGCAAGAAATGAGAGGTTTTTGGAGCGCAGAAAGATTAACATCTTATTACACTCTCCACAAACAAGGCTTTCGCGATCTCTTGTAAGGATTAACAGAATTCTTATTCAAATTGTAATTGGTGCCACATTTATCTTGTATCTTATCAGAGAACTAATAAGTTTTGAGAAACGAAAAGTAATTTGCTCTCATTTAGTTTTCTGTTTGAAGTCTGCGAGGTACCGAACATCAATTAAATAATATTTTAGGGAAGCGTTTTTACGATCGTTCAAATGTTTCATGTAAACTTCATGAAAAGTTTACTTTAGCTCACATCTGCGATTAGATTAACACATTGGGACGAAAACTATGACGAATCAACAACAAAAGCTTAACGAGTTCTTTAAATACTCCACAGCTTGTCTAATTACAGCCAATTTGAAGGTATTTTTGATCACAGCTTCGCAGCCAGATGTTAAACTTTAAAGTGACTTCAGTAAATTGTTTGCCAACTCTGTCTTTTCATGCTGAGTTAAATGAATTCAAAAAGAATGTCAGTCGGAGTTAATTAACTCCTACAGGTAACATTTTCTTTGCTATGGAACTTCGATACAATGAGTCATAACTTTTCTAAACATTAAAATGTTTCTGTGTAGCGCTAGCGAACAAAAACTTTACGATTCTTTAAATGCTTACGTAAATGAATGAAAATAGTAAATATAAAAATAGCTAACGAAAGGACTAACTTAACAAGTTGCAGATATAATGGCCTGAAATAATGTTTATCCCACAAAACCGCATTTTGATGTAATATGCTGATTTTTAAGTCATCGTATCTTCTAAAGCTACTTTCTCCAACCAGTAAATCGCATTTTATACACTAAAAGTCAAGACTCAAAATGGACTACCCAACTCAAAGGAACTAACTGCCTATTTGAACAATCATCGGATTTACAGAGGTATAGAATTAGGATTAAAGCTCTAACATGCTTTTCCTGAACTTATAAGATTTGTATAAGGCATAATTACCTAAAATACAAACAATGTTGGGCTCACACGCTTCTACAGTTGGACAGTTCTTTGTCCAAGGGTTCTGTCGACAAGCTGTTTGCTTTCCATAAGTGTCACATAATTCACAGCGAAAATGTTTTACTCACCAAGCTTTGCGAGAAGAGAGAGCCGTTTCACCAAAGTTTAGTTCTAAGATGACATTGATTTACGAGACCTTAATACCATGCCGATATGTGGTTCACAGTATATGTTCCTAAAACCACTCTAAGCCAATCGCCTTAGCCGAAGGGAGGTATTTCAAAATGAAAAGACTTTATCAACCATGGAAGAGATAATGAAAATGGTATGAAAATTTTTCTATTACTGAAAGCCCCGATAACCTGCCCATTGTTTGCAACATACAAAAGGCGGACTTCCAGAAACCACAAACTTATTAAACGCTAAAAGAACGACAAACATTTTTATCAGAGAAACACGACCTTTGTTAAAGACTTTGATTGACTTTACCTTGTTTCATCGGGTTTTTTAATAAGATTAATCAGGTGTCATGCCCCGCGAAATTAAAACGCAAATACAATTCTATTTGCTTTTTGATTAGTAATGCTTAGCATTTCAAGTCGGTATGTGGCTAATTTCAAGGATAATAAACACGAACACCGTTCGGCATTGATCGTTAAGACTTCGGGTCAAAGTCGGAATGTCGGAGAGTTCGTGATCATTCGGTAGCATTTCGCCACTCCAAGATTTAATATTTGGAGCTTGTCGCTCGTGCTCACCTTTCCTTTGCGCTTCCGCAACCGGTGGAGCCTGGTCGCTAGTTGAACGGTTGCCAGTGTTTCGGCGTAGAATGGAAGCGAAGGTGACACATGCGCAATCATTGTTGTACGACATGACGTATTGCCAATGGACTCTTGGAGCATGCGCGTGATCTTGCTTGTTCTGTTTAAAAGTAAAAAAGAAAAAAAAATAAGATAAAATATTACTCGTGCCCGAACTACCTATATCTTTATAAGAGAAAATGTCAGCTTATAACACGACTGGTCGCTAAATTAAAGGAAGTGGAACTGAAGGCTAAGATTCCTTTTCAGTAACATCGACTCGAAAGAACGATGCAAAGAGACATACAGAAAAGAAAACCAGTTTTCACTTAGCGCAGTCGCGGTTAAACAGCTTGCTTGAATGTGATTAGTTCAACGCACCTGTGAGGCACGTGTTTGGCGCCGTTTATAAGAGAGATGATGACGTTTCCAAGTCCTGATAGTGACATACTGCTTGCCCCTCCGTCTTTCTTGGATCCAGTGTACCCTTCGCAGCTGGCCAGATCGATAAGATGTAGCCGGGAGCGACCACCGTGGACTGAGGAGAGAAAGTAAATGAAGTTATTTTGTGACTAAACATGGCCGAAAAAGAGGTAGATTTTGAACTGAACTAGCCGTTTCCTATACAAGTGATTTCGACGCTTTTACTTTTCTAAACTCATAAAATTTAGAGGTGAAAAGTCGGTCAGGCTTTAAGAAAACGTTACAAGTACTGCTTTTCCGTCTTATAAAAAGAAGATGTAAAGCCGCGCTTGGCTTATTTTTGAGACACTGCCTTGCTGCATTACCAAATTCTCAGAAGTAACCTCAGTTAAAAGAAATGTATGTCAGCAGGAAGGAGAATTCCTATTTTAATTAGAGATTAAAGCTTTTTGGGAGTTGTATGATCTCTTACCTCCGCCAGCATTCTTGGAATTTTTCTCCACACGATACTGATAAATATGCACAGTGAAGAACATGTGCGAGTTCATGCTTTCTTCCCAATCTGTGTTTTCACCTGTAAAAAGTTAAGAAACAAGATGATAAGTATCCCAAACTTTACCATTCGTGGTATGTAAACGGTTGTAAGGATAATATATAGTCGTGTACATCTAGCGCTTAACTCGAATCATTGCTGCTCATCCCTGGATGGGATGTTTCTCCATCGCAGCCTCTCCCCCCCCCCCCCCCCCCCATAACAGTTCGTCGGCACATTTATACACCTTGGTAGAGAAGGGACTGAGAGTTATGTGTCCCGCCCAAGAACACAATACAGTGACAGTGACCATGCTTAAACTCTCGGTCTCTTTTAAGGTCTCAAATCCGAACTTTAACCAATAAGGCCACTGCTCTTTCCATTACTGTTACGAGATAGACTATAACTCACCTTCAGGGTTGCTGTTCTGTGGCCTCGTTCTAGAGGCGATGGCTGCGTCAAGATAGTAAGCCGCCTTTTCAGCTGATGCTACACGAAGCTCTGTGGGATTGATCTCCTGCAATAGGACAATAAAGCGGTCTTAAAAAATGCGTCATGCGCCAACTTGCCCAAAGAGTTATTTTGGTTCGCCCAGACTGTTACACAAAGTAACAATGCGAGATTGCATGGTTCGAAGAGTAATTGAGAACTCCAATCAGTCGACCGGATCAAGGCTATCAAGGCTAAATCTCCTTCCTGAGAATTGTCTGAGCCCACGCATGTCGGTTTCGTGAGTCAGCAGGTTACTAAGCAACATGACCTATTCTCATTTTCACTCCGTTGACGTCACATTTTTTGGAGCCAGTTTTGCTCATTCTAATTGGACAATTAGAATCGTAAGGTCTTCGGGGCATTCAATGGAGTGGGACTAAACAAAGAATATCGCAATTACCTGAGCTCCATTGCGGCCTTCTCGGAGGAAAACGCTTGGGCTTGGGTCGCCAGTGCCATTTTCTGAACCTAAGTAACATCAGAATAAGGGGGAAAAGTTTAGTTTCATTATCATCATTAGCGAGAGTCAGGCTGTTAAATTACGTAAACCGTTTATTGAGATATTTTCATTACCTGTTGCTTGCTCAGCGAGTAAATCCCGAACGTTTTCCGAACGGCCGACGATCTCCACTGCTGACACCCGAACAGAAAACCTCGTACCCGTTCTGAAATGATAAAACAACACAGGTTGTTGTTGTTGGTATATTACAATCCCCATCGTAAGTCCTCCTCACTTCCATAATCTGCTAAGGTTTCTTATGATGTAAGGTATCGTTTCGAGTGTCTCAAAATCAGGTCAAAATATGTGACAGTGCCCTAATTGATCACAGCTGTTCATTGTGTCTCTCTTACTTTTGTTTCTGCTCGCTAATCAGTTTAAACAGCCACGACAGAGCACAAGGGATTAGTCCCAAAGTCTGTTCTTTTTCGTCTCGGCCAACCATTGTGTTGGTTTTACCTGGAAGCGAGAAAGAGCAGAGAAAAAAATCAGTTTTGGGAATAAGGGTCACTATTCGTTTTCTTGAATAGACTTCGCTAAAAAGCACACCTACCTAAACCTGCATAGCCGTATGAAAACAGACAGCCTTCAGATCCACCAACGACAGATTGAAGAACGTCCACGAGTGACCCTGAACAAACTTCAACCTGAAACAAAAAACATTTCCTACTTCTTTAACAAAATCTAAAGCGCCTTATGATGGAAAAAGTGGTTCTAACTCTCAAGTCTGTGGATAAAACCCTAGTGTGCGACCATCAAATAAAAGCTGTTGAGCAGTAATTTCACGTGGTATTGTTTATTATGCTGTACAAGGTGGTTCTAACTTTTTAGTCTGTGGACGAAACCCAAGTGTGTGACAATTCAAATGAAAGCTATTGAGCGGTGCTTTCATGTGGTACTGTTTTTAATGCTGTACAAGGTGGTTTTAACTTTTAAGTCTGTGAATGAAACCTTTGTGTGTGACCATTCAAATGAAAGTTATTGAGCAGTTCTTTCATGTGGTACTGTTTATTATGCTGTATAAGGTGGTTCTAACTTTTAAGTCTGTGGATGAAAACCTAGTGTGTGACCATTCAAATGAAAGGTATTGAGCAATTTTACACTCTTGTAAAACTAGTCTGTACGTTGTGTATCTTGACTCGAATGTTCGTCAACTCACCTGAGTGCAATCTGACTCAAATATCGAATCAAACGCAAACATCTTAGGTGCTGCCACGCCCATCTTTCTGTGCGTCTGTGACACGTGACCCACTGTACTCGGATCATACAGCGTGACTTGCTTTCGTTTCTGATCCACCTTCATAAAGGACCCAGTCTCTCCCGGAAATGACGGACAAATTCTTAACATTACTTTCACCTTCCCATCTGTTCTCTTTGTGTGCATCTTTAGCAGGCCAGGTGGCACAGCTGGACTCGATATCCGAAGCACTTCCTTAAACTTGGTTGGGAAAGGGTAAGGCTGAATTTCCTTGTGCGCATGTCTTGACGGTGTTAACTCCACCATAGGGGAGGGGTGGTACGCAGACGGGTCCTGTTTGTGGCTGTGAGCTTTCTTGTTCTTCTTTTTAGAAGAAAGTAGTTTTTGAGCAGCCCTGAATGAAAAAATAAACAGATTTTAGAGTAAAAAATAGCAACGGTATATAGTAGGCAGTGAAGGCAATAGGGGTTTTTATTACACAGATGAACGTTCCACAAACCGCCTTGCTGTTATTACAATCTTTTAGTCAAATTTGAACATGCATATTTTAAGCGATATGCCTACACACGACCTCAATAGAGCACGTGCAACTTCCATTCAAAACGGCGGGAATAGTTCAAGGTCTTAAATTGGCTTTTTTCCACTGCATCCTTTGTTTAATGAGAGGAACTTAAAATGTCATTTGAAATAAATTGCGGGTACCCACAAAATAGACCAACTGTCAAAATAATAACTAAATACTGTGCTGCTGACAGATAACGGTTACAAAGTCGATAATGCTTTGAAAGGGTTTAGATAATTCTGGAAAACTTTTGTATTATCCACTTAAGCTTAATTGATCCCTTATGCCGATTTGATTTAATAAATTTGCAGTAAAGGTATTTCTCGGCGTCTGCGATCTGATGTCTACGATAATTTATAAATCTATGTAAAAACAAGTCAAGAAGACATGAGTCGTGCTAAACCATTTTTAAACGCTAGCTTTTCATAACTTTAAATAATCAAATTAATTAGTCAGAGTGTAGGATTTTATCGTCTCTGTAAAAAAGCACTTTCTTCTCAGGAGAGTCGTAAAAGATGTTTGAAAATGGTTATATAATTTTAGTGTTTTCAAAGGACTTAAGGAATATCACGACCCGGAACAAGTACAGTCGCTTTTTACGTACGACTCGTTAAAACATACGCATTTTGACGTCAACGGGCAACAAGGGATTAAATTTTAGTTCTACAGGAAAAAAACATTGATTAGTTTAAGCAAAATGTTGACCACTTACACCACAAAAGAAATCGCTGAAAAGAGATTAAAACATTACTGACATATGGAATGTAAATATTGATAAACGAAAGAAAAAGATTCAAAACAATGACTTTCTTAGTTGGTTGAATTGCGTTTGATTCGGTTTTGAGTTAAGCTCGTGAGAAATACTTCAACTCAATTAGCGGTCACTGCGCTTTTTAGGAAGACATATTAAAGAATTTAAATGAGAAATTGAGCTCGATTAGGCTCTTGTATTTAGGGAAAAAGTAAATATTTCATTTTAATATATGTTGTTTGGCGTTTCATTCTGGCGTATTACGGAGCGAAGTTTGTGACCTTTTGTCAGTTAGGTTGGCATGAGCTTTCACTCTAAGTAAATCAAATAGATTAAAGTTTCTTTTGTCCAATTCCTTGTTGTTAACTCTTATCAGCTAAAATCACCCTTAGTAGATACAAGAATTAACCCTTAAATTCTCAGAACTGTAAGACGATAAGTAATTAGAGTTAATATCACGAGTTTCGAATGAAAAATCAAAACGGGCGGATTTACTGTCCTCATAAAATAGCAGACTCTTTTTCCGACCGCAGACGAGTAAAAAGTTCCAAGATTTTGCCCTTGCTTTACAAATACCCCAAGCTTCGATCGTCCAGCTGAAGGTATCCGTTAAAAACAGAAGTTACAATGAGCTAAACAAGATCAAGTAAATAAAAAGTGGAAACACCTCACTAAAATGCGCCACATAGACCTGCCCTTCATTCATACATACATAAAATTTATAGCTACTGAGATGGAACAGTCGCACACAAGCACGTGAATCCCGTTCATGCAATACGGAGAGTTATCTACCTGACTCGTGCCTTATCCAACTCTTGTTTCGAAGTTAACGCGTGCCAAGTTGATAAATAGCTTAAACCAGGTGCAATTTGAACAAAGTCTTGCCCGCCTGCACCAAGAGGACCACGAGCATTCATTTGAGGCCGAAACATCGAAGCAAAGGAAGGGCATGGAATTCAAAGACAAGAATTCGTTCCTTACGTCCGCCTGCGAACTGTCATGGGACGGATGCAATAAGATTCGCTGACAACTTGTTTACTCAGCAAGGTAAAGAAGCCCTAACTAAAACACAATGCAGGCGGGTTTTGTAGGCGGAGATATGTCTCTTATGGTTGATTTTGAGGGAAAGACTTGTGACAGTTTGAATGAAATTAACAAGAAAACCCATTTACTGAAGTGCGTTCCAACAGCTTTCAAGTGCATGCCGTTTCAACTACTTCATTTAACTGTGCATGTGTTTCCAACTGAAAAAGAAAGATTTATCTTTCTTCGTGAGAAAACGTTTGTTTCCAGGCTTGAAATTCAGTCAGGTTCTTTTTTCTCCAGACAACCGGCATTACGTACTTCACTTTTCCGTTTAATTCTACCACACGCGACGACAGAGCCGTCTCCATGAGTGCAGAAAGGCTCTATCCTTCCGGAAGTCAGCTCATTTATACAAAAGCTTCTTTTTACTAAACACGACATCAAAATATTCGCACTAATCTCTTTTCTATTGTTTTTATGTGGTTTAGGGTGTGTTAATTCAACGAGCATCGTTCTTGACAATATTATTTCAAGTCTTGGGTAAATAACATTTTGTTGTTAATCCCGGCTATTTTATTGAATAAGGTATTTAGAAAAACGGGAAATTAAGTAAAAATCTTAGAGCATGCAGAGAGCGCCCGAATTTTCATTAGACTATTATAAAAACTTTTATGCCACTTTTTTAACATCGTAACAATTCAACACGATTTCGCGGGCTCGCGCTAGTTAGAGGAATAATATAGTAGGTGTATTTCTCAAAGTATTTTGTTTAAAAAATATAAAGAAATGAGATAGCTAAGATCCTTTTCATAAACGATTATCGTGCAAAGGCTGTTTATAAATCAAACTCCAAAAAAATTCTTTAACATGTTGCATAAATTTTTCTTTTCGTTCAATTCGGAAAGTCCGGAATTTGACAGATATTTCGTCAACATAAAGCTTTTAAAACTTTTATTGGGAGGATTAACGAAAGACAAAAGATATGTCTAGTTTATTTGAACAAGGAACAATAACTTTTAAACAAAAACAATGTCTTTAAATTTCAGATTCATCTAAGAACAGAACACACTTCTTAATCAACTAAAATTGTTAAACTATTTTATCCTATAAGCAAGTAACTGAATAAAATTCTTTTTAAGCGGAAACATATCTTCTTAATTAATAAAAGGTCTAGAGCCGAGTGCAGGGAGAAAGTACACATTTACGGTACTGGGAAACTGATTTTTGCATCTTTAGGCGGAGATGTCGATGAAACTGCAGTGGTTGAGTCTCACATCGATGCTGTTTTGTGTTAGTGTTAATAACATTTGCAAGAGTCTAACAAGATTTGCGCTTGACTGTCTAAGCGTTTAAAACAAATTTTCGTTGAAGAACTCGAAGACTTTCCGATTCTTGTCCGCCAATCAAATCATCGCGCGAACAATTGCGAACACTCCGAAAATTATCGTGTCGTTATGTAACCTGCGATCAGGCGCTCTTTTTTCTTTTTTCGAAAGGGATAGGAAAAATACTTATCACTCCTTCCCCGGAGTGATAAGTAGGCAGGGAGGGCATGATCTCAGGTTAGTCGTTATGGTGCCGTAAGGACACAACCTGTTTCTAAGCAACACCGCTTGGAAAATTGTAGGCTCAGTAAATTGCCACCATAAAACATGACTGTTTTTTTTTAACTCCTTTAAGCTTTACAAATTCAAGACTGGTAGCCTACCTTGACAGGAACGATGAGCCAATGGCCGCCTCTTCCGGTTTCACATACGTCATGCCACCACGATCACCGGTCTCCATGGCGACGCCAGCTTGCAGGCGCTGCTTGTCCGCCCGACGTAGGAGCTGGTCAGCGTTCGGTCCTACCATATATCCGGGAATGTTGTAGTAAGCGAGGAACTGTGACTCTTCCAAAGTGTTCACCATAGCGACTGCTTCTCGTTTAAGCTGGTTCAGGTCGGTGGCGCACACTTCACATTGGTCGTTTTTCCATGACTTCATTTGAGTTTCTGGAATGCGGATCTGGTCGAAGATTCTTGCAGAAAGGGATCCCTGTAATGGAAATCAGACTCGTTAAGACTAACAACGACTCGAGTTATATTTCCAGCACTGCTTTGTCATGTTCAAACTATACGGTGGACGCGCGCTTAGTTCGTACACAAATGATCCAGACGCGCAACTTCAAACAGCCCCGGAGGGAATTCTGATCACTTGTTCCCGGGAGAGAATTACTCCGTTCCACCCCTCCTACCAACACTCCCCTCCCCCTCCCCCTCCCCCCAAAACTGCCCCCTTTCATCACAGCCATGGACGGCCAACTTTACCCTGTTGCTTTTTCTCCCAGGGTTATATTTTTCCTGCACCGTCGAAACCGGACACAACCTCGCAACACACAAGGCACAGTTGCGCACATATCATGATATTGATATTACAATTTGTACCTATTTGTCATTATGATGAAGCTTTAGCTGTTCACTGTTCATTAATTTATTTACCATCCATTAATGTATCACGCTAGAATCACCTGAGGTAAGTGACGTTGCAAATTTTACGTTTGAGTTGGTCTCCGTAATTAGGAAAAAAATAGTTACTCTGCTAATCTTTCTATTCCTGGAGCGGAAGATGTGATTTATCGAATGTGATTACCTTGCTGAAAATCTTTGCTTATTAAAGCACGTTACGCAAATTTTGGAAAACGTGAAAAATTGTCGCATCTTTTCAAAAAGGCAGAATCCAAAGAGTTGTCAAAAGTTAGTTGGAACATTTGGAACGAAATTTTGAAACATTTGGAAGCGAAATTTTGCAAAACCTCGCAGTGAAATTTTGCAAAACTTTGCAGTGAAACCACTCGCCTAACGGTTCCGCTTGAGTTTTAAACATTTCATGACGTCATTTCTATGGTTCATAACAGTGTAGACCATGGAAAAATGTGGTCGATTTGTTTATACACGAACATGACGAACATTGTTGTTCATTCAGTAAAAGTTTCAAAACAACAAGTCTGTGATTACCAAGTCCTAGGCAATTTAAGATAGCACCGCCTTATAAACCACAAATGCTAATGAACTAGAGAAGAAGCGAAACAACAATCTTAACTTTAGCATTTAGAAGTGGATAATTGTCGAAGGCGGGGAGCTCTGTGGTGTATGACAGGCTAAGACAAAACAAGACTATCTAGTTAGTCCGTAAATTTTCTGATGCGTGCAACGCGAGCTTGTTGTTTTGAATCGAAATGAAATTTACTCCAGTGGAATGTGCTGCTAACGAAGCATGGAATCGTTATTGCACGCTAAGCAGGGCAATATCAAGTGTGTGAGTATTTCAAGACGTTGTTAGTTATTTTCGTTCAAAGTATCGCGTGACGGGATGGAAAACTCGGCTAATATAATTGGTTTGTTTGAAACGTTTGTTATGGTTTCGCCTCAAGCGCTCGGTAATAGCCGGAAATAAGTGGACAAAACAACACATGAATGAATAATAATTATATGAAGTTATTAATCATGATTGTAAGTGACGAAACATGTACATTCCTAGAGTGGAAAATGAAAACGTTTAAGTTTTACGAAGTGTAAAATTCTTCTGACTACGCGAGCTTTATTGCACGTTTTACCAAGAATTCAGTTTTGTAAACATAGTCGACTTTAGCTGTTGCCGAGTAGTGACCATTTTAACCCTTAACCTCGCAAAAACTGGAAACTTACCAAATGTTATAGAGGTTCATTGAACGTGGAAAACCAACAAAACCACAGGAGGTAATTCTTAAGGGCTTTCATTTGAATGGTCACTCACCAGGGTTTCGTCTACAGACTTTAAAGTTAAAACCACCGTGTACAGCAAAATATACAGCACCACATGAAAGAACTGCTCAATAGCTTTCATTTGAATGGTCACACACTAGGGTTTTATCTACATACTTCAAAGTTAGAAATGAGTAATATGACTTAATTTTTGTTTGCTCTTTTCTGATTACATAATAAGCCAAACGACAGTGAAAAAGAAACATTACAAGTTATGGAATTTGCAGTTCTAGGTTTGCCTCTGAAGCTCCTAATGTCAAAGTGTTAAAAGTTGGCGATAACTTTTAATATGATCTCTTATCAAAAATGTACTCTTACCACTCAACTTAGTAGCGAGCAGCTTTCCAGTTTACACAATATGTTTGCCTAACGCTAAATCCCTTTAAAAGTTTCTTTTCCACCCAGTAGGAAACCTTCATCAGAAGAAGTTTAAGGCTACAGTGAAAATGGTCAGATCGCCCAAAAACTATAAGATTGCACTTGAAGTATTTTTACCTTTTTTCCTCTTCGATTTCTTCCTGTACAAGAAATACTTCCTCCCCGCATGTTCCTCAAGATTGTTTAAGCTCTACTGATGCTAATATCACAGTGTTTTCCCTTTTTATGAGCTCGTTTTAGTTTGTACGACATGCAAGGCGGAACAACACGCAACGATTCATGCCCCATTTACTTCCAAAGAACTGAATCACTTTAATCGAGTACTGATGTCATACAAAGTAAATTAATCACTCTTTCTCAACAAGGTGTCAAAGAACTACTTTGTCTATTAAATTAACGGCGTCCTTGCTGAAATTTTAAAACGTGCTCACTCCAACACACGCAGAGTTTTCCATTTTGGTTCCATTATCGGGCGCGCGCTTTTAAATAATTTTCGTGTCCAATTTTAGAAGCAATGATATTGTTTGAGGTGTGGCTAAAAACCTCATTTCGTTGTAAACTTATCAGGGCATCTTTAAATGACGTACACAACCAAAATTGCTTTTATGTGTGGGCACGAAAACAATTCCCCTGAAGGGGCCAATTTAACGTTATTCGATCAACTGAGACGCACGTGCAAAGACAATAGATTTGTACTAAACAACATAAAAACACACTCACTTCAATCGAATTTGCTTATTTAGTTTTTTCCTCTTTCTCTCGCTGTGTATATACGCTTGCGCTTGCTTATCCGGCAGTGAACGATTCGCCATTATTTTTCAATAAAAGAAAAATCTAGATTATATAACGTTGTTATTTTTCCCTCCGTAGCTTTGGAAGCGAGGAAGAGTGTTTAGCAAATCAACATGTTTTGTTATTGTTTGCAAACAAAAGAGTCACCTTATAAGATTTCACGTTGTAAAACCGCGGTCAAAACGTGACTATAGCTATATTTCCGTTCCTTTATACGTTCAGACAAGTAGGTTTCGTCAAAGGTAACCGCCTTAAGAAAATACATGTTATTTACTCGAGCGTAAAACTATAAACACGGGTCTCTCTCGTTCACGTGCAACATAAACTGTATTTCAGCACTTTGTAAAACTTTCGCTGCACACAAGATTAGAAATATACGGACTAAAGGAAACACGATAGTTGTGCCATTGCGTTTTGAGCTGTAAATAAAATGAGTTTCAAACTACCTTAACAAGTCAACTGGAGGAGTAACAAAATTGTATAATTTACCTTATTGCGTAAACCAGTAAACCAGGCTTGAATAGAGAAAAAAGGCCGGTTTCATCTCAAATTCGACGTGTAAAAGTCTCAGCTAAAATAGTTCCGTCAAAATCGCATATCTTCTTGTTAACTCTCGTTGTGGCATTCGGGGCTCGCTTTTTGACCAACTGCTTAATGTCGTTGCTCTAACAAACTGCGTAGCTCTGTATGTTAACAACATAAGTGTTTTTAACGCAAACATGCACTCCAAACTGCTTGACTTATGAAAATATTTCATGGTTCAGCACTTCGTTCCGTTAAGCGACTGTATTAAAAAGGTGGGGCTCTTGAATAGAAGACCACTTTATAAACACAAAACACTTTTACAACTCTTTGTTGTGCACGCAAGGTCCGGAGATAACGATCGTATTCAACACACTCGCTGGCGTCAAAACACAAGCAAAACAAAGTTGGCCCGCGGGACCAGTAAGCTGATAATTGCTGGAGCGAGGCATGACTCAACTATATGCAGTCTTAACCAAAGGGGGTACGATTCACGTCCTCACACAGAAGGGCAACCTTAAAAGCTTTCTAAGTCTATCCCGAGGCAAATCCACTTTAATTTAAAATATTGTAACGTATGTTCTGTTATTTTAAAGCATGCACCTTTGCACGTAAAAATCTTTGTACGATATACTGTGTACATTTTATTGCTCATCAAAGAAATCTTTTTTTAAGACAAGTTGTTGAAACTATTTGCGTGAAGCAGGAATTTGCATCTCTGTGCATTGCTTCATTTCCTTTGCTCTGTTTTTTTTTCTGCATTTCAAATGCAGGGGTGTAATCGCGAGCTGAATAAGGGTCTCCGCACACGTGGGGACATGACGTAGGCATATGTCGGAGCAACGGTGGCATCTTGGGTTGTTCACGCTCGGGGACATGTAGCGGGACGTGTGCGGGGACTGTGCGCAACAAATTCACATTGTGTCCCGTGTGGAGCGTCGCAGCTACTGTCCCCGCAGTGTGAGAGTCAGATTTTGTTGCTTCTGTTGCTGCGACATTCCCCGTGACATGTCCCCACGTGTGCGAGGACCTAAAAAAATACTTTTCTCTCTGAATCAGTAGCCAGGTTTACACAAACGTGAGCGGTGTACAGATTTCAGTTCTAAAAGTTCTTTTCCTGTTTTTGTCGAATGTTGTTTTCCTCCTGCTTCGCTCGAGAGCGACGAACGTTCGTTTCCCGATTAAGCACCGAAGGTCAAATTGTGGTTAGTCGACGACCAGATGTCTTGACGACGGCCCCCGTTTCACCGTATTCTGGTCACATCCTGATCTTGTCGTAAAGACTCACTGCACGAACACCGGAAGTTATCAAGTCGCGCCCCGGCTATTTCGCATAGGCTCCCGTTTTCCTTAAACGTCGCGCTGTCCTTTCTACTAAATATTGCTTTACTGCCACCGAAAAGAAAACTCGTTTAATCTTGTTTCAATATAATTTTTGGTTTGATCGCTGACGATGGCTAAAGTTACTTGATTTTGATCGTTTAACTTGTCTCTCACTTCCTCATAAACGACTGAGTCCTGGACCGAGTAGTAGAAAAAAATTTAGGTCATTTTTTTCGGAATGAGAGCATGCGCACCAACGCTCCGCGCGAATCTTGCGTCGGTCAAACACGTTGTTCAGATACATGGCCGTGGAACTAAAGAGGTGATTTCTGGTTGTTAGACATGTGTTGTGTCTGGCGTTAACCATTTCAAGACACACTGAATGAATAAAATGAAATGCATGAGCAACTACAGTAGCAGTCGCGGAGAGGCGATTCAATCCTTTCATGTCTATTACGCGAAATTTTGCAAACGATCTTTGAATAGTACCGTGTGTCCTCCTCTGAGATTATTGCGCACCCTTTTGCGAAAGTAGAAGTTCTATGAAAGTTCTGCAACCTGATTTATAGCCTGCTCCATGCGTTCGGTTATTTTAGGAGCAGTGCGAAATTCGAAAGATGGCGTGTGAAAAAAAAAAAAAAAAGGGTTAGTCGGAGAGACGCGGCTCCCTCGCCCCAAACCCCTCACTTTTTTCCTACTCGCCGTTCTTCCCGCTATATCCCGTTTTTAGCGCCCTGCCCACCGAACGCCTGGAACAGGCTAGCAACGTTAGACTAATTAAGGCAAAAACTTCAAATTAGATTGTGCTATCTGCTACGCCGTGGTTCAACTATCAGCTATTTCCTGATTTCTGGTTATCAAACTTCTAACCCATTCACGACGATCTGCTTCTTTTCTCGTCTTTTCCCCTTTGAAAGCAAAGGAATTGAACATCTGCAATTTCTTTGTCTTGGCTACCGTCTTTTTCCGGCGGAAATGATTTTGAATTGATAATGAATAGTAAAAAGTTACTGGGTTGAAATCTTTTGATTAAAATGGCTGTAGATATCCAAAACAATCCTTATGAAGGATAAATTGATTTCACATTATACTCACATAATTTGACATGGTTTAGTTGTTTTAAACTTCATTTGAAGTTGACAGTAAACATTGCTAACATAAAAAAGAAAACAACGCTCTCTTACAGATCCTAACAGAGAGCCAAAGAATATAAACAGGAAGTCTTGCTAAGTCTTGGCTTGCAACTTCAACCTTCTATGTTTAATTAGCGGTCTTACAAATCTCAGCACGAATTCTATGGTGTGTTTTCTCTGTGGTTTCCTTAGTTCGCGCGGCCGGAGCGCTAAGGGGCGACGCCAACAAAACTCGATGCGAAAGCGAAACCGGGGCAGCGAGCGAAAAAAGCCCTTTCCTTTTCCTCCCATTGAAACGTGCGACAATTTTAATTTCTCCTCCACCTCCGCACTTTGGGTCAGAATAAAACAAATGCAAATGAAAAGACATAAAATTACAAGAGCAATTAATTAAAACGGGCATTTGAATTGTCTGCTCTAGACCATGCAGCTTGCGTTTTTTTCTCTCCGTCGTTTGAAGAGAAGGCTGAGAAACATGAGGCGTTATTAAACATATAACTTTTTTGCGCAAAACGTATAGCGATGTATTTGTGTCCGAATAAATGCCAAACAATTCCGTTCAGTTTGTTTCTGATATATTAAAAGCCTGAAAAATTTCTAAATACGTTGCAGTCTGAACCATCAGCCTGACTCGTATTGAGTATTTGCCCGTACCAATTTTCACGTGGTCTTACAGACCAGACTTCCAGCGGCCTGCACGCTTCTAAGCAAAGTTGCATTTCAAAAATATCGTCGTCGTTGACAACATGAGGGTTGCACGTCGTGTAGGCCACACAAAAATGATCAGTTAAATGTTCGCGACGTCTCTTATTAAGTCAACAGACTCGGCCAAATAGTTCAGAAATAAAATGCTACGGGGATAATTTGACATTGAATCCCTATGGCTCTGTAGTCACCTTATTCAAAATAAAGATAAAATAGGACCCAGCGAAGTGCTCTAGTATAAAAGATAATGTTCATTTACCCCACAAATAAATAAAAAAAAAACAAGTTAAGAAGGATTCTAGAATATCGTAACAAACGTCATACCTCGTCGAGTGAATTGACCATGCTTTCTGGAATGGGGGCTAAATCAGAGTTTTCCATTTAAAAAATTCCATGAAGTTCATCAAGATCTTGTTGGAAGGCGAAGTTTCACTTGCTAAGTAGAACTTGTTTCAAAAATCTTCAATAAAGCTCGCGCTCTGATTTCGTGATATCTGTTGCTTTCAAATCCCTGACACATTCCACATTTTTGTTCATTCGGTGAAAGTTCATCGTTAAAACGAATCTATAATTAACAGATTCTTCAAAGGTATTAGATGAAAAGTACACTATTGTTATGTAAAGTGAGCTATTGAAAGTTAACAAAAGGCAACTTCTTTTAAGTGGAACGAAAATTTTGACTTCGACATTACCGGATGTGAAATTGTCTACAGTAAAATGTCTTTCGCTTCTTTGTGAATGTGCATTGACCGCAGACAAATTTGTTTCGGAAATGAACAGCTTTCAGCCAACTTGGAACCTTTATTTGACGAAAGCTATTTTTTCGCAGCGTAAGCTATTTTGTTACGTTGCCTGTCTAGAAACTCTGACTACTTTCAATAAACCATGAAGAAATTGTCGCAAAGACTTGCACTCCTCAGCTGAATTCAGCGTTTCGCTCGAATTCAAAAGAATTAGCATCTTCAATCGCCCAAATAAGGAAGCGTGATAATTGTCAGTCTTTCTTTGAAGGAAATATTTTCTCGTAACCATAGCAATCTTATATTAAAACATCGAAAAGGGCGCATATTCTGTTTTTAGGTTCGAAGTTGCGCACGCGAAAGATACGTCAAGTATTGACACCTCTTTTCCAAACAAACAAGGTTTTGGCGGGAAATATTTGATTGACTAGTAGAAATATCGATTATTATCAAGATCGATGGTGAAATAACTGATCGTGCAAACCGATACCAAGCAGATGTCTTACGCACGTGGCGTGCCGTAGAACAATCTACGCCCACTCCGTTCGTTTTGCTTCGGGCATTTGACGTCATTCGCCGCTATACGCTTATTTCAGACAAAAATTCCTTATTCGCTATACTTTGTATAACTATGAGCCTTATTTGATAATTTTGTAACGATCTAGAGAGATTCGTGCAGAGCGAGACATTATATTTAAGGTGAATACTTTCCGCGTTTTCAAAACAAACAACTGCCAACGTTCAAATTTCCGACGTCTGTATAAAAACTAAACCCAGACAAAATAAAGCAGGTTTATTATCTCGATGAAATAAACAAAGTAAACCCTTTAAAATTCTATAGCTCTTAGTTGGCTTTTTTCTCAGGTTTATTTATAGATTTGAGGCAAATTGTTTAGGAAAAAATGCGATACTAATTAAATGTAAATTTAGTTCCGTTACGTTCGTCAACACATTCATCTTATAAGATAATGTTATCTTTTATGAATATCTAAAATAAAATGAAGGGGTGTGACCATTTTCACAGGGTAGTGTTCAACTTAAATTGTTGTCAAACGCCTCCGTGTTCGTTTTGTAACCCTTTAAGTGCTAATCTCGAATATTACTTTTCTTGCTGTTTCTAAAACATTTAACTGTAGCTCCTGAAAATTCTGGCGTAGTATATTTAGAAAGCATCGGTCTTAGATGATGAATTTCGTTTTTCTTTGAAACTGTCTGATTTTAAATAAATGATTGGTATTGAAGTTGAAGTTTAGCTGATCATTAATTCCAGCGAGCTGACTTCATTCTGTGCATCTAGACAAGCATAACGCTCGACCTTCAACGACTCAAACTCGAAAATAGTTGCAACGCTGCAAAGCGTAACAAGAAATAAATCTAAATGTCACGAAAACAACAGAAGCTATTTAAAATGAACACAAAGGACAGGAAAGGGTAAAACGTCTAAGCCGTTTTCTAATTAACAACAATTAGCTTGATGGGCTTCAAAGCTATTAGACGATTCAACGTTTGCAGATGTAGAATAAAAGAAGTAATTCCATTCTAGGGTGTGAGGCTGCCCCCTTAATTAAGAACGATGCTTAAAGGTTGTTTTGATGATTCGATATACAATCTGTGGTAAGCCAAAACTATTTCAATCTCACGAAAATAATTTCTGTATTGTAACATGCACGCAACGAGAAAAGTTGTGCTGTCTGCAGAAAATTGGGCTAGTTCTAACATACAAGATTTATGCTCAAAATGGCAGCTTTTGATAGCTGAATCTAGTTGAGTATATGCTTTTAGCTAAAGCCAATTAACCTCAAAATGTTAATAGAGTACTCTAAGTAAAGATTTCCTTGAATGTTAGTTTTAAGAACTTTCTGGTGAATCAAGCGCGCTGTTGCTTCTAGCTGATGTTCCTTTTTATTCTCCTTACGCTTCCTTTACACAATGTATTGACTTTGTAGGGAGAAAATCTTTGTTTATCATTCATGTGTTAGGCCCAAACAGATCGCAAACTTTGCTTTTTAAAACGAAAAACACTGCGACCGCAAATTAAGTTTTACAGATGACTTTGAATTCGGGATGGAGAGCTTAATTTTCATATTATCTACACACTTTATCTGGAGCGATGGGAGGTCTGTTAAGTCAATCCCGGCCGAAGATTTGTGACGCCGTCATTGTCTAGCGAAAACACAAACATCATAAGTTGCCAGGCTTTTACAAAGGCCCTTAAGTATTCCCAACACGCAATATTCAATTTAGATGGATCAAAAATTGAGTTACTATACTGTTCCGCGCGACGGCTCGGCGCCAGTATCCAGCAATGTGTTTTGTCCTAAATATGATAATTTATCGAGACCGGTCCATACATGTGGCGAGATACAATAACTATATACCGTCATATACTTCAACCAATACGCTCCAAACATTCCGCTCTAATATCTTTTGGAAATGCTTAACTTGACAAAAAATGTCGTTATTTTCTTGAAATAATTTTCTAGCGGTTCATTTCAGTAAAACATGCGTATTTTCCCGCGTTTTTTCGCGTTTTCTTTCGTGATTTTATTCCAGAATCGTGGGTTTATAACATTTTATGTTGACGGATATCCTACTGCGTATCAATGATCTGAACATTTCTACATTGTAAATAATAACTGCGGAGCATCGAAACAAAGCAAAGTACTCGTTCCTGCATCCCACACACACGCAAAACTCTTTTACGTTTTTTATTCTTTTGTATTCACTACAAAGACGTCCCAATAGTTTATAAGGAAAAACGACAAACTATTTGTCGAACAAAAACTTCAACGTAAGGAAATGTTTGTAATGTTGCGTCCTGTTTGAAACCTAAAGCAAAATATTAGCAGTAAATATTTCTGAGAATATAATTTTCCAACGAAACTTGAAACCGAGAATTGTAGTCAATTTTTAACGGGAAATAAAGTCTTTTCCCGACTTCCTTAAAGTTTAGATTTCGTGAAGGTTATTTTATTAAACTCATTAGGGTCAGACAAAGACAGAACATTTTGCATACATCGAACATTATTACAATTTTGCTTTTATCATGCAGACAAGGTGTTTTTGCACATATAAGGCCATTTCTTCGTCCTGTTTCAAAAACACCATCGTGAAGTATACGAAAGTATACGAGAACTCTACTATCTGTTAGTATTTCGACGGACTTTTATCCTGAAATTTCCAGCTCATCATTTTGCAACTTCAGCGTAAAATATTCTGGAACCAAGCACAATTTTGTTCTTATGGAAAAGTTTGTTGTGTTGATTCGATTAAAGTTTGGGTTTAACTTTCATCCCATCACTGAAAGTAGCTTCCAATCCAATAAAACTTGGGTAAATTTTGTTTGCTTTGAGAGTAAACGATCTTCATTGATCGGCCAATAGATTTAAATTCTATCATTGCTGCATGTTATAAAATTCAGGGAAAATTTACTCATAAAGCTCCAGAGATGCTGAGCTGAATAAAATTTGCTAAAGCCTTTTTCCCAAAAAGATTTTGAGCCAACTGTGAAAGGCGTAGTTTCGCAATCTTAAGTTTAAATAACGGTGAATATTTTAAAAACTGCGAGGCATACAATGTAACTGAAACAACTCAATTCAACAAACCTGCGATATCCCGCACTTGGTGGCGTTAGATAAATCTTCGTATAGACCGCGTCTCCGCCAATTGTTTCTGTCAAACCTATCCAAACTTCCTCCATAATCGCGCCAGTTTTCTAAACTATTTTTCTTTCGCGAGTGTTCGAGTTCAAGCGACATGCCGAGTTTCCAGCCGGACGAATTAAACACAGATGAACAGTCAAGATCCTTCTCATAGACCAAGTGTAATTAAATTCATATTGTTTCTTACTGCTAGCCAATAGTCTTGAAGCAATTTACGGCCCGGCAGCGTGTCACACGATTTGCACACGCGCTCTTCCCGCCAAATGCGCTAAAATGCATCTTGTGGTGAACGATAACTGATTCAACGTGATGGTTTCAAACAAAATATTTTTCTTTGAACTTAAAACATATTACGAAGAACAAAGACTATTTTGCGGCGTTCGAATAAGGAAAAACCCGCCTGTTCTTTAATGTTTTTTTCAACAAGATAACAACATTAAAAGAGTATTAAGAGATTTGCGCTCTGAGATAATCACTTGAAATCCCCTAAGCTTTTAAACGAACTAGCTGCAAACAAAAGGAATTCTGCGCTATTATTTTATTTTTCTTAAAAGCTCGCGACTGAAAACTCTCAACTGATGTACACTTTTACAATGGCTGCTTTCTAAAAAGCAAGGAGATTTTTCCTTTTAAAAATGTTGAATAAAAAACGCACCGTATTTATTGAGAAGAGCCCGTTTATGGACTTCTCAACGGAATTGAGCAGGTCTATACCAGATAATTATCGCCTGCTTAGAAAGGTGACAAAATATATTGTAAGTCCATTAGCGACAAAGACGGGGCGATAAGGGTCTTTTCACGCTTAGGGAAAGAAAATTCGTAAAGACAAAAACTTATTGTTATTTTTTACACCTATAGCACGCCTTCTTCGCGTAGATTTGACAAAAGAAGTTTTTATTTGTGGGCTTCCAAGAAAGTACGATTCATTGTCGGGATAAAATTCATAATTAGTTATCTTTTGATCTTTGTTGAACACAACAGCCAAAAGTAAACTTATGGAAAATTATCAAACTATGCGAAGAGCACGTGCCTCTAATGGAAGCCGATCAAATGCTAAAAAATTTTATTTTCCGGAATCGGATGGCTTTGAATTGAAATGGGTTCTTTGCGAAGTAGAAGCGGTGGCTACCTTGTAGAAATTAAATATCGCCAAATTGTATTTCATTTAAAAAAAACTCTGACAGACATTAATGAAACTTTTTGGTTAAGCCGGAACCCGACGAAAAAAAATTTGACATTTTCCGCAATCGAAGGTAATGGGATATTCACAATTTTCTCCGCGCTTAGCTTTCTTAAGCCCGAAAAATAATAAACCTAAATTGCCTTATCGTAATTTTCCGCAATTATTTCCTGTTTTGGAACATTCGAGGACAGAGTATGTACAATATTTTTGGTCGCTATTAGTAAGGGGAAAAAAGGACTTAACTTAAGTGTTCTAAGAGTTACTTGAGTTTTTTAAATCTCTATTTATAAACTAAGTGCAATATCATGTGTGATATTTTTACGATGCTCGTAAAATATATTGAAAGTATATTTGGATCAATGTTCTCACAAATAGCCTTCTTTTAGGTCTAAGGAGGCGCTTAAGTTAAAATCTGTTTAACAAATATTGTTCTTACAATATAATTGGGATAGAATATTGGGCATGTTTTAGCCAAGATTGAAAGCATAACAAATAACCCCTCATAAAAACTTAAGTAAAAATTACTTTGGCGGCAGCGCAATATTGCCGAACTCCTTTAGTCTGAGAAATACATTAGTGATATGATTTCACATTCAAAACCTTTCTTTTCATTGTTTTAAGGAGAAGTAATGTGTCGTTAAAGCGAAATGATTCAAATCGCAAACTAATCGAAGAGATTTCCTTTCCAATAAAAGTACATGAAGCCGACATGTGCAAACAATGAAACTATTATGCTCAGTGGCGCGGATAGGCTTTCTGTGAGAACGAAATTGCTTTTAACAAATGGTTTCTTTGAATGGAATAATGACAAGTGCAGAAAATTAAACTACACCTTTGAAAGAACAACTGACAAAAAAAGACAGAGTAAAACGCCTTTCGTATTAAAAACAAAGCTGTTTGTGACTCAAAGAGAATAAAAAAATATCTCGATCTATAACATAAGATACGAAGGTTGCATTTGGTGGCAAAGTTTGTTCAATCTGTTTTTGTCCTCAAGTTGAACTGAAGTAACCTAGTACGATCAATTGTACCGCAAGAACGTGGTCAATACCATAGACAGTTTTTTTTTGTCTGAATGGGCACACTTTGTGGTTGAAAACACCTTGAACAGCTTGACAAACAAAGTAACACTATATAATGGCGGTGAGGGCTTTTATTTGAATGGACACACTTGTGGGTTTCGCTAAGAAATTCGCTCTGAAGTTGAAAACACCTTGTGAAACCGAATACACAGAACCTCAAGAATGTACTGCTCGATACCTTTCATTTGAATGGTCACACACTAGGGTTTCATTCACAGACTTAAAAGTTAGAACCACTTTGTACAGCATATAAATAGTAAACAGTACCACATGAAAGTCCTGCTCAATAGCTTTCATTTGAATATGGTCACACACTAGGGTTTCATCCACAGACTTAAAAGTTAGAACCACTTTGTACAGCATATAAATAGTAAACAGTACCACATGAAAGGTCTGCTTGATAGCTTTCATTTGAATAATGGTCACACACTAGGGTTTCATTCACAGACTTAAAAGTAAGAACCACTTTGTACAGCGTAATACTGAAAGACCAATAAACAGTACCACATGAAAGTACTGCTCAATAGCTTTCATTTTTGAATGGCCACACACTAGGGTTTCATTCACAGACTTAAAAGTTAGAACCACTTTGTACAGCGTAATAAACAGTACCTCATGAAAGTACTGCTCAATAGCTTACATTTCACTATTAGGGTTTCTCCAAGACTCAAACGTTAACACGGGCTTGCAACGCATAATAAACAGTTCCAAATAAAAGTACTCTTCAACAGCTTTCACTTCAATGTCATTTGAATCAAGAACTCTGAATTTCAACAAGTCACCTCGTTTGATAGATTTGGTTAAAAATAGTTTCAAAGGCCGCGTTTTGAGGGTTCTTTCGGTAACACTTTTATCTTTGGATACAATAAAGTCTCCCGAATTTTTTGGCAGTTTTATTTATAGAATTACTGTTCGGATACAATAGATTTTTTAACAATACGTAGATTGCTTTCGACTTCGACTTTGTGCTTCCCGCCTGCATTCACGACTATATATTCACTTGTAAGTCTTATACTTTCTTTAAAAAAAAAAAAAAAAAAAAAAAAACCCCCCCCGGGTGAAAAAAAAAAAAAAATAAAAAAAAAAAAAAAAAAAAAAAAAAAAAAAAACCCAAAATATATTAAAAACCCCAAAAACAAAAAAAAAAAAAAAAAAAAAAAAAAAAACACCAAAACGTTGCATAACTAGTATATATTGTATTTTATTAATCAATCAGGAAACTCCATGTCCGGATCGCTGTAATTTTCGCCACTCGCTACCAGTCTCTTCGTTTATTTTAATCAGCGCGTTCAAATCAAGTGTCACGTGACATTTTTGCTATATTGCAAACGAGTCAAGTGAGGATATCGAGAGGATAGGACTGAAGTGAAACATTAGGCAGAAATAATTTCATTTTGTTGAAGCCACGTTCCATTTTAAAATGCCTTCGAATGATTAAATAACACCAAATTTCAAAAGATCACCCAAATGAAAATCAAGTTGTTAAACCCGATAGTTTAATGTTATCTGTTTCAATTTGCAAGATGCTGTTACAAAGCCCATATATATTTTTGTAATATTATGATATGTGGCCAAGAAGTTTATAATATGATTATTTCTCAGTCGTGAATGTACAGTTTTCACAAATTTTGGAGGTGAATTCATGTTTCCTTGGTCTCGGAATTTTTTCATTGTTCCTGCAGGCAAGGCATTTAAAAAAAAAGTTTTATAAGCCTACAATCTTATGCAAATTTAAATGCAATTTGGGCGAACTTGAAACTACAAAACGATTGAAATTAAATTGGACTACATAACTTCTTTGGCTGATATTTTGCAAGTTACCTCTAGTTTTAGGGAAAGAAAGTATGCAGAAATGTATTCGATAGATTTCCGTGCAAATACTGTCATTTTTGTCATCTTTGGCCACAGAAGCTATTTCGTGTCCTAACGATCTTTGCATTGCAAACATTGTTGCTTTCCATTGTAATAAACTGTCGAAGTCACCTGATTTTTCTAATTTAACGTATTACATGAAAATGCTTCGTCTCCATTCGTCATTTGAGCAAAATGCTTTGAATGGGCCACAGTTTCAAGCTAGGGTCGAAAGGGGAACCCTGCTGAAATTATTACGAGTTGTGTTTGTTTTAAAACATGTAAACATGGGCTTATCTACTTTAGAACGCGTTCCCGGGGAGATCAAAAGCCGCAAAAATCGAGAAAAGCGCACGATATCGGAAGAAATGTGATCGAAGAGTGAAACTTGGTATGGACTTTAAGTATTCATTGAGATGATTATCTCAGAACAAACAAACAAGTTTTAATTTGATAGCAATTTCGATGAACGTTTCGTTTCTAAGAATTTCGACCCGAAAATTTGTACCCAATCAAAGGTACTTCAGGAAAATGGAAGAATGCATTTGACTATTTCTAAAACTTGCAATTTCTTTACAAAATTCTAGATGAATTTTCGTATGTTGCTAAACTGCAGAACTTTTTCTTAATACGAGGGTGAATTATACCCGGTTTGTTATCTACAGGTTAAAATTAATTCAGCTGCAATTATGAAATAACTTTATTGTTAAAATGAATTATTTGTTTTTTCCTTATCTAGTTAAATTCATTTTTAACATGACCGAAAAATGATAATTAGAGCTTAATTCGAAGTTAAAGCTATATACGAAAGTTATTAGATATTCGCAAAGAAAGCGGTTGATATAAGAATGGGAACTAGTTTTGTAAAGTTTTCTAAAAAATTGAAAACGATGTTTATTTCGGTAATTGACAAGTATCTCAATGTTTTTTTAATATTTGATTGAATAGCACTAGTTCACTCAACAGATAATTTATCTCGACAATGTTGTCAACTTTTATCTCTAGCGGATTCATATATTTGATTTCAAGTGTTTGCGTCAAGAAACAAGAACTTCGAGTACTTGAACGATAACATAGCAAATTTTGAAAAAGATAAGTGTATTTTGGCTTCATAAATTCCTAACAATAAATGTTTGAACTGAGAAATAGGTGTGTGAAACGAATGAATTCATAAAATTGAGCTGAAGTTTCCTGGATCCCGAAGAGATATGTCAGGGTTGGCGAAATATTCGGCGTTTCTGAAATTTTTCTTGTCCAGTTGAGGGATTGTTGGAGGTAGTGAGATAATTAACGATTCTTCAACGTCAAATAGAAGTGATCTTAACTGCGTTCTCACCTCATTGGAAATGTTAACAAGCAAATAAAATAACTTGTTAATAACTTGAGCAAAATTGAGTTTAGCTAACATCAGTTGAGCTCACCCAGTTTTGATGAAGGTTGATTAAGAGTTTTCATACCCGCTGGGCTAAAACTCATCGAAAAATAAACAGTACAAGAGACTCTAAACATACCGTATTTTTGTTCCTTCGGTCCTTCTGTAAAACACCTTGTATTTCCGGTAAAATCGTCCTCATAACTTGTCGTTTGAGCTCTACGAGTCTGTTGTTGCATTTTTCACACAAAACGCCAAGTTCTCGGGGAATCTCGTTTGGCTTCGCGGCTGTCGTGGCCGTCCGTGGATGGCGAGGAACTCCGGCCGCACGCATTTCGGTAATCTGCAAAGCAATACAAATATTGTTAACATAAGGCACTTACAATTACAATAGAACTTTGGTAAAGAAAATATTACTTTCGATAAGACTATTACCTAAGTGGTTTCTCGATTTATACGCCCGATAGCTACAAAAAGCTAGTGGTTATAATTCTACGCTAAGCTGATAAACGTATTACTACATGAGAAAGCCATTTGTAATCCTTTTTTCGGCGATTCGTGCTAATTGTGTAAACCAGTTTAAGGCTAGCGCTCGACTTAACATGGCTTACCAAGCTTGCGTTTAGTGAGTAATCAGATTTTTGCGTTTTTGTCGAGAGCGCTGGCTGGGTAATCCGACCGGAGACGCTTGAATGAAAAGATTTTTGCTTCTACTCTCGCATGTCTCGGTAATCATACGGTGTTGATGTGTCAATACAATCCAGATGTTAAGTGGGCTGGGCTTCCTATGGGGACAGCACGGGACGCCTGTCACGATAGAAAACCAACAAAAGCTCACGCTATGAGCATCCCGCGGGCATTGACGGGTTTCCTTGAGCTCAAAGAATGCCCTTCATATGTCGATAAGGCTGTTAACGCAGGGAAGAATTCATTAACCTTCCCTGTATATTTTATGGCGATTTTCCTGCACGAATACACGTTCAAATCTCGACCGGGCGGAAAGAACTAAAAGAAAAACAAAACGCTGCCAAAAAATTAAAACAGATCTTTACTAAAACAGATGTTTTTTTTTCGTTGCCTCAAAAATGTCTATTTTTGTTACACTGCTCGCCTCTCGAAAATTTGGTATAATTTCTTTTAGAATAAATTTTTTTTGTTTCCCTCAACAACGGAATAAAGCTTTAATCCATCTTCTCCTTTTCTATCGTCATAACATCAACTTTTTAACTAATCCTAACTTAAGAAATGTACTTCCACAATGTCCCACAGTTAAAAGTGTCGCTAATTTTCCATCCTAGACTTCTTTGTTTGTTTTAAGAGCATTTCCAGCAGTTAAGATTAAAACATATGGTCAGCAGGGATTTGCTGCGCAGATGTGAGCTACAAACAGTCATTCCCTTTGGGTAATTGCGGTAAAAATCGTTAAAACCGACAGAAATGAGTTTTTTCTAAATAACAGTGTTATAAATTGTTCTCTACTTAAAGGAAAAAATGAAAAAGAACCAGGCAATTTTGGAGAAGTCTTTTCAAAAAGTGAAAATAGAATTTGGCACTTGTCGCTTTTTGCATCTTGTCGATAGACGGAAATAATTAATTAGTTTTGACAGGAAGTTTTTCTCTGACGTATAAAAAGTCACGCAACGCTTGAAAAAGCGTGCTCATGACCACAGCGTTATAAGAGCAAATCCGGCTTAAAAATTACCCCGGATAAGCACAGCAATTCGTCGTTATCAGGCGTTTTACTTGAAGAAGACCATACATTAGCTTTTTGACCCCAAATCCTTGAACAGCGCAAATGGCTGCCTGGGGTTTAATAACTTGTGGGAATGACCTGGGTTGTGCTTATGTCTGTATAATTAAAACCGCAAAATGATCAAGACAGAGAAACAATCATTGATTGATCTAAACAATCAAAGTGTAGACATTCTTGTTTTCAAAAGGTCATGAGCAATTTCATAGCATTGCATTTACGTGGTTAGTGCCTCTTTTAAAACGAAACTGAAACATTAACCTTAAAAGAAAATTATCTACCATTTTTCGATTCGACATAAATTGTTTTCTTTTTTGGTTGTATATATATATATATATTTTTTCGTTTTTTTCCCTCACCTCGCCCCTAATCGTTCCGACTATCTTTATTTCCAACTTCGGGCAAGGAAGGAATTTTTTCCCGGCAAAATTCGCTGCCAGTGCAGAGATTTCACGAGATTTGCAACTCCTTTGGAATTCATCGTTGTCATGTGATAAGCCAAGAGTGCATGGTCGAGTTTTTCTTGCCTTTTATATATTCTTGTAAAACAGGTAGATTTCAGCGGAAAGTGAGTGCTTCAAAAGCCAAAATATGCTACATACACCATTCGACACACCACGCACTATTGCTCAATCGGTATGCCTGTTGCTTGTACATTTAATATAGTTTTGAAACGATAACAAGTTCATATAGTTCATTCTTCATAAAACGAGCGGGTTATTTTTCATGAAAGTTTCCGCCACTCGAGTTAAAGGGTCATTAGAAGCAGTGTAACCGAGTAAACAAATTCGCGTGACTAGGAAAACATTCTTTATTGTGTTTCATGTTTTAGGAGCTTTTAGCTATGGATATGGGCGCGACAACTCGACACCCTTAATTTCGGTCACCTCTCAAAGGTTAAGGACTGGTTAGGGGATACGAGAAATATTCCACGCGAATTCCATTATTGAAAAATATAATGCTGTAACGCTGATTGCTTTGTAAAAAATATATTGTTGTTGGAAGTCCGAAAGAAACAGTCAATACACACAGGTTGATAGATTAAGGATAATTTTGAAGGAAGTCAATGAAACTGCTTGTTTCGACAAGTTAATCCAAGGAAATTTTGCGGTATTTTTCGCTTCGCTTAATCGTTAATCAATTCCATCAGTTGTAGGCTGCGAAGACTGACTTTGCTGTAAATTCAACCGACGCTTAATTAAAATGGAATTCAAGTTTGCTTTATCAAATAGTTGGTTAGATTCGGATGAGATAAACTTGAAGTGAAAATGAAAAACTCGGGAATTACTAATCTCTTTGAAACTATGTCCATTCCACTCGACTATGGAACAGATTTTGAGAATCGAATATGTAGACGATATTTTAGCATTTTTTTTCAGAAATTTTCACTGATTCGACACTGATAACAAAAGTTAATGACTGTTCTCTAGAGTTAAAATTAAACAATTACACGTAAGACAAATTTTTGGCTTCAGAAACGTTAATAATCTTGGATTAAATTTGTGACAAATTTTGCAAAAGTTTCCTTGTGTTTCTTTTCGTTTTGATCTCGATTTGCAAAGCCATAAACCATTCGATAAAAGGAAAAAAAACGAAACAAATTTTTTCTAAACATAAATTTGCCTGTTATTAAAACTCTGGAGTGACATGATCCGGAAAAAAGACTATTAAGTGAAATGTTAAACATGTAAGATGTTGAACGATAGAGTTCGAAATAAGTACGACTTTCCAAAAAAATTAAAACAAAACCAAGAACTTTCCTTATAAACACCAACCTTTTGAATTGCGCCACACAACAAGAGCTCGATCTGATCCGTTTAAAACTTTGTTGGGAAGTTTAGCTATTTGCCTGGATGAAGGAATTAATAGCAATTCTCTCGATACGGAAACACTGTTAACAATCAGTAAAGACACCTACGGATATCCAATTAACAGTGCTATGCAAACAAACTCAAGCATGCGATTTGGCACATAATTTGGAAACTTTCAGACCAAGTGGCTCGAAATTGATTTGCAGTTGAATGAGAAAAACAAGATGCTCAAGCTTAAGCTAATATTCAGTTAATTTTGGTAAATAATTGGCGATTAACGCGTGTTAATGAAAGCAAAGGCTTAGCAAAATTGGTTTGAGCAGATCTCTATTTTAGTATGGATTGGTATAAAAGAAGGTCTCTACATGTTCTAAAGATTCTCGATGCCTGAGCATTCAAATGAAAGCTGTTAAGTAGTTCTTTCGTGTGGTACTGATTTTTATGCTGTACAAAGTGGTTCTAATCTTAAGTCTGTGGATTAAACCGTAGTGTGAGGAACTATTGAGCTGTACTTTCATGTTGTACTGTTTATTATGATTTTATTATTACAAATTTAAATAGTGAAGCACATAGACTGAGAAGTTTTTATGTATCGAGGCTTGACCAAAAGAAACACCTACATTTTAAAAGCTGTACGTTTTTCAACTGTTCGAAGAGTCGTTTAAAAATTAAAATTGTGTTCACTGAAATTAATGAAGCTGGTTTGGCCGCAAATGTTTTGCGCCAAAAAACCTAAAATTCGACAATGCAAATAAAAGTTTGAAGTCATTTTTTGTGGTTTACAAAATCGATTGAAATTTCAAGGCGGTTAACCATTCTATTAAATTACTATTGGGACTAACTATTTCGCAATTCTTTGGCAACTGTAAAGAATTCCTTTCCACTTCAAAGAACGCGGCAAAAGTTGAGTATCTCTTGTGAAGTTCTCCAATAAACTGTTTAAACACTGCATGATCAGTTTAATTCCGGGTAGTTTTAATTGGTAAATAATTGAAAATTGTACAAAATCGCAATAGAGTAATGACGACAGTTTGTAATGTTGGTCTTATGCCGAAATGATTAATTCCGAAATCGGAAACATGAATGAATTGCGTTCGCAAAAAATTACCGCCCAAGTGCTGTGCGGCATCTGTTAAATCCTTTGCCGCGATTGCACGATAAGCAAGCGGTATTGCACGATCGGGCTGATATCCAGACAGTCCTCTGGCTATCTTAATCCAAAGCACGTATACAAACAAAACTGCAGGATTTATTCACGTAGCAAAAGAAAATGGATCTCCATTAATTAGTTCTTGAGATTGTTTTCTTTTTTTTTTAAATTTCCGATATTTCCTGTTTTGGTGCATGTAGGTCACATAAGGTCAAGATGCTTTCCACTTCATATACTGCCGGCTAGAAATACAAATTTAATCCTCTAAATTAATTAATATTATTTTGAGGCGTGGCAACCACAGAAAGATCCCGCGCGTGGTCCCGCTCTCCAGCTGGTCCCGCGCGCGCAATGCTGCGTGACTGACAAAAAATGAAGTCACAAACATATGTACTAAGGGCCTGTTTATATGGAAGAGAGTTGTCCCTAGTTGGAGGGTTACCCTCTCCCCCGAGCCATCTTTTAACGAGCGTTTATATGAAAAAGTTGTCCCTGTTGACCGAGCCAAAACTTGGCCCTCTCGGTTCAAAAGACTGGCGAGAGTTGTTTTGAAACATCTATTATGGCTGCTTTTTTCTAAAATCAGGAACGCTAAATCGTCGACTAAGACCTTTTTTTGGACTAATTTACCACCGACTTCGATTTCAATCAATCTGAAATTTTGTTTTAGTTGATTTTAGCGTTTGCGCATGCTCCGTTTGTGTCAACTTGTCCCTGGTAGGCGAGGCAAACTGTTTATATGGCAAAAATTTGGCTCGCTCCCCAGGGTCACCCTACCTTCAAAGCGAGTGACCCTCCACCCAGGGTCACCCTGCCCCCCGAGCCAACTTTGCAATTTTTCATATAAACAGTTCGCAGCTATTTATAAAGAAACGTATGAAAAGCTCTCTCGCCTGGGGTGGCTCGGTATGGAGGGTAACCCTTCTACCAGGGACAACTCTCCTCCATATAAACAGGCCCTAAATCACGGCACGAAGAACAGTATTTTCCTTACAGAAAAAGTTTTCCTTGTTTCCCGTTAACAGTATGAAGGTAACATTAGTCGATGTTTTTTTCCTTCTAGGGCAGTGTGAAAGTTATCATAGTACAAAAGGAACAAATGTCCACTTAGAAATAAATGAAAAACAGATAGAACCACATACATGAAAGCAATGCCCAAAACCGTTCATTTAAATGGTCACATGGTAGCTTGAACAACAAAATAACACAGTGAAGTATTCATAAATACGAAAATTCACACACTTGGCTTCTAAATCACAGTAAGTAACACAGTAAAGCCGTACTCATCGATAGATTTATATCAAGATAGTTAATGTCACACACTAGGGTTTCATCCACTGACTTAAAAGTCAGAACCACCTTGTACAGCATAATAAACAAAACCACATGAAAGTAATGCTCAGTAGCTTTCATTTGAATGGTCACACACTAGGGTTTTATCCACAGACTTACAAGTTAGAACCACCTTTTGCACCATAATAAACCCCCTAGTACCACATGAAAGTACTGCTCAAAAGTTTTCATTTGAATGCTCACACGTTAGGGTTTCATCCACAGACGCATAAGTCAGAACAACATTAAAAAAACCGCAATCCAACTTTTAGAAGAACTCATACGTTAGGTTTTCATTCACAGACGCAAATATGTTTGACTCTACGAGGAAAGGTTACTCTTCCAGTGATCGGGATATTGAGGGGCTAATCGATATCCTATCGGCATGTATCGATAAGAAAACGACTAAAACCGGAGTTGCTCGAGCTTATTACACTGCTCTTCACTGTCAACTTGAAAAAATGACAAGTTTTAAGTTAAGTTGGTGCTAAACTGCCACAGCATCTGCTTCCGTGCCGACAATTTGGCGACGCAAAAAATTAATCTTGACAAATTTAGAAATTCGACTGAAATAAACACGAATTCGCGAAAATTTTGTTAACCTTCATCTCATACTTAAAATCCTTATTCGTGATAGATTTATGCGGGTTTTTTACACTTTTCATAGAATTGAGACGGATTTGCTCAACCACCAAGTTAAAGCCGCTCCAGTTGTTGTTACGAGTATTTAGCTCACTAAATATGTAAAAAAATCGTTTGAATATTAACAGCAGCTTTACAGTTTTTTAAACACCAGCTTTACAAAGAGAGAGGTGTTATGAACTCGCAGAACAAACTACAGGGGTATTTGAGCTAGCATAGTGACTGCAGTTACTAACAGCTAACATAAGAATTGAAAATCTATGTTACAATGGAGCTAGATAACACCATTACAGCCAAGCGACTTGTAACAGTATATGTTACAAAACAAACCTGCAAAGCTTTGTTTGAGCTACGAATCATAACAAATAAAATACTTCTGTGAACTCACTTACGATTTAGCGCCCTCCTAGTGACTTTGTTTTCGATTTGCACCAATTCTTGCTTTAAGAACTCCACTCTTCTATTCACAACACGTTACATTAATCCGCACGCAACACCCTTCATTTTCAAAGTCATATGTGATAAGAATGTTCTGCAATGCTCTGTTATCAGACCCCGCATGGTTAACGTCCAATAATATTTGTTTATCTTTTCACAACTATGTTTTAGCCTCCCACATTCAACCTCGAAAATAGCTCGTCAAACATCTCTAGTAGGCGTGGCTAACTGGCAGCTCCGATTTTATCTCACGACACTGACGCACTCGTTCAAAACTTGATACCTCGTTCTTTGTTCTAAGCGCAGAATATCAACATTTTTCCCTCGAAATAAATTACCCATTGCTCACATTAAGCCCATTGCGTGTGTATTTAGACGAATCGATTGCCGTTTATCCATAGCCATCAGGTTATTTACAGACAGATTATCCAGGAAATTCGCGGAGATAAAGTGTGCTAAAGTTAGCTACTCGAAGTACATCCTGACTGAAAGGAAACGTACGAAGCAATGTTGTCATGGGAACGCGATAATACATCTTGGTTGTCAGTTTGAAATTTTCTTTTGTTTTTCGATACTTGAAATCTTAATATGTGTGATAGCGGCCTTTTTATTTAGCAATTCACCGACATTCTCGCTTTCTAGAAATGTTTCATCTGTTGATTGAAGTATGAAAGGTTACACTGAACTAGATTGTTTAGTACAGTACCACGATGGTACTCCTTTACAATGCGATTTCATCTAAATGGTTTAGCTTTTTGATTATTCACAGATTCTCGTTAGAACTGCTCTGCTGCATGAAAGTACTGCTCAATAGCTTTCATTTAAATGGTTACACATAGGGTTTCATCCACAGACTTCAAAGATTGAACCACCTTAAACAGTGTAATGAACTGTCCCACATGAACGTACTGCTCAAAAGCTTTCATTTGAGTGGTCACACACGAGGTTTTTCGGCGCAGAACTTATACTTAATCCAACCAGCTTTTTTCATCCAGTTCTTGTTTTCAAAACAACTTTTCCATAACCTCTAGCGAAGGTCAACCTGACACGTACAACATTCAAAAGTATATGTATTTTATTCTTTTGGCAAAATCTCAAAATAAAAATAACCATATTTTATATCTACTGTGTCTATAAAGTGCATGCAATAAAAAGGCTTACCGACCACTTGTATATAGACAAAACATGCCAGTGCATTGAAGATATCGCACGCACAGATAACAACAAAAGGTTTTTCGCCGAAAAAGATGATAAAATCTGCCGCGCGAAAATATTCTATTTTTTTGAAAAACAAAACTATTGCGAGAAGAAATGCTCCCAAAGACAACCTTTCTCAATTCTTAGGAATGGAAATTAACCTTGCAAAAAGACAACTCGTATTTATATTTGATTTTTCAACTAATAAAGTGCACATTTAGTGAGACCACCTCGTTCCCAGGGTCTCTCTCCAGCGAGATAAACTTATGGTTGAAAGAACAATTTATCCCATTTAAGATCATTACGTCTGCCTAATTGATTCCAAACACGAAATGTGTTCTTCAATAACGGTTCTTTTGTATGTATCCTTCTAATGTCAATTGGCTTGGTTTGAACAATGGGGAGACGAACGATATTACAGGCAAGAGCCTTAATTGTTGCAAACAGGTAGCAATATAATTTAAGACCGAAATTAAAGCATGTTTTTCCTTGACTTTTGCGCTAACTTCAGTCCTAACAAAAAAAAAAAAAGAAAAAAAATAAGGGACTATCCATCAAGATCTGTCAGTGATTTGAACAATATTTTAACATTGGAATTTGGTTGTTTCGTATGCTAAAATTTGGAATTTTCTGGAAGATTTTGACATATGGTTTGAATTTTATAAATGTAAGGTATTTCGGATAATTTTGGTATTGTGGTATTTCTTCATATAAACCCTACCCAATGGTCTACCCTGATCTGTGCCATGGAATCTTTAACTCATTTAATTAAGCGAATCTAATCTCCAGAACCATTAGTGGTGAAGAAGCCGCGAGTTCCAAGACTGGTCAAAATCTATTTTCTTCTTACAATCAACTTTATTGTCTTTAATTTATGTACCACCAAATTCTTGTAACTAACATTTAAAAAATCTAAAGCGTTCAGTAAGGAGAAATTAGAACAAAGAGGTTTTCGAAAAGTTGAAACTTGCAGTCTCCTAGATTAAGACAGTTTCCTTGCGTTAATTCATACCATGTCATTCATATCGCTAAATATTTCTCACGTCGGGATTTCTCGAAGGGTGGCATTTTAGGCAACACTTTTGACCATTTGAGGCAAGGTGTTAATTGAGAACTATTAGAATGTGATTTGGAAGCAGTTGATAGTAACTCAATTACAGTAACTGTAACAGACAAACTCGATAATTTGATGAAGAACACTCTCGCCAAACCAGATGTTCAGGAAAGATTTGTCACATAAATTACTCCAAAATGCCAAAATGCAAAAATGTTTTACTGATCTTCATACATACTCTTAGAAGCGCAAGTTGGCTAGGACATTTTGGCTCGAAATAAAATTCCACGTGTATATCACAATTTTTCGGCGCATCATTTAAAAACTTCTGCCCAAACTTAAATTACTTTTGTCCATCGCAATCCGAGTTTCAATCCTCCCAAAACACAAACATAAAGGACGAAGGATAACCCGAATAAGTTCATTGTGTCTAACAATTCAGACAACAAATGAAGATCTTGATAAATAGATTGTAATATTTCGGTATAAGCTATACCATCATCAGACTAATAAAACTAACATACAAGCTAGATCTTAAATACTGTGAGCGAGGAGACGGAAACAATAAGTTTACTCAGGAGAATAGACAGAGTTCTCTGCTGGATTTTGGACACAATGAACTTATTCGGGTTATCCTTCGTCCTTTATGTACTGAAACTGTCATCAGGTACTGGGTTTTAAAACACAAACACCTTTGTTCCTTTTGGGTTATTGGACCGTGTTTAATTTCTTTATGGACGATTGTTCAGATTGTTCAAAGGTTTCCTTGCTCCGATTTGAAGGAAATTTCAGTGTATATCGCCTAAAAAAAAACTCATAAAATTATGACAACGTATTCTGCAGTGAAAGACTAGCACCTCGTCCAGTGGGAGAGGGGATGACGGTACTTATGCGCCTACTTACTTACCTACCTTACTTACCTACCTACCTTAAACGTACTCTTACTTGCGAATACAGATCATTTACAAAGAGTCTGAATTGTACGTATCGAATTTCCTTTTCTTTCGCTTTGTGTCGAGGTACGTGAAAACCGTATTTAGGCTAGGATGTAGGCGCAGACCCACAGCGCAAAAGAAATTTAATTTTCAAAAATCTACCACCCTTGACTTGAGATAAGCGCATGTGGCAATTACTCGATTGTTTTCGGGCAAAATGACGTCATCGTAATTCCACTAGCTCATGTCCATTTTCTTTTACACAACGATCTTTATAAACTTCAGCAGATAAATATTCATCGACGGTCTCGAAATGTGTTCAATTTATAATGCTTTTTACTAGATAAAAAGCGTGCGTCTCGTTTGAATTCATCGACCAGACAGTTCTTCATTGTTTTTTCTCAACATTTTTCCCTTGTAAACGTCAGACCTCACACGCATCAGGAAACGAGCAGTATATTAATCAGGGACTGAGATTTTACAAAATGCGTCCTTTGTGGTAGTCTGTGAAGTGAAGTATCTTTGAGGAAATCGGCTTAAAATCAATGAAAGTCCAGCCGTTTCGATGTTAGGAATCGTTCGCGAAAGTTTTCTAGAATATTAGTGTCCAGGCGATTAATCCTCCAGATCGTGGCGTTTAAATCGACTTTAAACATCTGATAATCGATCAAATCGTTAATCATCGCTGCCCACACAGGCAGGGGGAAGCAAAGTTCCCTTTAAATAAACAAACTTAAAAAAAAACGAGTTAGAAATTGAAGAGGTGTGAAGGGCTTGGATAGGAAACTGGTAAATTCCAACACGATTTTCCACATAGCTCAGTGTTTCTATGAAAATGTAGTGTTCGAGTTTTAAAAGTCCCTTTCCAGACAATATTTTTTTCCATATGCAATATGGCCATGGTTTCGATCATGCCACAATTAAACAGATGATGTTGATAGCCCATTTATAAGTAGTTACCCCTAATTTGCCACGAAGAAGAAACGTTACTCATCTTGCAACTGGGTTTGAAAGCTAAAGTAAAACAACAATTTTCGAATTGCTGTTAAAGAACACAGTATAGAAGCTATAGACCAGAAACACGAACTTCCAATGAAATCCTAAATAACTAAGTTTAAGATAGTTTGTAAGATTATTTCCGTTTAGAATTGATCTTTCGAAATAATTACAGCTGGTTGCTTAACTGTGCTAAAATTATTTTCCTTTACAGATTCGGTTCAGAACTCGCGAATAACTCTTTTTCAGTAATATGGTTTGGGGTTTTACTTCAATTCAAAATACTACGCTTTTTACTGTAAAACTATTTTGAAGAGAGGAATTTAGAGTTTTTTACGAATAGAACTATTTAATTTAGTTCTGATTACTTTGTGGTTGCCCAGCCTACGCGCAAATCAACATCCACTTTCTTCGTTCGGCGTGGAGCGGAAAAAACTTGTCGCTCATAATTATTATAGACAGAAAATAATGAATATGAGAGTGTTCTGTTCAATTTTTTGCATGGAAGAAGACGATTAATATCGTACGTAGGCAATAAATACTTTAAAAGAGAAAACGCATTCCCTTACTGGTAAAAAACAAAACAAAACAAAAGACTACACCATTTCAGTGGCTTGAATACCAAGTGTAGAGCTTTTGATACGACGATATATTGATCTTTTGTCTAAAGTTTTAATTTTATCTGGAAAGAACTCTGCGACGCGCCGTTTTTCAACTCTCTTGTCAGTGTTGTATAGGACTAATGAAGCACTCACTGAAATGTTTGACGTATTACACACAAGGTTTCATTCATCTGAATCTCGTAAAATAACAAAAAGTGCAAAATTTGTGGTCATATTAAACAGGATATACAAAATTTTGACGACAAAAACGAGCAATGATAGTGGATTAGTTGACCGCAGCGAAAATTTTTCCTGAACTACGTCAGAAAAACAAGGAAATATCGCACAATATACCATTGCTTTATTTTGTCTCTTACGGAAACACCATAACAATTAAAAGAAAACCTGTTTATATTGGCCTGTAGATATTGGTATTGAATATGGCCGTGTATTTACCTGTGATTCAAAACCCGCTTAGAGCGGAGACATGAATTACATGAACGTCATGCAAACTTAATATTTCACACGATTTCATTCCATCACTAATGTACAGTTAATCCTTTACTGTATACCCATTTAAAGCCTCGCGGTTAAACAGATACGAGTTTTATTGCACGGTCGGGAACAATTTCTTGGTGCATATTTTGTCCAAACTAAGAATAGGCCATTCTGCCGTTCGCATATTTATAAGGTGTACGCCCCGGAAGCAAGGTTGGAAAGTGTGGGCTGGAGTAGAACGAAAAACACGCACGCAAAAACAATGTTCAACAAGTAAACTTAATTAAAGTCAAATGCACTTCTATTCTTTATATAAAATATCAAACGATTCAAACGGCTTAAGATTCCTAAAGACTTCAAAGTTTCCCAGATTGGTATTCGACTATCTTACTAAAACCTCAGTTATGAAAAAGTTTAAATTATTGGCGGTTTCGCCGTTTCTTCGACATTTCCACTAACAAAAAATGAAAGACGGATAGCCGGAATAACTCTTCACAATGCAAAAGAAAATCAGTACGCTTAACTTGCTCTATATATTTAACAAATAATAGATCCTTCATTACATATGCTGACTAAAAATACAATTTTTCCTGTAGTAAGTTTTCCGCCGTTCGACTTCCCTAAAACGTTAGTTATTTGTTATAGACTTCAGATATCCACCAGTTTCAACCAAAACAAACTGTAAATTGGTGTAACCGGCTAGTTTTAGGCATAATGACATTATAAACAAACCGAAGTAGGATGAAAACAATTTTCGCTCACCTTTCTCTTTACAACAAATTCACAAGGTTTTCCGTTCTCTTCTTTTGACGCTCTCTCCTTGCGTTGTGATATTTGATGCTTTCAAAATGTCATACCAAGCAAAAACCTGTAGGAGGAAATACAACGCGATATAAACACATATGCAAGTTATTTGACTGACTTATTATGTCTCAAAACAGAGCAAAAGCTCTATGACTGTGTTCTAGAGACCTTGAACGCAAGTAAACAAACAATGCAATGTTTATACCTTTTCGTGTCAGAGTGTATAAAATCAAACTGTTTTTGATATTAACTATTAATTACCAGTCGATACCAGTATCATGCATCGCTTCAACAACAATATCATTTCGATATATCGATCGTTCACCACTTATTAGACCCATAAATATGTATGTACGTATAAACAGTGTTTGACCTTTCCAGAAACGCTCGAAAGGCAATGTTTTGTCGGGGCTTTGGTGACTTGATAATGCAAAACAAACAAATATTTCTTTTTTTGGTATATTTAAAAAATATTCATTAGACTATATTTAAACTAGTCTTGCCGAGACGCCGAAACACACCTAGGCACATTAAATTGTTTTTCTGAATGGGGAGACACTTAAAAAACGTGCATCACAAAAGCTTTTGTCACGTTATGTGAGTTATACTTTAGCGATGAGGTAAAGTAATTTTTAAAATAGTTTAAATTTATGTAGAAAAACTTCGAAGAGGTTATTTACATGACCCATTAAGGAACAGCGATGTTTTTAAACGAAAGGGAGTGATTAAAATGGATTAGTAACGACAAACAAGGCAAATTTTGGCGAATTGTTTCAGGCTTCGAGATCCATCTTATTGGAGCTTTAATTACGACTCAGCCGAGACATGAGGCATTTTGGCGCCGAAACTTTAAAAATCCATTGGAAACATCCTTCACTCATTCATATGAGGGAAGAAAAATATAGGACGAAAAGCCAACTTGGAAAATATTTCATAAACACATGCACCAGTTGTTTTGTTGGTGATTATAACTGTAATTAGGGTTGAAGTGTTACTGTAACCTGCACAGCATTTTGTTTAACTGTTATCTACCTGCATTATTTTGAAATCAATTAATTTTGCAACGCTTAGATTCCATTCTATCCAATAGAGTTTTAGAAATGTTTGTTTATACCTTGTAATTAGGCTGTTAAGGTTATGTTGCAATCCTGCATCGCGTCCTTTATTGGTCATAAAAAGAGGTGCACAACAAAATGGCTACAAATTAAAGTCTTCGTTGAACTCAAGTTCTGTCTACTGTTCTAGTCGTCTACGAAGCCGATTTTGTTTGCTGTAACAGATCCCGAACTTCCCGCAGCCATCAAGTTCCCCAGGATTACAGAGTTCCCTCAGGAATTGCAACAGTACTTGCCCAGGCCAAAAAAACCTGTTATCACATTTATCAATGTTTATAAGTGCATATTTTATGATTAATGTATTTTCAGTGTCACTTGTATCGAAACAAGTAATCAGGAGCCAGACTTGTAGCTCAAGTTTTTAAGGTTTGTTCATATCGCAATCCATTTCCATCCTCGCCATCGTTAGTCATCCTCACTTCCCAATAGATTCCTGTCATTTGACGAGTACTGTCTACAAAATCAAATCATTATTGTTGGGTTTCCTACATGCAAGCCTCGCGTTTTCAAGTTTGTTCATATTGTAATCCATTTCCATCCTCGCCATCGTTAGTCATCCACACTTCCTAATGTTTTCCTGTCTTTTTCCATATTCTCTACAAACTCAACTCGTTTTAGTTGGCTGTCCTGTCGAACTACAGTTAGTTCTATAAACAAAATTAGTCTTTATTGTTGGGTTTCCTGTGACGTTCTCGAAATCATGCTAATGATTGACAGTGCCCCTTTAAAAAACAAAAACAAACGCAAGCTGTTTGTTTTCGATTTTCGTTTCCTTTCACGTCTGATCCAGGCCGATAGAGCTGCTTTAATTAAAAGAATTAAGAAACACCGGTCGGAATTTAGGCAAGTTGTAAAAAAAAAAAACGAGCGACAATTAGGAAACTTCTGGCATCAATGACACTTAGATTTCTTTCACTTTTTCTGACTTCCGATGTATTAAGTAGTCAGTGGCATTTCATGAATAAACTATCGAAACGGCAATTCATGATCATTGCAAAAAAAAAAACAAAGAAAAAGTAAGGGAAAAACCTACAAAAACGGATGCTACTAAAAGTGGTAACGGGGAACCGGGAACCGGGAACGACCGGGAACCGGGAACCGGAGTCTGGGAACGAGTGACCAGCGGTAATCCGTATAAAAATTCAAAATGGCGGACGAAAACACGGAAAAGGGTCTGGGAACTAGTGTTCGAAATCGATCGTCGGAGCAAACAGCATGATAAATAGACTTTTCGTGTTTTTTTCGCTACGAAGGTGCTGTTTAGGCGGAATTTTGGGACGAGTTGCAAGGTAAGTGAATGATCATTAATATTTTCTTATATTCAAAGATTTTTCCTGGAGTTGTAATTAAACGTGTGCAAAATCTGGGCAAGGTAGATAACCTGGATTTTTGGTAGAAGTTCGATGATCATGACGCGGCAATACTACGCGTACCAAACCAACTGTTCCACGAACAACCAAGATTTCTTTATAGATGGTCGGTTCTTTTCTTTTCCTGGGCTAAGTTTTGTTCATGTGATAATCTTGGCGCACTGTGTATAATTTGCGCCGACGAAATGCCAAAGGCGAAAATGATCGAATCTGGAATATTCCATTCTGGTGAATTAACCGAACTTCCATCCGCCGTGCATCTAAAATGCATGCTGATATCAGCTGCTGTTGTTAAGCAACAATAATAGAGATAATAGAGAACTTCTGTCACACACACTGACAAGGTTGTAAACCTCATGTCAGCAGGACATGCAACTGTGTATAAGAAATTTTTTAGACAGTTTGGCAATGGCAAGTGCAATTGTGAACCACATTGAATCTTGAGGAATGCTTAACAAAGTTCAAGCACAATTCCTCACTTGGAAATCACCAATTTACTTGTTGAAATACTTTTACAATGTCAATTAATGTTTATCTTGTGGTCAGTAATAGAAAAGACAAAACTTCTAATAAGGCCATGCAATATTTTCTGAAAATTTCCAACACCCCTCCCCGAACCACCAGTCGCTAATACTATAACTGATTATGGAAACCGAGGTAAGCTCAGGCTTGATGGGCCACTGGGCTCAAACGCAGACTTAACCAACAGCTGTGATGCCATAACCCCTGTTGCAATCATGATACAAAGTGATCATGTACTTCTCACAACAGATTGTATCTTGGACTTTGCACGTCAATTTGTTCCATTATTGAAAAGCAAATAACTATTTGGTGATGGCTTTTCACCAGTTTATTGTATGCTGTTATATTTCAGCACACTGATCATAGCTGAATTTAATTTTTGCAGGTTCGGCAGTTGGCTAAAGGACAACAAATAGATACCAGTGTTTATCTACTGCAAAATGAAAATAAATTGGAAATTCTCTTTTTCTCATTCTGTCTGCTGATCATTTTGTGTTTTATACAAGTGACTGGGGATGTTCTTTCCAGCCCACACCTTTTGACGGCCTCGTGCAAAGCTCAGTGTGTTGCATTACAATATATTTCTGTGTCATAATATGTTTTTGTGAATCTGTAAATGAATTCAAAACACTATGTGTCTTGTAAAATTGACCATGCAGTAGGACAACACAACACATCATTGGTAAGCAGTTTGTTATTTATGGCAGGCATCCAGATTTATTTTTTTCACTGTGATATGAATTCGGAATGAATGCATGCAGTTGGGGAAAGACATATACAGAAAATCAATATTCACAACATTGCAAAATTTTCTTTATTTCGATGTCCATCCTAACACTCCGTGGATGTTGCAAAAAGGGTAAATCAGTACAATTAGACACCCCTGGAGAACCGTACTTTATAATTTACAGTACAGCTTTGATAGCACATGTTAAATTTAAATTTTTTTCTTTAAGCAATACCTGTATACTGTATTATACTGAATAGCATCTTGGAAATGCTACAAATATTCAGTGTGGCCTAAAAATATTGTTTGGTTCAAAAGCAAAACAAAACTCACCATTTATATTACTATCTAACAACCTACAAATGCCAGAAAAAAACTGTTTTTAAGTCAAGAGATAGATGTACTTGGGAACTTCGTTAACGAGAGTTGGACAATGCATAAATATGACTCAACAATTTACGAACGTATGATCGATCGGATAACAAACCAAGCAAATATATATCTGCTAATGTTACGCAACCCATAGGTTCCATCCTGTCAAATGAAACCAATCCCGCAACTGTAGTGGAAAATACAGCATATTATGACTTACCCTACTATTCGACTGCATTTCAATAAAACAATTTCATTTTCGAAATGTGCTATTTCGATCGAAGCTGTTGATCAGCGTGCAAGCTCCATGCTCCCACAGCCGTCCTTTGCGTTGCGTCGTGTGTAAATGTAGATTCGAATACTGGCCTTGCTTGAAAGATTCCTTCTAGAAAGAAACAAACATTCGTATTCTTCTAATACACGACTACACGTCCATAAGTTCGCATTACAACTCGAAAACCATCGCTCTGTGTGCGTGTTTTTATACACGATCGGTGAACCAAAAGGCGGCTTCCCATTTGTTGAAATATATTGGGATTATCTGGTCTGGTAAAACTATAAAGCATTTGTTTCTGTGTTTTCGTCCGCCATTTTGAACTCTTATACGGATTACCGCTGTACACTCGTTCCCAGACTCCGGTTCCCGGTTCCCGGTCGTTCCCAATTACTGGTTCCCCGTTACCACTTTTAGTAGCATCCTACTAAAAACCTGTGATTGCCGGAATAATAGTTTCGTGCTAACAGCTCAATTCAGCTAACGTCTTTTCTCTGTTCACAATTATTCGCCGTAACAATCGTCTAGAATCGCCGGAAAAGAGGAATTAAAGTTCACAACAGATTGAAAAAATACAAAGCAAATTTCTATCCCATTGAATGTATCTAGACCATTTTTCTTTCATGAAACCGCGCCCTAAATCTTTTTGAAATATAAAAGTTATATTTCAAGCTACTAAAGGTTTTTGAAAGTATATGGCAAGACCTTTCCACATCATGAAGTTTCAGATTTGTTGATGGAAATGCAGAAATATTGATGTTTACATTTTAAATTAGGTCAACAGACATTTATTTTTCAACTTTTTTTTTCTTCCCTGGGTTGAAAACAAATACAACCGTAACCGGAAAGGCGAAGTTGACTTTGTTAAAAGCAGGTTTTATTTGGCATGATTTTTGTTATGGGACCCTTCAGCAGCGGTGTTTTAAAGAACGACAAAACCTTTCATCTAAAGCGGCATTAAATTGAATACAATAAAGCATTGTTCTATAATGTACTATTTTATGTACAAAAGGCGGAAAGAAACACAACATCAAAACTATCGAAAATTATTTGACCGCTTGCTAACTGCATTTCCATGGCAAGATATCATCTACATATCTCGGTCAAAGATCTTAAAACTCTGTTCAAAAGGTTAACATACTCAATTAGCTCTCCCATTTCCTGCAAATATTGTTTTCCTTCCCATGGGATTTTGTTAAATCTTTTAACCTTGCTTACATTACTTGGTGGAATGCATATATTTACAGCATATAAACATTTTATCTCTGCATTTAACTCTCTTTCCCGTTCATTTATGTAGAATTTACAAGTTTTACTTTTAAACGTTCGTCTCACAAAAAAGGAAACCATTTTTGGATGGGGCAAAACACAGAATCTAAACTCGGTAGAAAACCATAGATTAAGTCCCTTTATATTCGATCCAAACACACCACAATTTGATAAATACACGATTAAAACGCATGCTTAATAACACGTAAAAAATCTGCAAATGTAATATTCCTTCCTTGTAAACACGGATTTCTTTCAAACCGGAAGAGAAAAAGAATGAATGAAGTTTGTTCTCGTGTCGCGCCATTTTATAATTAACCCGCGTAAATTACTTACTCTAATGCACTCAACAGCTCTCAAAACATTACTTTGCAAAGAAATACAAGTGAATAAAGCTATCATAAAATCAATATTATGCTGAAGATGTGAGCAGTTACAGATCCACAAACAACAATCACTTTCTTGCGCGATCTACTAGCTCGAAGCATATTGTATTGAAAGTTTGTTTACGTAACTTTACTTTACTCAAGTTTAAACTTTCTTCAATGCCTTTGTCATGCCGAAGTTTTAAACAATAAGCTAACTTTTTTCTAATAAAGTTGTGTTTGCAATCTTTTTCTTACCTTCAAAAACGTGTCGCAGAGTTCATCGCTCCAACAAGAATTGACTACAAGGTATTCAAACACTCCAAAAGGCCGACCGCCGCACAATGCTCTGAAATCTCTTGACACTCAATTCAGCTAATGCTCTTTTGATGTAATCCCTTTAGACCGCTAGCACAACAAAACTGGATGACGTCGCTATATCATTGACTTGATTAAAATTCATTTTAGAAATTAGCCGATGAAAACACTTGCTGAGTGCGCAGCACAACAAATTGTTTCACGCGCTCACAAACTAAAACACTCTGAGCTTAGTTCAACGACCTACGTGAAGCAAACTTTCCGGTCATCACTAGCGAATGTTATACGGTTTCAACCCCTTTCCGCTGTCGGCTTAATGGAAAGAATTTGAACAATGCCTTTGGTAGAATCTTTGTCCGCAGCTTCAAACACAACACTGCAAAAAGCCAGTCGTCTTCAAATACCATTCCCAAAAAGCTCTTGCGCTCTCTTGCGTTGAAGTTTACAGAAGTGTAAAGCTACAAAACTTTTAACAAAAGAATGTTGTAAGACAGGGATTTTGCGTGACCGAGGTTAAGGCGTTATTTGAACATTTCCTACTGCAAACAACGAAAGTTAGCTAATTGACGCCAAATGTTTCATTAGCGTATTTGCTAAGCATAATACATATTTACAGAAGGGTATTCAAATTTTAATCGACTCGAAAAGCTGAACGCTCGCACGACCTTTCAATATTGTACAACAACTAGGCGAGTAGACTACAGGAAGACTTTTAATGAACGGCCCTTCTGATCAAGCCTCCGTGGTTTTCGGCGGAGTGAAACTTAAGATTGGTTAGTTCTACCGCCTAGGTCTACCGGTGGTCGGCGTATCAAAAATACTTTTGCCAAAAAAATAAGTTTCACGGAGATTTTTCATGGCGTGTCAACAGGAATAAAAATTCATCAAATCTTTCCAACAACTCAAGACTTGGCTAAATAATAAAGTTATAACTCTAATGAACTAAGACTTAAAAGGTCGTATTGTGTTTAGTAGGTTTCGTCCACCACAAGAACCAATCTGACACGGAACGGGACAAAGAGAAGCCGGCAAGCGGAAAAAATGGTAATCTTCAAATTAAAAGTTGCTAAGCCGTTTTAACTTTGTTATGGAGACGGCTCCCGGTCGCGAAAACATCGAAATTTTCAGTTGTGATTCGTCTGGGGTCAGATACGTTGTTCCGTGTAATGCAATGAAAAAATGCCGTGTTTATTAAAATGAACGCTACGCGATGAGCCTGTCTCTTTTACCGTCACATGAACTTCAAAATGGCTACAAGCTAGCTGCCCGAAAGTTTAGTTTTTGACGTGCATACCGCTTTTGAAATATTGCTTCTTAAAATCTTCGCTTCACCTAACATTTTAATCTATTAACTTCAGTATTGTGCCGTAAATCGCAGTAAAATGTTGTTTGAGTTAAAAAAAAAATCATAACCAAACAATAATGGTGGTGGAATTATTGCCTCAATCTGATGTCGTGGGCGAAAAGTTAAACAAGTCTTGTTTAGACACACCCAATACTACAATGCCTGTACAATGTGTAAAAATCGGTGAAAGCCCACGCAAATCGCCCATGCATCTATATTCATACAACTATCCTTATTAAAAACATTCATACATATTATAAAGCGAGTTTGAGGTCCGGACTATAGGATAAAAACCAAGTTTTTTCCCCGTCGATTTATTTGCCCGATGGCGAAGACCGTCCCGGGACTCAATCCGTTGGACCCGTATCTTACAGTACGGACGCAGAAAACGAGGTTAATATGATGTTCATCATACCTCTCGCTCTGGAGAAAGGAAACTACTGTTCATAAAAATCTGATGGTTAGCAGGCGATTAGAAGACCGAAAAAATCATCAACCGACGAATGTCTTCAGGGAGCACCTTATATCAGTGAATTTTTTAATTTTAAGAATGTTCCGTATAATTTACGTTAGCTTAGCACAAAGCTGGAACTCTCTTCCTTCAATATGGAATGGATCCATAAATCTTTTACATTTATGACTAGCAAATTATGGAATGCGTTGCCTCCTATAGCAAGAGAATCACATAATATTATATCTTGTAAATATCAAAATAATTTTTAGCGTTTTTATAGATTTTTAGATATAATTTTCTTTTTCTTTTTTTAATGAAGCAATTTCTTTAAGACACACGCGTTTAAACGAGAACTATTCATTTACTCGTTGGTGCTATTTATATAAATAAAAATTTGTTTTGATTTGATGTAATACTTAATTCTCCTAACTATATTTAAAGAGTTGTATGGCAAATAGTAGAGAAAATTAGTATTTTGACGGCGAAAAAAGTGAAACGTGAAGAGTTGAATTGAATGAGTGGTATCCTCTCAGACATACTTCCTTTAAATTGACATTTTTTTTTCTTTTCTCCAACTTGATCTTTTCCTATTTGCTGTTACAATAACAGGAGGAGATCTCTTACTAACAAAATGTTTATATTCGTTTTTCCTTCAGGTTGATCTCATTTTAGGTTCTTCCGTTTCCTAGCCTTCGTTCTGTTTCCTCTTCTACGCGTACGCGAGTTAAATAAGAACAAATATGTGTTGTTGTGTGTTGGAGGAACTACGTCACGGCTAGCGCATGTTAAAAACTTTAGCCAAATTTTTCAAGATCAATTTGTAATCCTTGTTCCATTTCAGCTTATTATTACCTCGTTTCTGTTTTTCTACCTAAGTAAAGGTAAAGGTTAAGCCTGCAGTCGAGCCAAGTGGCTCATCAGGTTGGAGCTTATCCCGGTTTCTGTAGCATTGAGCAGCTAGGAGTATTTCTACTCCCCCTGGATGGGATGCTAGTCCATCGCATGGGTTACCCCACAGCAGTAAATTCGCCGGTACCCATTTATACACCTGGGTGGAGAGAGGCACTATGAGAGTAAAGTGTCTTGCCTAAGAACACAACGCAGTGCCCTAGCCAGGTCTCGAACCCGGACCGCTTGATCCGAAATCCGGCGCACTAACTGTTAGGCCACCGCGCCTCCCGTTTTTCTACCTAAGTTGATTATAATTGTGACTTTAAGTTGCTTTTGGATTTGCAAGTAACTTTGTAGCAGTGTACAGCTCATTAAAATCTATCGATTTATACGAGAAGAAAACAACACGAACAGTACAAAAGCTCGCACAAAAGCTCGATCACTGGCAAAAGTTTTGGAATTATTTTTTTAGCCGCTTTCAGAAACCTTTTCTCACTCCGTTTCTATTTCGTCCAGAGGTATGTTCTGTTCGCGTTCATCCATCTTTTCAGTATGTGGAATTTTTATACGTTTTATATGTAACGAAATCGTATGAACTCGCGTGACATTTTTTTTACCAAGAAAAATTGGTGATATGGCTACAGGAGGCTGTAGCTACATTCACTGATGGCTGTGGTTACATTCACTGATGACGCGAAAAAAAAATCCATACGCAAAATCGCATTATTTTATCAACACTGTTATTCCAATTTATCTACTTTATCCACTATATGGCTCGGTAGATATCGTGTGGCGAAAGAGAAATTCCTAGCTTTCGCGTCTGGCCCCTAAACAGGATTACTGGCTGTCATTTCAAAGTTCCGCGAGATAATCTTTGTCTAGACAAGCTCGATAATATTTTGCGCGGATTTGAGGAAGTCGGTGGAAGGAGCCATTGACGTCACATGGTGGACCCAGTCCGCCCACCCGAGCGCCACGCGACCGTGTATAAACTCTTCATAAATCCGCTTAAAGTGATAAACAGTTTTGTCGGTTTTAATTTTTTGGTTGGTATTTTCACTCTTTCGTGAATTAGCAAAACCACGAAATAAGATTTTCGTGGTTAGCCGAAAGAGAATCATTTTCTTAGCACAACATGTACTTGAAAAATTTCCGTACTTGTAATAGTAAATCGATCAATTCTCTTTCATCTTCTATCAGCCTGTTAACGGTCTAAGAAATTTAAGTAGGTGGGTTATGAAAATTCCGGGCCCGTAATCTCAGAAAAGTCGACATTGTTTAAGAATTATAGCAAATGTTTTTAAAACAAGGGGAATTTGGATGATTATCTCTACGCAAGGGATATACTGTCGTAAATCGTCCAGCTAGGGGATCGGAATTTACGAAGTACAAAATGTAGGCGAAAATTTCCGTCAGAAGCAGACATTTTTCTGTCACCGGCGGGCTTGATAATCTGAACATCACGTAGCAACTGAAAAAACTTCATGGTTCCACATGAAAAAAGTTTTTCACGAGAAACACTAGATCATCAGATCATATCGAAAAACGATCTTAACTCCCTTCTTTCATTCTGTATTAAATTTGAATTTTTCCTTTAATCCGGACCGATGAAGCAACAGCCCGCAGCCGATTGGTTTGTGTTTTCAAGGGATTTAGAAAAATTAAAACGGTACTTCATTTTTCCGCATATTTCCGTATACATTTTTCGCTAATTTGAACCGGATGCGTAGAAACCTGTAGAAACCGCCGCGTGGGAGGTGTAAAAACTCTGCGAACCTTGGGTCCAAATACCACAGAGATTTAGATTTGAAGGGTTCATATCCTGGGCTTTTAGTCTTACAGTTCTTGGGCAAGACGCTCTACTCTTTTAGTGCCTCTCTCTCCATTAACGAGTAAAAATAGTTACTGCGGCAACTGAATTTGGTTTGGGTGACCTGACAAAAAGTTGGAGTAACCCTGCAATGGACTAGCATCCCATCCACGGGGGGTAGGAGTACTCCTAGCCCGGGGGGGGGGGGGGTACTCAAAAAAATTTTATACGGGGAGGCTCCGCCCCAAGTTCTAACCCCTTACCCTTTTATATACCATTTTTGACAGAAATTGTACGCCTTTCGTATACTTTAACTGAGAAAAGGTACCCCTTTCATATACCTAAGAGACATGGCGTGGACTTAAAATAGGACGTTTTCTTGTCATTTTTATGTAGCGCTTAATAAATTAAAATAGTACAGCCATAAATTGCGTCTGTTCGAAATATTTTTATTGAAGGCCCTTTTAAATAGCCAAATGACAGATTTCCATACCCTTTCATATACTTAAACTCGTGAAATCCCTACCCTTTTATATACCTGAAGCCTGAGAAAGGTACCCCTTTCGGGCGGAGCCTCCCCGTATAGGCCATTATAGGGAGTACCCCCCCCCCGGGACTCCTAGACACTTTGTGATATAGGGAAACCGGATTCAAGCAAGGCAGTAGCTTCAGTCTGATCCAATATTTGCAGTGGATTTAACAAACTTTTCTTTAAAGGAAGTACCGGCTAGGCAAACCCATGCAGAGACAAATTGGATAGGATATGGCTGTCTTTTATAGTCATAAATCCAATATAGCTAAAGATTTCACTGTACAGTCAACTCTCGCCTTGCGGACACCCCGCTATTGCGGACACCCGCTATTACGGACAAAATCCAGATCCCCAACGAACAAGGTTTGACTGGAAATGACTCCCGCTATTACGGACTCTCGCTATAACGGACACGAAACGACGCCCCGAGTGTGTCCGCTATAACGAGAGTTGACTGTAGAAAGGATACCGTTGTTTTCCCGTCGCCAGTTTCCATCCCCAGAAATTCTCTTTGTGGAATCAGACATTAAATTTCTATGGAAATGTTCAGTGTACATCAACGGAAATCTTAAGATATAAATGGTCTCGTTTTGTTGAAATAGCTATACAGTCAACTCTCGTTATAGCGGACACACTCGGGGCGTCGTTTCGTGTCCGTTATAGCGAGAGTCCGTAATAGCGGGAGTCATTTCCAGTCAAACCTTGTTCGTTGGGGATCTGGATTTTGTCCGTAATAGCGGGTGTCCGCAATAGCGGGGTGTCCGCAAGGCGAGAGTTGACTGTACTAGTGCAATGAAGCTTTTAATAAAGGGGTGTTTTTAATTCATAATTAGCTCATGATCGAAGTTGAATTGGGCAGACTTGTTCAAATTCTCATTTGTGTCTTAAGAAAATCGCTTAAAACTCATTACAATTTGTTCTTCACGCTCCAACCATTTAATACATTCACCTTGTTGCTCCAGGCGAATTTCGTGTATGAGCGAAGGTACGTGGTCATAAGTTTAGCCCCGTTTTGACTAAAAACGCAACAAATTCACGTAATAATGCCCATTAAGATTCCTCTGTCTGAAGCCAAAGGCTTATCGGTACAATTGCCCTTTTAAAATCAGTTAGGTGCTAATCAGCTCTTATATAAGTTGAAATACCGTAAAATTCCAGTTATAAGACCCCCCCCCCCCCGCTTATACGCTTATTAGCCCCCTGGTTAAAGGCCCATCTACCTGGAAACAAAAATCACATCCGGTTATAAGCCCCCCCCCCCCCCCCCAATATAAGCCGCCTCTGCTGGATGACAGTACTGAGCAGGGCTTAATGTTGCTTAACTATGACTTTTTAACATAAAAACGTATTTCGATCAACCCTGCCATGGCTCGTTTCGAAACACTTTTTTTATTCCGCTTATAAGCCCCCCGGATAAAAGGCCCTCTGTTTATAAGCCCACCCAAAACCCCTTGTATAAGTTGCATAAACCCAGGGCTTATAACCGGAATTTTATGGTACGCACAGAAACACTTCAAAGGAAACACAAGGAAATGCAGATTGAGCGAAAAAAAAAACAATGAGGTGTACTTGAAAATCTTTCGTCAAAAAGCAGCATCAAAATTATCCAGTCTCGATTGTTTTTCATATCATTTAAAGTATTTTAATTCGAAACTCTTGGAGAACCAATCAGAATACTCCTTTTCATCACGAACCACTTTGCAAATAACATAACAAATTATAGCAACCTCTTTCAATTAGTCAGACAGAGTCAAATTGTAAAATAGCCCGCTCTATAAGTTGCTAGAGAGGTACTGAGTCCACATAAAAGAAATTACCCCACGGGTATGAACCCCGATGGGAACTTCATAGACGATTGAAGCGCAGGGTATCTGGAAGTCGAATTTCGTAAGAGCTCCGTATGGTGCTTTTATCCGCAGCGGGTTTTATATAATTAAGTGAGCGGAGCGGAAGCATTTGACAGCTACTGTTATGTCTAGCACTCGTTTGTCAAATTTGTCGAGCTGTAATAACAAATGGTGTTAAATATTGGTCAACATGCCTCATTGGGGAAACCCATAAACGCTGAAATTGGTCATAAAGCAATTGATTTTTTAAAGTAAATGGCTTCGAAAACCATTTCAATGCGCGTGCAATTCGTGAGTAGAAAGTGTGAAAAAGATTGTCCGTTGAACAAAAGTGGTTTTTCTAAAATAAAATTCGATCTCTTCATTTGTTAGTTCGTGGGTGATCTATAAATCTTATATCGGTTTTCTCTCCGGCCACAGATCACAAAAAAATACATTAAAAATAGAACAAACAAGAATAGATAGCTTAATCAATATTTTCATTCATATTCTATAACTTTTACTGTCGACTGATTTTATAAAAGAACTTTTGAAAAATGCATCATAAAAATTATTTGGTTACTGATTGTTTTGCGTATTTCCAGTCTGGACGAAAAAAATTAACGTTTATCTTGGTCTTAGCAACGTGAAAAAGTAGCTTTATTTTAGTCTGCCAACGCCACATGTATGACCTTGGCTATGCCAAAATTTTCTGTTGTAAAATATCTTGTATTGGTAATTTTCCCAGCGGGAACACATGTTTTCAATTTGTGCGCGCATTTACGAAGTCCTAACCGGGGCAATATTTGCAACCCGGATTTGCAATCGCGTTAGGTTTTACCAAATTTCCATGATCTTAACTTATTCAGCTTTACACCATGCGATTTCGACCACCTTTTCAATTTATTGTCTGTGTTTGTGGAGGGTGGTCCTTGCAAATTGAATAGCTCTAAGCGTAAAACAATTACAGAACAGAAGACTAACAGACCCCGCGCGAGGCGCTCTGTTAGGTTCCGAATTTAGCTTTGCTATTTTTAAGTTTTCCTCCCGGGCATTGTCAAATTTAAACGCTTCGAAAAAAAAAACTAATTTTACCTGACATGCTATCGTTTTCATTACACGACAAATGTGGCCTTGTGGCTAAAAGCAAGCTCTAGTGTTATTATTTTTTCTAAATATTTAAGTTGCTACCTAGCACTTACCTTCTATCCTTATAGGCAATTTTCTCCTCCGGTCGTCTAAGTTTTTGCTTGTGTATTGAGATCGGAAGATTTCCTTGATTTCTGCCAGTTTCTCTCTCCAGATAAAGGGATTTACTGAAGCACAAACTCCTAATAAATGAACGTGAATGATCTCGGCGCCTAGGGCGGTCCAAAGAGACGTGAATTCAATGGCAGTGTGTTCTCTAATTAACCTTTATGTTAATCACCGCACCAGGTCAATTAGGTACTGAACAATTTATACTGAGGTGACAGCTTTCAGTGACAGCTGAAGAATGAAAAGAGAAATAAAAACTTTAAAGTGCGATCCTTTTAAAATTACGCAACAAATTAAATATTTTCGTTTTTTCAAAGGGCGAAGAACTGAACGCCTACCGGAATATTTAGGTTTAAGTTAAATACACCCGAGCATTCCAAAGTGTCTTAAATATACTGTGGATAGTAAATTGTATTGTGGACAAATGAGGTGGCTTTTGTAATTGATTCGAGGAGTGAGGTCAACCTTTATTTGATTTCATTACAAAGAGTGCTTAGATAACCATATTTGCGGAATATTGGCTTGAAAAATACTATGAAACCAATTCTTTCCCTAAAATCGGAAAAAGAAGACAAATATATTCGAGTTAAGGTTTTGAATTAGCAATTAACAAGCAAAAAAGTTTAAGCTTGGATGAACCATAACGCATACTATAGCTTAACCATTATTTACTTTAAGCCCGAATTGTTAGCAAACTTAAAGCGTTTTTCAATTAGATTGATGCTTCCTGTCAAAACAGTTTACTCAATAATATAAGCTCCTTTAGAAAAAAAAGATTAAATTAAGATGATACAGATTTCTGAGCCTGCTTCAGCCCTACCCAGTTGTCACAGATCTTTGACAAATACAAGCAACTTTAAAGTTTTTTGTGCCTCATTTGTTGAAAAAAAAAAAACGAGTTATATATTTTTCTTTTGAAATCTTTTCTTTTGTTGTCATCTGTTTCGATAGAAGCAGGTGGGCTGCACGACGCATGCGTGGACTGACCCTTCATTACCACGATCAAAATACTCACTCTCCTTATTGACGCCATACATTTCTTTTAATATTATTTGAGAGAATTTGCTCAAACATCAAAACAATATCTCTTAGTTGACGATTTTTTTTTTTTCTTCACCTGAGAATATTTTTTTCTTTGGAAACTAACGGACTTCTGGAAATTAGTGAGCTCAATCCTTGCTATTACTTTTTGCTACGATAAGAAACATTAAGCATTTTGGATTCAAACCGAATTTATTTGCCATGATTAAAATCGTTAAAATGAATGGACACATTAAAATTTTGTATATTCTCTCCCTTACTTTGAAAAGTTACAGGGCGGGAAATGAGTTAGTTGGCAGCGGGCAAAATTTGACTTTTTAATGAGTTTCAAATCTTATGAAGTCTTTCAAATTATTAAACTATTCCATGCTTTTCATTTGTTAACGCGAAGCGAAAACTATTCGTGTTGTAGATCGATTATTGAAGCCTCTATTTGCGATATTTTTAAAATGACACCCTAAATTAAGCGGAGAGAAAAAAACTCTGAAAGCGAAGTCTTACATAAAAGTAAATTATTGTGATGCTAAAATTTGGTCCCTCGATCGTCCGGAAAAAATTCATGAACGCGTAGCCTTCAAATATGTTCTTGGAAGTAAAAACTCAAAGGAATATGTTTTTCCAGTTCCATCTTTGGCATTGAAAGTCACTTTCTCTCTAGTTCCTGTCATTTGACAAGAACTGTTCGACAAAATAAAGCCATTATGGTTTAATTTCCGTAACTAGGAATCGTTTGGCATTGTAGGAATCACGATAAATATGTAAGTGCAGCTTTAAGGCACGCTTCAACACCGCAATTTTCCTTGTGTTTGTTGAAATTGTACAAGAAAATGCTAAAAAATTGAAATTTGTTCTCTTTCAGTAGTGAAAAAACCGGGAAATCTGATAAACAATTATCCCAAATAATTGGTCGTGGTCAATCATATAAACTCTTTAAGAATAATGCAATAGGCGACTTGAAGGCTGGATAAAGTCAATGCAATTAATTTTTATTCAATTTATTTCAAAGGTCATTTCCCTATTTTAACCACCCTTAAACACACTTTTGTGTTTTTCAATGGTTTACAAGTTTCTTTTGAGAACCGGAGTGCCTTTTCAAACCTGATAGTGTTGAAGGTCCTGCCCCAATGGTTATCTTTGTCATAATGGAGGGTTTTTCCACGATAGTATTGGTGTTTTCAAACAGCTTTTTTTGGTTCACAAAGATGATCCATGAGACTAAATCTTAGTAGCGTTCAGAACTATCCGACTACCTAATTTCTCGCGTCAGTTTGAAAATAAATTCAGCAGAACTTGGCAATCAATTTAGTATATAGTTCGTAATTTTATAATCACCATTATGCATCCGTAATGTTTATATATAGTCTAATTTGATTTAGCGCTATCTTATTCAAGCGATAAAACAAATGTTAATAAAGTCATTTAAAAATGCACAGTTTGACGTAACGTTGACTTATGATAACAGTTTTCGCGTTTCCAAACGTTCGATTCCGTTACTTTGTGTTACGTGCATTTTAATGTCCGTGAAAAAGTGAGATTTTTGAGAAATCAGCTTACACATTTGTTTACAAAGCGTCGTTAACGTTAAACTTTTCTTCAATTTACCGGAGCCGTTTCGTCTACTGATATAAATGATTATTTTAAATAACTGAATATGATTAATGTTAAAGTCACGTATATACCTGATTGAAGAAACGTTGAAACGTGAAAAGCATAAACCATGGAACGATGCGACCCAATTGTTTACTGGGAAATCTGAGAAAAAAATCATCCCCATCTTTGGCAGAATAAACATTAAAATATGACAGGTTGCATAAATCATGCTCTTTAGGCACCAAAAGAAGAATTAAAATATCTTGATAATCAATAAATGGAATATTTCTTAGCGCACCAATGCGCTGCCTTCCCAGAATGCCATTCGGTCTTATCGTTCATGAGTAATGCTTTTCACAGGGTCAACCTTTCTTCAATCCCGGGCCCCGGGGGGGGGCCCGCGGGGAAAAAGGGGGGGCGTTTTTTTTCCCCCCCCCCCCGTACCCCCCCCCCCCCGCGTTACGGGTTTTTCACTAAAATGTTTTTTCCCCTTTATTTTAAAAACGATTTTATTTAAATAATAAATATAGATACAAAAAAAAAACGAGCGACTTGGTGCAAGTCTAGGTCAAGTTGTACTTCAGTTATATGTCACTTCATACGTAAAAGATTTTTGCGTTTTCTCATCGAGGGTCAAGCAATCCCAGTATGCCTTAATTAATAGGTTGGTAGTACATGTACCAAGTTCCATAAACCTTTCAGGAAATCTTGATGTTTCAAGAACATATTTTAAAAAACTGAAATGGGCGGGAAAACAATTTTATGAAATTTAATTTAGATTCAAGTTAGACAACGACCAAAAATGTTCTCGTGTTGAGTTCGTGTCATGTTTCGATGCTGTATGTCAAGTTATTTTTTTTTTCTATTTCATAGCCTGCATAGCAGGCGCCTGTGTAGTTTTTGAGCGTACATTTGGGACACGCGAAAGGAGCGAGAAGGCCACGCGAGGAGAAGAACAGAAGGCGCTTCCTCGGAATCCCACCGAAATCCATTTGCCTTCTCGCACCTTTCACGTTTTCCAAATGCGCGCCCAAAAACTACGCAGGCTATTTATTTCATCCCATTCCATAAGATGTCAAACGCGATTTCCGTCTCTTAACGTTTCCATTCTTTTTCTTTTCTTATTTTTACAAGTTATCTTTTCTTTTCTAACGGTGCACGATCAGTATTTTTGCAGGTGGCCTTGAGAAAAAACGCGTCAAAATAGCGCGTTTCGTCTTTGTTATTCAAACCGTACTTACAAGGAAAAAGGTTATTGTGGCTTGCATCCGCATACAGCACTGATATCAACTGATGGCACAATGGGTCTGGTCCACTACATCCTCAAACTTGAAAAAAGCCGGAAAACACTCGCAAGGGAAGAACTATAGATAATACTGAATAGAAGAGGATCTTCCACTCCAGTTGTCCAATCGAAGTTGTCATTCATTCGGATAATAATTATTGTTCTACTATACGCTATATTGTTGACTAAGAGATGCCAGTCCCCAAAACACGGCTTAATGTGTGTTCGGGTGCTCCTAAAAAAGTAGCTAGCTATATAGCTGATGTGGCGCAACCATTTTTTTGGTGGTTAGGATCGGCTCTCTTCCCAGATTAGTAGAAACTCAGCCGTGTTGTATTGAAAATCCGCAAATTCTGGTTGGTTCTCCTGTGGTCTTCTATTTGTTAAATAGAACACGATCGTGTGTGCGTTTCTCTTTTAAAGGACAATTATTCTTGATTTTTGACTTAAAAGTACATAAAATTGTAGGTTTTGGACTGCAATCTTGAAGAGTTTCTTCTAAAACAATAAGACAACTCGCCCTCATTTTCTATGAGCGATGGTCAACTGAGCTGCATCCCGTTAACTATTCGCTCGTAAAAAACTCGGACTCTTAAGTAAACTGAAGTGGGTTTCAGCGAATTGTAGAAGGCAGTCTGAAAAAATGCTCTGGAATACGTGCGACGGACTAGAAATGTTCCTAGTTGTTTTAACCAAAAAAAAAAAAAAACAAAAAAATCAACTAACGAGCGGACACGATTTAGCTGAAAAAACACAACATGTTTGTACTTGTTTTGATAATTTTTTCTTTCCATCGCCCGTCTGCTTGAAAATGTCTTGATTTTGTAAAGAGAAATTAACTTTTGATCCCTCTTGGTAATAAAACGTTTTGCTCAGTTTTGCTTAAAGAAAAACGTGGATGTACGGGTAAAGAAAGAAATCTTACCACTTATTCCTGAAACAATTGTGAAAGTACCAAACAGATTTTGATAGCTTCACGCGCGTTTAGTTGTTTTTCTTACATCTATACTATAATTAAATTTAACTGAGGAAGCTTGTAAAAATTGTTAGTTCTTTGAAGTCTGTTTTTTCCGCAATCAAAACTGTCATAAATCCGCTGGAAACTGCTACCTTTTATTAAGAAAAGAACTTGGTCTGAAATAGGAAAGCAATACCACGTCGCGAGCAGTTGTAGAAAGATTTTTCAAGAAATCAGTGTTTAAAAGTTGAAAACGCGACGGCCTCGTGGCATTTTTAAGTTTATCAATATTGTAATCCTTTTCCATCCACGCCATCGTTAGTCATCGTGACTTTGAAATGGTTTCCTGTCATTTTTCAAGCACTGTTCCACACAGTCAAAGGAATGCTTAGTCGCTTTTCCTTTCCGCTGATCTTGGTCTACCTTTGGCTAACTTCTTGTTCTCCGAATCAAACTCACAACAGATGACAATTTTCTCTTGAAAATGAACATATTGCTCAACAAGAAATTAAGCATATGCAATAAATTATGTATGTTTAAAGCACGCCGGGTCACGTATGTTTGGAAAACTGGCACGCAAAACTAACGCGCTTTTAGCGGAAAACTTCGTTTGATATGTGTACACGCTTGCGGGCAATAAAATTGATAAGAGTTAATATGCGACTTGTTTTGTCGCTACGTGCCCTTAAAACATTCTGTGTGCACGCAAACGACTTGTTAGTTTTTATAACATGATGCACTAGAAGAGAACTTGATTTTGAGTTAGAAATCTAATTTTGAGTTTGAATAAGCTAAAATGTAATCAGCGAGGAAAACTAAACGAACACTTAGTTAACGCTTATTCTCAAGAGTGGTCTATAAATCTCACATCTACCTTGCGTGCAATACGAGTACATTGTCGACCGACCAGACAGGTGATAAGCAGGGGAAAAATATGATGGGGGAGGCTATCTCGATGCAATGCAATATTCTCACAACAAAAGGTACAAATATTTTATGGCAAAAGTTGAGGAGAATTGATTAGTTCAACTAACTTAAAGATATCAATGCGCTGAAAAATATTTGAGCAGTTCTGCTAAGTTGGAAATTTTGGAGTAATGCGAAAATTACGTACGCATGCTCAAATAACACATGCACAAGTTTTAAAACGGTCGAGCTAAAAAGGAATTAAAAATCTTTTCCAGTACACGTGCATTTCAATTAAAGCGATGTGAAGTAGTTGAAAAAGTTAAAAATCCATGCACGTGCTGAAGAAATTTTTCGGATTTGAAAGTCAAAAGCTCGCTAAACGACTATTTTTGTCAAGTGCTTCCGTACGGTGTAAAAAATTATATAAAATCTTTAAAACTAATTTTAATAAACCTTTATATTGGTTGATTTGTTGTCTGTTTCCAAAATATCAACTGCTCAACATGTAGTAGGCTTTCTATTAACAACAGTGATAAAAAGCAATTTAATATGTTTAAAATGGAATTCGATTCGATATGGATCCGACAGCCACTATATACACACTGATTTACCCTTGAAACTAAAACCATGTAAACATTAAATAAAACTTGATATCCATACCTTAGCATTTCCTGTTTCTGTTGAAGAAGACAGCGTTCGTCTGTAAAAATAAGGAAATTGAAAAACCGCGGAAGAGTAATTTTCAATATATGAACTATAAATTTTTCCCGTGCGTATAAACATTCATATATGTAACACGATTAAGGTAGATATAGATCGAGAAAATTTCAAAGGCTAGTCAACGAATTTGAAACTGGCCTAGGGCTTTAAATTGCTTATAAGACAACGAAGAAAAAAAAACAGCTGACGAGAATCCCCCCAAGGAACTAAATAAATTGATTTTTGTAACGTGTGTTGCCTATCCGGAATTCTTTATGCCAAAGCGTGTTAAAATGGATGAAACTTCTTTTCTTTAAACCAAAATTTACTGAGAATGCTTAAGGCCATATCTGACCTATCCTTTTCATATGCAAATGTTATGAAGTGCTAAGAAGGAAAAATCTCTCAAAATGTGACGAGTACTTCGACATTGTCCCGACTGCTTTTTTCCATTTTTTTTGTCGCTATTTGACTTTCGATTGTTGTTCAAATAAATGCCACTTAAGATTTTTGTCAATGATCTCGAGCGATCTTTCTGGAATTTAGAAAGACAGCCAACACGACGGCATTTAAACTGGCTTTAAAGCGCAAATGACCAAAACTGATTTCTTTGTCATGTATCAATAAAATTTTAAACGCCGGCACCGCAGAGAAAAAACTTACCGGGTTTTAAAAGTAGCAAGATCAAAGCTCATGAGATTTATATTGCCTTTTTCCCGCATAACAACTCCAAACGAGAAGCCCAACCTTCGGAAAGACTAAAAACATGGCACCCTGTAGCGATACACCTGTTAATACTTACAACAATTCCTTTCTTCTTCTAGCCTGTGTTATAAATCCAGTTAAAGCGTAGCCGTTGCTTCTTCGGAGGTGAAAAATTTGCTGAAGAGTTTATGAACAAAAACGCGAATAATACGCTGAAAGGCCCACTTGAAATCGCATGCCTTTAACCCAACCGTGCGGTGTAGCCAAGAAACACGCGCGAAGAATATAATTGAACTTTTGTTATCAAATTATGTCCTCAACCGACGAATAATTATCATATACAAAACAACAAGAAAACTTGTCAAAGATTAGTTTACAAATGCGAGAGATATGAGCCGGATTAGGGCTTCCTAGATGAAGGGATAATACACTTAGATTCTAAGTGTTTTTACCGAAAAATAAAGATTATGAGATTGAGATAAGAACAGTCGGCTTAACAAATGGACGATTTTGAACGCTCGCGTGCCCAGTTTCGCCATTTCTTAACTAATTGCCTTCCAATTACAAGCCACACGGCTTTTGCAAATGAGTATTTGTCGAATTGTACATGAAAAAGCAACTTTTTATTAGTTCGCCGTGAACAATTAGTTTTAGTGCTCAGTACCAGATAACTATCAAATATTCTCGGTATAATCTCGTCATTGGTTGATTATTTTACTTCAGAGATCTGCTCCTTTTAATTAAAGTTCTTCTTTTTCGGCATTTCGTAATTAAAGTTAATTGCAATCGATGAAAAAGAAAACGTGAGACTTCGATAACAATATATTTCTGTTACTTGATATTCTCAGGCGCTGACTTCTAAACCCTGAGCAAACAATCTTTAGAACACTGAGAAAAGACCAGTTTTAAAAAAATTAAAAATTTGCGTGCATCTATTTCGATTAATGTCATGAAAAGTTCTTTACAAAATTGACAAAATCCTGCCTGACGTTCACAGATCAAAAAATAAGTAACCAGTGTTTATAAACGGAAGCTTGGAAGACAAACGATTTTGAAGACAAAACTAGGAATTATTAATTACATTGTGTACGATGAGACTAGAAGATAGCTGATAGCGCCACGGTTAGCTTTCAGACTTAAAGTATGTTTTGAGACCGCTACTGTAGTTATTTTGTTTAGAAAAGGGTCTTAAATGCGTTCAAGCAGATTTCAATAAGCACGGATTGGTTTTCCTGGTGTGCGCAATTTGATGTAAGGAATTCACGCGCGTACAGTTTTTGTGGCTACCAGCTGCGCAGACAAGACTGAGTTCCGCCCTCCTCATTCTCATAAACGGCCTGGGCCGAGAGAATGAATACAAAACCGCGCGCAAGCGTTTATGGTATCGTTTGTAATCGACAGGAAATCTTCTATGCCTGGGATAAACGTAAGCGTAGTAATTATTCAATGATTTTCTTTCCAAAATCCAGACTTTAGACCGTATTTTGTGTTGCAGTGCGCTCAAGAACACTTTAATCCTTTTTTTTTGCGCTCTTCAATCCCGTCCCTTACCCCTTTTAGTTTCTCTTAGCCGGCGGGGCCTTGGCACGAAAAAAGAAGGGCTTTGGAGACACAGGATTTCCAGTCCTAGATTTTAAGACTTCTAGTTCATGTATGCGGTCATGATCATGTTTCAAGCAGGCTACTTCTTTCCAGGCATTCCACCGTAAGACAAAAAACAAATATAACATCAAATTATAAAATTCGAACCATAGTCGAGCCCTGGTACGTTATGTCAACGGAGCTTTTCATAGTAATAAACTCCATCACTAAGGTTGTAAATTATTCTTGCGGTTTTATCTGCATGTCATGGGAAGGGCGGTGGTCTAATGGTCAGTGCGCTGGACTCCTGATCGAGCGGCCTGGGTTCGACCCTGGTCAAGGTCCGTTGTGTTGTGTTCTCAGACACTTTACCTTCACAGTCCTTATCTCCACCCAGGTGTATAAATCGGTACCGGCGAAATAATGCTGGGGGGTAACCCTGCGATGGACTAGCATCCCATCTACCGGAGGGGGGGAGGGGGGTAGAACTACTCCTAGTCGCTTCATGCTGATAAAACCGGGAAAAGCTCCAGCCTGATGGGCCACTAGACTCGAACGCAGACTTTACCTTTTACCTTACACCAAAATGCGAGACATTTGACTCATATATTGAATGCGTGTGAGGATACTTCATTTTAAACTTAAGTTACAACTAATTTGTATGTTTTAGTTTTTGCATCCGCTTTATAAAACATGTGTCCGTGAAGTTTATTCTCAGAGCCTCAAAAATATGCAACCTGAAGTTGGATAAATATGGACAGCCGGATAATAAGCACATTTTTGCGTGTCCCTTTGGTGTCCGTATTAACTGTGTTCCATTGAAATTTTTTCATGGATTCACGAAATCGAGCTTTTTATTCTGCCATACATGTTTCTACATCTAGTAAGCTTCGAGTTTTGATTACTGTAGTTCTGCTTATTGGTCCGGCTGGATGTAATAGAGCAGTCTTGAATTGAGTGTCGTAAAACCAAAACCAAGGTAAGCAATCTGGCCAATCACAAAGGACACAGATAATCCAGTGAACCAATCAAAACTCAAAGCAATTATATTTTTACTTGTAGCCGCACGAAGCGCGGGAAGGCGTGCGCGAGCGAGCCATGATTGGTATGGATTTACTTCTGATTGGTTGAAAAAGGGGCGCGAGTTTTCTTAAACCCAACATTAAGCGTAGCGATGCGAAGCCATAGCAAACGCAAATTACTTTCGACACTCAAGTAAATACCGCTCTAGCTTTGGTTTTGATTTTAAAAACTACCTTTTTAAGTCGGCTTCGTGGTAGTTTCAAAAAGTACCAATCGCGGTGGCACATATCCAGTTGGTAGAGTATCCTCAGTTAAATTAAATTAGAGGGGGACATTGGAATTGGGAGCTGTTTTACACTGCATTACTGCAAAAAAGCAAATACCGCAATACCACAAAAAAATCTGACAATACCGCAATAGCCTTCAGATAGCTTGCAGCTTCGTTGTCAAGCGATGGGACATCGACCCTGGAAACAATAACACGTGTTGCAGGACAAATGTACCACAGCTGTAGTTCAAGGGGGAAGTTAAGCTCAGTCGGACTCCGTCCTCTTGGATTAGATGTTCTTCTTTATTGTTGAGATCTTGCTCAGCCGTTGTCGGCAGTCAACTCCTAAACTTACATCAAAACTGGCGATTAAGTACGCATGCGTTACGTCCATACTGCGCTGTGATTGACCAAAAGCTTCATTCTTTTGAAGTTCACGAAAACCTTAGAAATAGACCATTTGCATTATGACGTAAATGCGCAAAGACTTCTGGTAGTTGTAGTTAAGTTCGCGGGAAATTTTGAATCGTCATCAAGCCCGCTTGGCCAAGAAAATCGTGATGGAGATAAAGAAAATTACCCTCACCGAAGAAGACGTCTCTGTGGCTTCATTTAAAAGGCAAAAAGCAAGCTCTCAGTATAAAACCAAGTCCGTTTAAATGAAAAAAGTTATGCAAGATATCGTTTATTTGCTTGGTTGCGTTTTGTAGTGAGGTTTCAACGAGTGTTTCAAATTCCTCCAGTACCAGTGGAGTGTCAGTCGCGCAGTTATTTATTTAAGTTCCTAAAACTTTTGCTTGCAAGGTAATATGTATATATTTTTTATTTTCAAATAATTTACGAAGACGCAATATTTTACCCTTTCTAAACATGGGGGAGTACATGATGTCTACACTCGATAAAATCTTTGAGGCTCATCGTTCAAGTCTCACAAGTAATCGCTCATCAACAAAATTATGTAAATAAAATTATATTTGCTCACACGGCCCTCACTCGTATTGAAACCAGAACTCCTAATCGACGAGTTGACATTTCCAGTACAAAAAACAAGAAAGCTTCTTTGTTAAAGAAAATTGCAATTACAGTTCTAATTTGACGAAAAAAGAAATACAATTTTAAGATAAATAAACAAATAATCTGTATTCACCTGCACAGGGAAGTTTTGATTGATCAGCTTGGAAATCCTTTATCATTGATCTTCATGATTCATCGATGAAGCTCGATTGAACGAGGAAAATTATTTGACTCGTTTCTCTGTCTCACTGTTAAAATAAATTAAACTGACCGTCCCACCGATCAATCATGATATATTTCAGTCAAGCTTTTCAGTCAAGAATTAATTCACCTGCGATCGATGGAAGCGATCGTTTGTTGAACGTCTGAAAATAGATGATGAACAAAGTCAATGGCTTGCCTTGCTTTCACTTGATTCCACACAAATTTAGTCATATCCTAGACTCGTCCTTTCAAGCAATCTGTTTCCAGTGCGCGATTTTTTGAAGCTGTGATTTTAGGCTAAAATTATTTACGAAGAGAAGTTGTCGACCGCGATGAATGAAATTCTACCAAGTCAACGCCACACAACGTACATATTAAACTTACTTCAACACGAACAATATTTGTCAGTCAATTTTCATTCCAAAGCTATCATCCTGTTTTCTATATTTTTGACAGGTAACTGAAATATGAATGTATATATAAGCAAATTTCGAAACGACAAGAGCGTATAAAACTTTAGCCGCTCGACTAGCCGCTCGGCTTCAAATAAATGTCATAGATGTCCACCTTCCCGCTTAGCTGCCCTTAGCCAATCACAAGCCAGAAATGTTTTTTTCCCGCGAACCTAACTACAACTACCAGAAGTCTTTGCGCTTTTACGTCATAATGCAAATGGTCTATTGCGGTGTCGTTGATAGTTGAAACGTGCTGAGTTCAGAATAAATGCGTCGTCTCGCTTTCCATACACCTATGCTACAAATAAATACGCCCTAATTAAATACGCCAATAATGTCACACGTTGAGATAGCAATTAGTAGAAACTATATTTGAACATTATTTAACATTTCAACATTATTAAAAATATACTTGAACATATTATCCCCCACTAAAGTGAGAAAAACAGTTGATAGGGATAAAACACGTGTAAATGCCTTATTTTGTTTGGTAATTTTGAAGTTTTAAATGTTTATTATTTTTAATCGGTTTAATTTTGGGGGCTGCGTGTAAACAACTGAGCACTCAAATAACCTGAAATCGAAAAACTAGTAATAAAAATCCTGTGAAAGTATAATATTACGTTTATGTTCATATACAAATAGGTAGAGAAAGACCAACTTTGTGATCGGCACACGGCACTGTTGTTACTCTGAAAAACGGAGGAAACAAGATAGTCGTTCTCTATGGGCAGAACGATTATTCACGCCCTCAAGAAAAAAAGGGTGGGGAAGCGAAATAAAAGGGTGTGTGGCACGAAACCATCGGTGGAAAGTTTGTTGGAATAAACTTAACGTGAAGCTAGCACTTCATAGACATCATAACCCTCTTCCACCATCTCGAGTACTAATTCTTAAGAAAAGTAATGTAAGTCTCTGACTTACTTGTGGCTTACAGATCGGTAGAAGATTGAAAATATATAGTCTTGCTCCAGGAAAGTATCTTAAAAGCTAAACAACGTTTTAAAAAATGTCCTTTGTTCAGGAGAAATTCAAATCTTCGTCTAACCGTAGCTTGAGGTTTTCTTGTTGGGACGGGGACATGACGTCGCCAGGGAAACACAATTCGGGCTGGGCGTGGGTCAACCTGCCAAGTTCACAGTGTTGTTCTTGGTCAGTGCAGACTTTCAGGAAGAGGCTATGCTGAGTGAGGTCGCGAACGGTTTAAATTCCTCGTAAATACTGTCACCGGCCCTCGTTTGCTGTTGAATCTGATGTACTCTGAACGACATGCATCTCTCCTGCTCTGGTGCGAATTTTGAAACGTTTTTCACATCGACAGTTTCGCCTTGATGCTCGTTTAGCATGTTGTCTGGAAACAAGAAGCACAATTAATGAAGCAATGGAACGGAAGAGGGCAAGAGCCAGGGCTGAAAAGCGAAACCACGAATCCGTCAGCCTCAGACGATGTATGCGTTCAGGGAAATGAGTCAACTCGTTGCGTTCAGAATAAGACAAAACCCAACACACCATTAAAGCACATTTATGTTTAAAATGAGACTATGCTACGAATTGAGAACAAGGGTGCTATTTAAGTAATTGTTTTAATAATTATGGTAAAAGTCCTTTGTGTCTGGCCGAGTGAGCTGGAGTGATTACTTTTCTTGTCTTTACGTCACTCACAGGGACGGCGGAACATTTTTCCAGGCGGGGGCGCTGACTAGTGACTTGAAGCGGGGGGGACTTAAGTGGGGCTAAAGCCCCCCCCCCTAGCCCCCCTGGCTCCGCCGACCCTGACTTAATCGAAAATCGCTCCATTACCATTTACGATAGGTACATAGGTACATAATAATTAAGCCGTTGGAATCAAGATCCTGCTGGGCCCTGGGTCAGAGGTTTTGTCTGTGCGTACCTATTTCCACCTACAAAAGAGTAGATTGAAATGAGAGGGGGGATAGGTTCGCGGATCGACGGATTTGGCCTCAAGTTTTTTTTTTCGATACATTGAGCGGATTCGCGGACCAGCGAAAATACAGCGGATCGCAGAAAAGCTGAAAGTCTTGGCTCTGATCGTGGAATGACTAAAACGAAGTTCAGATCACTTTGGTCGTTCAGTTCGTGGGTATGTTGGCGAGATTGCCGCAAAAACACCCAATTCACTGAAGCTCATTAAAACAACATCTACTGTCCGTTGCAATGAAACTATAGGACACAAAGTTTTCAAGTTTAATATGCGGATTCAGATTTGAACGAAAATAGTGGCGGATTGACGGATTTAGGCAAAAAATAGCATGGATCGGCGGATTTGCGCACCCCTATTCACCCCCCCCCCCCTGAAATGGAACTGGCCATTTTTTGAACACCCTAGCAAAATGTCTGGTTTAAGCACTAAAAATGATCCAAGGGTCTTCGGATGCGTGTTTAGTCGTATTTTAAAAGTTTTTTTTTCTATAGGGTTTCGGAAGAATGGCTTATATAATTATACCCCGGCTTATATATACGTCCAAAACGGTTCTAGACTACACATCCCTCATCCCTTACGGATTTTAGCGCAAGAAGGGGGGTGGCCGAAAAACCATAACCAACCCTATTTCAGGCTTGACCCAAAACTTCAGGAACTGCTTTAGTTGGCGTAAACATTTGAGAAGGGCTTCAAATTCCCGATGTTGAATAACAACACTGATAAAATAAATGTCTTCCGCATCCTCCGGCTAACTCAAAAGCGAGACCAGTCAGGTGACACTGCCCCCCACCCCTCGGGATTTTTATAGTCCGCGCCTAGCTTTCGCGCGGCCATCTTTCTCACTTAACGAATACTCAGGGAGAGAGCTACTGCTCGTTATCCAGAAAGTTTTCTATTTTTCTCAAAACTCAAATGTTTCCTGCTGCGGAAATGCAAGGACAAAGGAACACAACAAAACCTGTGAACTGATTTCCTTCCGGTTTTGTGTCAACTGGAGGCTGTTTTGTGGTCAGCAGATTACGCGATAAAAGGCGGGTCTCCCAAAACATGGCCGACGACGAGCGGTTTTCACCAGGCAGGCAGGAAGCGAAGTTTAGTTTTCTAAGGTCTTAAATACCGCCTGTTTCTCTCTTGCCTTGGTTTCTAACGGCAGAAAATAGCATGGCAAGCTTTCATCTGGCTTATGATGCAGCTGCGAGCAACAAAACTCCACACATTGTACCGCAATGCTACGATCCGAAAGATCTCGACAATTTAACGACCGGGGCCACTCTTGCAAATTATGACGCTCCAGATGGAGGGATTCCCATCAACTTTGGATTGAATTGTCTGGGATGGATGGTGAGCGAAACAGCCTTCTGTATGCTGTAATATTTAATTGATTTTCTTTGCTTATATCTCAGCACTGCGATTTAACTTTCGGTCTGCTCTGGCGGGAATGACAACAAACACATGCAAATTTAGTCTTTGCTGGCGCGCGTTGTCAATTTTCCACTTCAAATCGCATTTTGTGTTTCTTTTATGTAATTTTTAGGTTTCACTTTGCTGTAGTTATAAAAAATATTCTCTTGGTTGAGGTGAAATATATATAGCTGGGGAAATATTATTTTATCCTGAACATGGCGAGACGATTCGATCTTCCGCTCATCTGATAAGGGGAACTCATTGCGATGCAAAATAATAAATCCATCTGTGTTTTTCTTTTATCAATTTGATTTTTCTTGTATTTATTATATTTTTAAATAAAGCAAATAATAATTTTTCTTAGAAGCGAATAGGTGAAAGCTAAATTGTAAACCTTATGTTCAAAATATAAAATAATTTTTCATCGGTTAAATGTCTGGTTATTTGTAATAGCGAATTGGCTTACAATATAAAGGTAATACACTTTATTTCACAAACAGTTTGAAATTCAGACGTTTTTAACAGCGATGAGGTCGAATAGTAAAGGAATCGGTTTAAAAATGATCATTCTTCAAATCTTTGTCGACAAAGATGTTCGGTAAAGTACCCATTGTTGCTGGGTTTGAAACAGGTGAAATATACAAGGCTTTTGTCATTTGTTATGCAAAAAATAATTTTCTAATTTATTACTGGTCTGTCAAACGATGTATCGACAAAAACGATTACCTTAATAATAAAACATAATTAAACAATATTTTTGGGGTGCTGGTAAAAAACTTACAGATTTCTTTGTGTTTATGAAATAACAAATACAGCTTTCAAAATTTGTACAAAAGATATAGTTCTTTCTTTGACACTGTTTTGGGAGTTGAAAATGACATTGTGCATGTTTTATGGTCATTGCCCTGTATTGCATTGCGCATCCTTACTGCGCAGAATTTTACGCGTAATAAGTGCGTGCGAGCGCGCGCACATAAACAAAATGGCGGCTTTTTTCTATGTGGCTTAAACCGCAAGAGAAGTAAATTGTCGCTTTCTCGTAAACGAGTCTGGTGACCTATCAATTTTTTCTCATATTTTGGGTGTAGTGATCAAGCTCTTTCTGTAAAATGAAAACAGATCAATTCTTGTGTTTAAAAAATAAATTATCGCTAAAAACGTGTACTTTGCTAGTACTCGCAGAGGAATTTTAAAGGAATTATATGGAATATACAAGGTCTTCCTGCTCCTAAACGAATCTGGTGACCCCCTTTTTTATTTCAAAATTTAAGTTCCCTTAAAGTAATAAACCAATAGGCGAAGTTTGGTTAAAAAATTGTGTTCAGTTCTATTTCAGGACAATGACCTTATAATCATTTTCATTTTCATCTAAGCTATGGGTTTAGGAAAGGAATGTTTCAGAAAAGGTTGTAGTTACACCAACTGATTCAACAAACATAGATCTGTATATATAAAAACGTGTTCCATTTTTGGATAGGATTTACAGCTTTCAGTATTAGGTATATACTGAAAATCATGGCTAACTGTAAGTTGCCTAAGTGATCTAAAATGTACCATGTACCAGTAATAGTTTGATCAACAAATAACTACTGTTTGAAAAAAAAATGTATAAAAAGCTTCTGAATTGATTTTTGCTTTTGTCATCATCTTATGATTTTTTCTTTATTTTATTAAATGAATTATTTACAAGCGATGTGTAGAATGGCCCACTCTAAAATGATTCTGAATGACAATGGAACAACATTCAATACTTATGTTAGTCTTCCAGACTCTCTTTATAACATTCTGAGACTCTTGTAAAATGTAAAATACAATTATTTGTACCCATCCTCACCAAGTCTCAAAATCAACTTGAATTTTAATTTAAAACTTTTAAAGATGTGCCGATGAAAAGGGCACAATTTGTAGTAAGATATAAATATTTTGAATTTTAAAAGGTATGTTTCAACAATACAATATTGTACCCACCTTTGCCCAGTCTTTCATACAACTTATAAATCTGAGAACTTTGAAGCTATGCTGATGAAAATGGCACAATATCTGTTGTGAATAAGGTTTTTTTTGTTTTTTAAAGACATGTTTCAAGGGAAGCTTCTCTGTCTAAACAATCATGTCTGAAACTTAAGAATATTGTCCTTTATCTAAAAATTATTACAACCCTGCTTTTATCATGTGGACCTGGGCCCTATACCCATGAAATTGAAAATTGTAGACTTCTATAAATATGTAGGTAAACCACCAGACTACCAGACAGCAATAAATGGTTCATGAAATTGATAGTTATCTTTTTATCACCTAATAATGTCAGAATATCACCACAGATTTAAGTGTTTCTTAATTAGAGGAGATAAGGTTTTGTGTTTTTAAGATCTAAGGCGACCAATCTGGACATTTGGCAGAAGTAATGTTTTAGACTCTGGTTGTGCATGTAAATGAATCATTCCCCTTTTACAGCTGTTATGTATATGTACTGTATAGTATTGCCTTGTGGTTTATCTTAAGCTTTTCTTTTAAAAAAAGAAAAGAAAAAAAAAATAGTGAAGTAGATTTAAGTTGGGAGCCGGGTAAAATACCCCTCTGTTGCATGAATTTAATTTAATGGGGCTCATGTGGGCTGGGAAATGGGGAAATTGGGTAGGTTTTGAAGATGTTTCCTTGACAAGCACCTGCTTATAGCAAAAACATGCCCACCAGTTTCAAATCTTAGCTACATCCCTGCATATATTTTTATTATACACATAGGTATAAAAGATAAGTTTCATTCAAGCCTACTCCTTTCCCCCAAGGGCTGTCATTAAGATTTAAAGCAGTCATTACATTGAAGTTATCACCCGTAGCATTTTACTCTGTACGCAAGCGTAATGTAACACCAATCAACATCTCCACCCATATCATCAACTATACTCAGCTGTGGAAGGTGTTAAGCCCGGGCCAAACGAGGATGAGAGTTGATGAGAGTCAACTCTCGTAAGAGTTTTCGTCAACTCTCATCGACTATCTCCAACTCGGGCCAAACGAGAACGAGAGTTCGTCAAACTCGCATAGACTCTCATGAAAAATTAGAGCACGTTCAAAGTCGAGGAGAGCGCATGAGAGTCGATGAGAGTGCATGAGAGTTTCAGGCCAAACGAGAGCGAGAGTTGAACTCTCATCAACTCTCATCCTCGTTTGGCCCGGGCTTTATAGGTTACGGCACCTGATAACAACCCTGCCCCTCCCCTTCTTCTGGTTGTGATGTTAATCCAACACAGGGTGTGTTAATGCTGTAATTTATTGCTCTTGTTTCAGATTGTATTCATCATATTCTGTGTGATCAGAAGACTTGTCTGGGATTATGGAAGGCTAGCACTGATTCAGAAGGAAGACCAAGGGTAAAAATTTACGTGCTATTTTGCACAGACAGCAATTTAAATTGTCGAACAAAAGAGAATAAGATCTTTGCTTAATCAACTTATGCAATAGAAGAGCGTGCTAAAAAAAAATCAGGCTCTAAAGGGATTCAAATCCATGACCTTTGTAGGGTCTGAAATTAACTTTTGAAATAGGTTGAACTTTGAACAACCATCTTTTCAGATCTAGACACCTGAAGTGAAATCTAGTCACCAAAAAATAAAAGCTCATGCCATAACTTAAAATTTTTAACTGACACATTCAGTTGTATAGCTGAATAAAATGGGCTACACTATGTCAATACACTACACTCTTCTCGCCCTCCTCTGGTGTTATAGTCTATGCAATATGAGCAGGTCATAGACTTTTTATCTCAACATAGCTAAGGCACGGTCGGCCAGTTTTCCATTGTGACTCCTGGTGTGACTGAATCTTTTGAAGCCCTGAGTTTTGCAGAGTCTTCTGTTTGAGTTTTCTTGTTTTCTGAATTTCCAGTTTCTTCTTCTCAATCTTTTGATGTATCTTTACATTTCATTCCACCGTCTTTGTTTTCCCAAATGTGTTGAAAGTAGCATAAGGGGTGGTGAATGGTCCTTCAAAAACTGCGTGTCTCGCAAAATTTTAGCCAAATTTCAGGGGTCTCGTCGTCTCGAATTTTTCTTTGACTTCTTCTCGCAGTCTCGATTTCTTTTGCAAGGCTAAAAAGGTCTCGGGCTCGTAGAAAAGATATCAGTCTCGCCGTCTCGCAAAGTCTCGCATTTACCATTCGACACCCCTAGCATAACAAACTGTTTCGCTTCAATGAATCTGCCATTTTATGAAGCACATGGCATGTACATCTGGGGGTTTCTCAGGGTTTGGGTGTTACTGCTCAGCGGTAAAATGCAAAACAAGATAGTGGAGAATTTTTTTAAATAACAATAGCTTGTACTAATTTTTTCAGATGGACAGAGATGTTCTATGGGACACCGGGAAGCACCAACGGGGAAAATAATGGTGGAGAGGGTACTAGTGTCAATGGCACTGCTTCTGTGGACTTTCCAGAAGTTAAAAGGAAGGTTGGCATTATAATTGAATGGCTCACTAGAAAAAGGGCAGTAGTGATTTTTGGCTATAAAAAATGAACATCAGTGGCCAAAACAACTCCAAATTTCATGTGTGGGTTTGTTTACATTAAGTTAAACATTGTAATGTATTTATTTTCACGGGCTTTTGCTTCCTTTAAATAATGTATGCAAAAAACAGGGTTTTTCCAGTCAGCATCTTAAGGAGTTTCTTTGTTTTTGTAGAACAAAGAAACTACTAAAGACACCCACTGGAGAAACTGGGTTTTTTGCAAACGTGGCATGTATTTCACGAAAAAAGAAACAAAAACCAGTGAAAATAAGAACAAACGGTCCACATGCGAAATTTGAAGTTGTTTTGGCCATGTTCAATTTTTTTGCCCAAAAATCACTTCCGCCCTTTTTCCAGCGAGCCCTTCAATTTACTCTGTTAATTTGGATTTTTATGCATTATGATTTGTTGATTTTGTTGATTTTGTCTCAAGAACAGTATCAGGGCCATCAAAAAGGCCTGGAACCCTCCAAAGCTCCCATGGGTATTCTATCGTGAAACACTGCCTAAAATTCATGCAACTAGTTTCAATAAAGGGGAGATGTTTTCAGCTTCTTTCATGATTGTACCGTATTTATTCGGCTATAAGCCGACCCCGGCTATAAGCCGAGACCCTAAACTTTCTGTTTTCAGAACCAGTTCGAGTCTGACAAAAAATAAACCCAAAACACTCGGCTATAAGCCGAGACCCAGTTTTTCCTTTAAACTGCAAAACAATCCATGTGCAGCAAATCAACATATTTGTTAAATCACAACTACATGTATGCAATTGAAAAAACAACAAAAGAAATTACTAATAAAAGATGAATTTATTTAGAACCGTACATACGCGTGACAAAAAATTCACCTGAGTTTAGAATCCCATCTCAAACAATCGCGCATTCTTCTGAAGATAGTTGTTGCTGAGGTAGAGACCGTTCAAAACAACTGCAAAATCGCCAGAGAATACGGGATAAATACTATTTAGTGCGCTGCAAAATATTTCGCAAGTCGCCAGCGAGCAGATCAAGCGGATGAACTTTAGATGTTATCAACACGAAACGCCGTGCTGTTGCCGGTATTTGTCGAGTATTCTGAATCCAATCAAACTTTTCTGAAGTGGTTTCTTTTAGCAGAGAAGTCGTGGTATTAAAAGTTTGTAGTTTTGAACAAAAATATTACATCCAGCCGCCTCCTGTCAGATCGTGTTACAATGTTTACCAAGCGCGTGGGAACAGCTGCTTCTGATTGGTCAGTTTCTGACGTCGCCAAAGCAAGTCAAAACAATCGATTCTTTCTTTCTTCTCTTGAAGTGTCACGTTAGCGGTGATTCTGCATAAAACTTTTAAAAAGCTGAAGGGTAAGAAACAGTCTCAGGCAGAAATTTACTTGTGGAAGAGATTGCGAGGAAATTGTTCAATACATGCGAGATTTCGAATGATCTCGACCGTTCAAAAGACGATCACGCACGCTGACAAAATAATATTCCAGAGCGAGCCGATGGACGACCGCAGTTCCAGCCTTTATTTATTTTATTTATTTATTTATTTATTTTTTTGCCACACAAACAAAAAATATAATTATGAAAAAATAGATAATACAAAATCAATATACAAGATAATAATTAATTTGCAAGACTACAATATAATATAAGATTAGAAACAAAATGGCGAGGGAACCTAAGGTTATTTACTAGCCTACTAGTAAATAGCGAAGAAAAGACGAATAAAAACTTCATTCTTAACGTTTCTTCACTAAACCAAATGGCTTTTTAGGAGCCGCCACTTAAATAAAAGGTAATGAACTAGAATTAATTACAAATGCTTGTTAATTTTCTTTATCGATGATCGCTCGGCTTATAGATGAATAATTTATTCAAATTCAACTCTTTTCTAGTACCATGGAATTTTTTTCAGCGGAAATACTCGGCTATAAGCCGAACCCCCAATTTGGTTGAGTTTTGACCAGTTTTCTGTAAGATTTGGTGAAAAAATCGCTCGGCTTATAGCCAAATAAATACGGTATATTGCTTTCTGATGGGTGCTGCACAAGGGTGGCCACCTAGTTCAAATCCTATTGAAAGCCCTGCAGTATGGCTATGATTGTAACGTTAACAGTGATTCAGTGACAGGACTTAGTAACTTGTGTCGCCTTTTGAAATAGTGGGGTTAAATAAAGTTTAAATTACTTGTAAGTGAAGAGAAACAGTAAGCTGTTTAAGATAGAGAGGCGTAGAAGATATTGGGGTATTTTGTTAGTACTTGACTGAAAAAAAGCTAACAAATCCAAGGGAAATGACTTTTGTTCAACAACAACAATCTTCTACTTTTGTGTACTTTAATGTACTTTTGCCTTACAAAGAAATATTAATACAAAAAGTAATTAAATAAAGTAAGATAACTGGCTGCCTGGACTAACCATAGAGGCTTGTGGAGCCAGGCAGCCAGTTTACATTAGCATTAAATGAAAATAAATTACAGGTCGGCAAGAGGCACAAATTCACACATAAGGTGAGTAAGCATGATGAAGGGTCAGAGTGGAATCCAACTGGCAGTGTATAATAAAAGTGTTCCCTCTCAAACAGAGTAATAAAACATTCCTTGTAGGCTCAAAGAAACATTGTTATGTTTTGTGTATATTTTCTTTCAACAGGGCCTATTCTCCTGGATTCTTGTCTTCATGAGAGTGACTGATGAGCACATCCGACTGAAGTGTGGCATAGATGCATTACAGTATATTGTGTTTCAAAAGCACCTTATAGTTTACACTGTCATAATCTTCTGTCTTTCCATCGGCATAGTTTTACCTGTCAACTACTCTGGAAAGAATGGTGAGTAAACACACTGGTGACTATACTAAAAAGTGAAAACTCAAACAGGCACTGTAACACCAAGGTGCACTTATCTATAATTTATTGTAAGGGACTTGGCTTCTCATATGTGTATCTTAAGCACCATCTGATTTGCATAACAGTGACATTTACCTTATACAAAATCCATTCATTTTGCATTCAAAAGGCAATTTTTCTTCTGACAATAGCTGCATACATACCTTGTTCAACATTTGTAGCAAAAAAATCTCGAGACTGATATTTTACCTGTTCAACACACTAAAAAGTGAACTTGCATATCAAAGATGAAAGACCCTGAAAGCCATACACTGTCTCAGTGGCACGTCACCATTTAGGCCAAGTGAAGGAAGTCTTATCAACTGCAAACTTAACTGGTCCAGCATCACTCATGACTCACCAGAGCTGCAAATAACAGTCGGTCATCGGACATTGGGCGACCAAAGTGTCCGACGAAGTCCCAAGTGTAGTCGGACATAATGTCCGGACAATTTTTTGATCCTAAATCATTTTATGGCAACAATGAATAAAACTCTGTTCAACCACAATTTTGTTTTGTCCGAACAACATGGTGTCTTAGTAGGACACATGTCCTTTCAAGTGAAAAAAATTATTTGCAGCCCTGCTCACAGTGCCTCTCTCCACCCAAAATGGATACTGGTGAATCAAATGCTTATGGGTACTGGTAACCCTGCTACTAGCATCCCATACAGGGTGGAGTAGAAATACTCCTTGTTGCTTCATGTTATGGAAACTGGAGTCTGAGCCACATTGCTTGAACGCAGGCTATCATAAGTGGAGACCTCTCCTGAGAATTCACCACATCACGTCTTAAGGGTGTTTGCTTATAAGAAATTTTGATTGTCTTGATTTTTAGAGCCAGACAGCAACTCTTTTGGAGCCACCACAGTATCCAATCTGAGGCCAGACTCCAGTGCCTTTTGGCTGCACACAGTTTTTGCTATTATCTACTGTGTGTTGATGGTGATGGTGTTGCGGCATTTTACCAATCTATATGATTATGAGAGCCACGATAATTCTACAAAGACAATAATGATTACAAATGTTCCTAAAACAGTAACAGCAGACCTGATCACGCAGCATTTTCGGTAAGTAGAAATGTTTTCTTGTTGGTAAGACATTGTCAGTTCTGTCAATGCTAGAAAGAGTGTTAATAAACCCAAACCAGTTCATTTAAAAGAAAGCCAAATCACGCCAAAATAAAGAGTAGACTAAGGCCATCCCATTGTGTTTCTCCGTTTAGTGTCTTCCGACAAGCTTTTGGTAATTCCCCTGGCGCGATGACGTGTATCCCATGCTTTGACACATTCTTGCTGAGCTTGCAACTTACGTTTCGATAACGTTTCGATTCTCAAAATACCGTAAACTCAAAACAAAAATTGGGATATCCAGAAAATAAGTCGTCGTTTTGCAATATTTAACACGTTCCGGGTAAATTGTACGACTTGTACTCGCTCCGAGCCAAACGCTTGAGTAACACAACAATAAATATTTCACACAAACAGAGCGCAGAGTATTTAAACAGAAAATAGGTGAATGATTATTTATAGCTACAAGCGAGAGATCGCGTGACATGGGTCTGACGTAGTGGTAGTTTTAAATAGCTTGGACATGTCCAAGCGGTCTTTGTTTTCGCTATGTGATTATATTCAGCCCTCTCTTCTTGTAAAATATGGAATGAAACAAAATTATACATTTCAGAGAGCAGAGTGTTCATGTTAAACGCGAGTGATCGGCTGATCGCTATTAAATATTAAATCTTGCGTGACCGTGGACCGTGACAGAAGAGCCGGCTGGGCCGCGTGGGTCTGGATCGATTTACCGACAAAAAAAAAAAAAAAAAAAAAATTCCGTGCAGATTATGAATCGGGCCCAGGCCCCGCCCGATTAATAAGGTATTTAGCGAGGAGATGATCATTTAATTTATCCAATAATATTGCTAATCGATAGTGTTTTATCATCAATAATATTTTAGTTTGGTTAAATTTGTTCCAGTTAATTTAAGAATGATGCCTTTTCAATTGCTCTTTCACACAATGAAATACCTGCTTTGAGTCGTGATGCATTTGAACCTTGCTGGGACAGAGTTCAAGTGTCTTATTTTGTTTAGTTAAATGAGACACTGCAGTTTATACAAATTTTTAAGTGTCTTTTTTGATTTTCTGTACCCCCCCCCCCAAGCATCCTTGCAAAATGTGTGAATTGGCTAAAGTTTTACTGAATCAAGTCAGAAAATGTCCTGGTTTCTTAATTAATTTCTTTGACATCTCTATTCAGTGAGATTTATGGAGAATCACAAATCCTTGAGGTTCAAATCGCATTCAATTTCAAGAAACTCAAAGAAGCACAAAGGAAAGTCATTGCAGCACAGATGGGTCGTCACCACTGTGAAGAGGTTCTTCAGAAGACTGGGGAACGACCTCTAACTGTGGTCAGCACCAACAAGCTGTCTCCTTGCTGCCAGTGCTGTGGTGCAAATCATGTTGACGGCATTGAGTATTTCACTGAGGAAGAAGAAGATGGCAAGACAGAGGCTGACATGCACAGACAGAAGCTGAAGAGTTTAGGAATAGGTTTTGTGACGTTTGAAAATGCAAAAGTGGTTGACAGGTGAGGGAAATTATTTTGTCAGTTGTGTTACTGTTTAAAGGGGCTATGTCACACAATTTTAGGCAATATTGGCACTGGCCAACCGGTCATAGAACTAGCTGAAATATCAAGGTGACAGCTTAAAACTGTAGAAGAACTCAAAAGGAACACAGAAAGTCCAAAAAGGGGCATGGATGGCCTGGGCAAAATTCAAAAAGATTAAAACGGATTGTATTCGGGTAAACTTGAAAAACGTCTGCCCAGAAATCTTTTTTTCAAGTTTATCTCAATTTGTATGAAAATGTCATTTACAATGCTGGGAAATCATGCTATGCTAATTTGAACTTTAGAGCTCTTAATTAATGAAAATAAATAGAATTACCTAAAATACTGTGCCCTAGTCCCTTAAATGGATAGTGTTAAAGGGATGCTAGAGGTTGCAAAGGAAATAAAAAGTAAGCAAAGTACTATAAATTGCAAGTTATCAGTCCCACACCCTACCCCGACTTATCGCCCCAATATAAGCCCACCTTTCTACTAACAGAAGAAAATCTTCTGGTCATACATAAGCCCTGTCCCCTACCTGGACATAAACCCTAACTCAACCAACTTGTCTGTGTTAACTAACTTATCTTGTCACAAAACAGTTAGTACTTCAAACCAAGATAACCTTTAAATAGGTTTGCAGGTAGAGCAATTTGCAGATCAAAACATTTGCTCAGAATGACTTTCAATGTATTTCTCATCAGAGTTAAAGTTACTTCTTGTTGGCACACTTCCAAATATTGTTTGCACCACTTTTAAAAAATTGTTCCCCTAAGATCCCTTAGTCATTAGCACACCAGACCTCTCTACAAAAATGTGCAAGACCAGGGCTCATAACTGTCATTTCATTTCATGACATACTGTACTTTTACAGATGCCTGAAGGACTTCAACACAATCAAACATGGCAGTCCAGAATCCTCTGTATCCAGAAAGATCTTTTCCGACCACTGGAATGTGACAAGGGCCCCAGTAGCAGGAGATATCATCTGGGAACATTTATCTGTGGATCACGAGAGCTGGTGGGCCAGGGCAGTGCTTATTAACACGCTGCTGTTTATATTTGTGCTGTTTTTGACCACTCCTACTGTCATATTGTCTTCCCTTCATGAGGTGGAAGCCAGTATAGGTGAGCTCTTTGCATGCATTGCAGACCTATGGTACTATCAAATTTGAATACTTTTTAATGCAGCATAGTAAACAATAGCACAAAATTGTTTGTTATCACCATCTTTCATTCGAATTACCTTATAGTTAACAGTACCACATGAACGTAATGCTCAATAGCTTTCATTTGAATGGTCACACACTAGGTTTTCATCCAAAGACTTAAAAGTTAGAACCACCTTGTACAGCATAACATACAGTACCACATGAAAGTACTGCTCAATTGCTTTCATTTGAATGGTCACACACTAGGGTTTCATCCACAGACGTAAAAGTTAGAACCATCTTGTACAGCATAATACTGCATAATAAACAGTACCACGTGAAAGTACTGCTCAATAGCTTTCATTAATATGGTCATACACTAGGGTTTTATCTAACAGACTTTAACGTTAGAACCAACTTGATTCACTACTCAATAGCGTTTATTGAGTTATTTTTTCAAAATAGCTCTTAGTCGGCGCGATGGACCTGTAATCAGTCAGTGAAGTATGTTTGTTTGTCACACCAATCAGATTTCAGGTACTATCAGAACCAATCAAATTGTAGTTTATAAGTGGGAAGCAATCTGACACAGTTGTAGTGAGCGATTTCGTTCGAAGATTTTAGATTTGTAGGAGGCGGAATTGGTGAGTTGTGAATTAACCCTGGATTAAAAACGTTTTTCGTAACTCTCCCCTACACAACGCACACGCCGTGAGCAAAAGACTTAACACTAACTTGTCATTCGTCTTATTCGAGCGTACGTTTGGAGAGGCTAGCTTTCCTGACCGTAGTAAAAATTACATATAACATTTGCACAATGTAGATTTGAAGAATAATGTTGTCATTACTTTTGCCGCCCGCTTTGCGAAGTTCGTTGGGAAATTAAGTTTGTTACGAAGTTGCCAAATAGGTTGCGAGTTTGCGAATCAAATTGATACAAATTCGATACAAAGTTCCCAACTTCGGCCCGAATTTATTAAAACCTTCTGTAATTATGTTGTCAAAAAGGGCTTTGCTACGCTAAACTGTTGGAAACAAATGTCATAAAAATAAAAAACTTTTATGTTCAGCGAGCCGTAAACATGTTGTCTCGAACAAATTAGTCTTCCCTGTCGCGTCGCGTCGGCTTCGATTAAAATCAATATTACATATGGGTAAACCATCCAGTTTCATCCGGTTTACAAATGCAGAAGACTTGAAATTGAAGACAGTGAAGATTATGCCTCACAGAAATCGTTAAATATGTGTTTTCATACAAAAAAGATAAAATTTGACCAAATTTCTACATGCACAAAATTTATTTATCGGCAAATCACTTGCGTGATCGCTGATGCGAAACGTTGTCTTGCACTTCAAGCTACTTCAACCTTCCTTGACCAGTTCTAATATCATCTAGTTCAGAAATCGCCAAACTTTCGAGCAACATGTCTTGTTTCTCCTCAACTACCAAACTTGAAAAGTTCAGTCGGGCCGAAGTTAGGAACTTTGTATCGAAGTTCGCAATTTGATTCGCAAACTCGCAACGTAATTGACAAGTTCATAACAAAGTTTCCAATTTCCCAACAAACTTCGCAAAGCAGGCGGCAAAAGTAAACTAAAATCAACTGTAAAACATCTCGTTCAAACATTTAATGAACTGGTACAAGTATTAACTTTGCTGTTAAAAGCAACTACGATCGATAGCAAAAACAGAATAAGAGCGTGCCATTCCGTGACAATTTGATAACTCAATTAGTTCTTGTTTGTTGAATAGAATCAGTTACGTTGTGAATGAACGAAAATCTTTGTTGAACAGTTCTGACAGGAAACAAATACTCCTGGTGTAGTGCGCTTTAAAGAACTTTCCCGAAGAAAAAAGTTTTTGATTTGATTCGTTTATTACTTCGTTCATTATAGTACTTTTCGTTCAATGTCTATATGGAGACGTGGCTTTTTCGAGTAAAACAAGGGTATCGTGTTACGTTCGTTTTCAAAAAACAAAGGTGTCATGTTACAAAAGTGAGAAAAACAACAGTATCATGTTACAGTGTTTGGCAAAAAGCCAAAAGTATTCCGTAACAAACAAAAGTAACACATTATGGTTGCTAAAAAGCTAGCAACAAAATAACCGCTTTAAACAGAATAAGGACGTGCCATTTTGTGACATTTTGATAATTGAATTAGTTTTTGTTTTTTCAATTAAATGATGAAAATTTACGTATTGAATAAAACAGTTCTGATGTATCAAAATGCACGTGAAAATTATTTTGTTTGCAAGCAAATTTTGTGCAAAAAGTGACTCCGTGGGCCGCCATACACAAATAGCTCAACCCATGGCATAAACCATCCCAACAGGACAATCACCCAGTTTCACCCCAAGCCACCCCATAAATTGAAAAAATAACTCCTGCACGCTTAGCGTGCCTATGTTTTGAATGGTCACAACCTAGGGTTTTGTCCACAGACTTAAAAGTTAAAGCCAACTTGTACAGCATAATAAACAGTACCACATGAAGGTACTGCTCAGTAGCTTTCTCTTGAATGGTCACACACTCGTATGTTTGTGTAATTTTATTTTCAAAGGCCTGGATTAAACCTACAAGTTTTGTACCACCTTCCTGCCTTAGTTGTTCTAGATGTTATTTTGCAGAGTTGACATTTAGTGGTCTGTGTTTTTTTTTGCAGCAAAAAATAACCCCAAACTAGCCGTCCCTCCGAACCCGTTTCTCACCCAGTTCTTGCCCACTATTCTGCTGTGGAGCTTTGCAGCTGTCCTTCCAGCAGTTGTTTCCTGGTCAAGTTATTTTGAAGCCCACTGGACTAGGTTAGCATTCTCTTGTTTCTTTGCATGGCGCAAAGTTTCTTGCAGATTTATTGAAATTGTGATTATCTCCTTGCTTGAAAGTTTGATGTCATACCCCACGGTAAATTTACCCCTAAGATATTCCCCCATCCCAGATTCTTCTCCCCTGGCCTGTGTACTCAGGCCATCTCCCTCCTCATCACATATATTTTTCACTCAAACATAGTTTCAGTCAATTTTTATTGTTTTGAAAAAGTTGTCTTTTTCTTAGCAGCTATGATCCTGGCTTTTCTGTTTTCATTTACAGGAAAACTCAGTAACTTGCATTTTCTTGACTTATGTATCTCTTAAAGTGTATATGGCATGAAAAATATTTTCTGCTTATTTGAAAGGCCTTTCGAAATACAGAAGAATGGCGTTTTTCTTTTCGAAATATCTTTTTTCGTTTCAGAGATATTGACGTTTTTGTATTATGCAAATTAGATCAGTGATGACGTCACAAGATTTGACTCTAAAAAATGGTAAAATACTGAATAAACAATATCTCTAAAACTATTAAAGCAGTGTTCTTGGAACTTGGCACCACAAATGTGCATCACAAAAGAAACAAAATGTTACTCTTAGGGCTGTTGCCATGACAACAGTTTTGCCGCTGGTGCTGTCTCAATAAAAACTGAAATTCCCAGTTTTTGTCTTAAAAGATCATAGCTGCCAGGAACCATCTAGCGCAGCCAATCCGATGGTGGGAATTAAGGCAATATGGGAACTATGTCTGTTCTAAGCAGGACCCTTTGTCTCACTTTAGAGGTCAGATATGGGGATATTTGTCTTTTTGACAGAAAGAGACTGGAGCTGAAAGAGTTGCTATGGCAACAATACTAAGGGTGTCATTTTGTTCCTTTTGTGATGCACATTTGTGGTGCCAAGTTTCAAGAACACTGCTTCAATAGTTTTAGAGATATTGTTTATTCAGTATTTTACCATTTTTTAGAGTCAAATCTTGTGACGTCATCACTGATCTAATTTGCATAATACAAAAACGTCAATATCTCTGAAACGAAAAAAGATATTTCGAAAAGAAAAACGCCATTCTTCTGTATTTCGAAAGGCCTTTCAAATAAGCAGAAAATATTTTTCATGTCATATACACTTTAAAAACTCAAAATATTTTATCAAAGTTCAAGCAGTGTTCCTCAGTTAGTATTTCTTCTGTACATTTAAGGTGATACTTCCTAGGAAGTTGTTTTCCTATATCTTAGGAATTTTCATAGCATCCTGGATAAAGGTTATTGGCCTTAAATGTGTCCTCCAAAATCTCTACCAATTTTCATGTATTATTTGCTAATATAATTAAAGCATTTAATTTTATACGTACAGTGTACATGTTTTAGCGAAAAATAACTTACCTGTTATTATATTTTCTGTCTAGGTCCAAACTTGAGCATTCTGTGATGGTAAAGACCTACATATTTTTAGTGTTGATGATTATCATTTTGCCCTCTCTAGCTCTTACTAGGTAAGATATTTTGCTGATACTTTTACTGTTCAGGCCTTTTCTCAACCGTATTTCCTTGGAACGACGAAACAAAATGATGACAATGTTTAAGTTATGACAAGGAGCAACAGAAGTTATACAACACTTTCAGCCTGAGACATTTTTAGCCAAAACGTCGAACTTTGTTGGAGTGTTAACAAACATAAATGTGCGTTTTTACAGAAAACTTTGTACAGTTCTTTTTTTTCCTTCTTCCTGTATTTCTTATTTGCGATACTATTAGTGTTTTATTTAGGACGAAGTATCGTCCAATCTCGATTTACATGCCTGTATGTGTCCTGGATATTAGGTACTGGTTTGTGTTCACGCAGTCAGTGTTTTTTTATTTTTTTTTTTAGTGCGGACGCCTTGTTCCATTTAACATTGGGTGGAAAGATGCCTGAGTTTCAAAGTAGACTGGCGTAAGTACAAGTCGTTGTCATAGCTTGCGAATAAAGATGCCTCTCATCGCTCCCGCTACTACGTGCGAAACTTCCGCACGTAGAAGCGGGACCGAATGAGATGCGGCTGTATTCGCACGGTAGTCATTGTCAGTAATAAGACTTTTTTAATTGAGTTTGGTTTTCGAATTTCTCGATCAATTCAGAACTGTTTGCCAACTTTTACCTTCCGGAGTTTTTCCGCCTTTAGGCGGCGCGTGCGTCATAGTGACTTGTGACTGGTTAATTAAAATGATTCGCCGATTGGTTGAAAATATCTCTCTTCAGTTTTTATTGTGATTCTGAAGAACCAAGTATCGTGCATTCAAGCTACCTTTACTACTCTGTTCAGACCCTGAACAATAAAGAAGTTAATAGACCTTATTACGGTTTTGGAAGCCATCTTGACGGATTGGCAACACTGTCAGAAATTACAGTTCTTGTATGGGAATCCCATGGCAAATAATTTCTTCCAAAATTGAATTCTGAACAATTTATGAAAATGTTCAGCATTCAATTTTTAAAGAAAATATTTTTCATCGGGTTCCCATACAAACAGCCGAGTGTAGTTTCCTGACGGTTGTCAAGATGGCTTCCAAAACCGTGATAAGGTCTATTACGAGTCGATCTCTCCAACTTTGTTTGTTAAGTGGCTTTTGTTTGACAATCGAAAGAAATTATTTCTCTGCTTTGGTTTTGCTGAGCTCTGACCTATTAGGAGCAAACCAAAACCAATCTCAACTTCGCTTTCATGCGTTTTCCCGCGCCAAGCACCAGTCACACGTTTACCCGCGCTTGAAGTCGGTTACTTTTTTCCCGCGGTTAGAGCGAATTACATGCTTTCCCGCGCTTGAAGCCAGTCACATTTTTTCCGGGGAGGGATTTTCTGTATTGATATAGGCCCGGCCTGACCAATCGATGAAAATCGATGATCGGAAATCAATCAATCAATCGATATCAATCGATGATGGTTAGTTAATTGGTATCGATTGGCATCGGCCAATCGATGACCAATCGATAGTCACAAATAAAATGTCCTTAATTACATCGATTGCTATCGATTTTCATCGATTGTCATCGATTGTTATCGATATCTTGCGGCGTACTTGGGCATCCCCAGGATAATTCTACAGGATATCCGGAAATAGATTTTCGCAAATTTTAAAACGACTGATCGTGAGCTGAGCGCACAATGTCTGAAGAAGCGGATAAAGCCGGGGATAAAGCAACGGACGTTACACTTGTTATTAAGTGCGTAGTCAAAGGCTACCACCTTCTCAAGTAACCTATACGCTAGTGTAAACCTTGCCCCTTTTCTTAATAACGTTGTTTTTGCTGCATAACAGACATAACAGTATATCACGAAAATGAATATATGAGGTATTGATCGCTTTTAGGAGCCACTGAGTTGATGTAATAACACCCATATTGAATCAATGGTAAAATCGATGGTAATCGATGAAAATCGATGAAATTAAAAGTCACAAAATTTTCCGTCATCGATTGGTCATCGATTTCCAGTATCAATCGATTAATTGGTATCGATTATCATCGATTATCGGTTTCATCGATTGGTCAGGCCGGGATATAGGGTGTTTCTCTCTTTTCTCTGTTTCAGTTGTGTGTTCTTGCCTAACAATGGCGCGTTCTTTGTAAACTATCTCGTAACCTCAGCACTGATTGGAACCGCGCTAGAATTGTGTCGTTTCCCCGAGCTAGTTTCTTTCGCTGGGAACATGGCTTGTGCACGAAACGATGGAGAGAAAAGGCTCGCTCGTAAGGTAAGTGTGATTAAAATCTGACTTCTCGTAACAACATCAGTCCACTGACAGGCAGACAGATAATAAGAAGAAATAAAATCATCAACTACGTATATCGTCTTGATGTATCACCATTGGAATTCTTAGGACTAAAATTGAAAGAAGTGTATGGGAATTCGCAATGAGAATTGACAATTTCATCACGGATTATGTTCTTTTGCGTGGTTATTTTTGTCTCACATTGTTGTTTGCACGATAAAGCGGAAACAATTGACTGCCCAGCTCACAGCGACGTGCGAATAGCGCTTCTGTGCTATGTAATTTCGAGATAAAACTTGAATGAGGGTGAACAAGGGCTGAAGAAAGCTAAAATTCTCACTCTAGTTTGTTCTCCCAATTCTCATGCGTCCTCGTGGATTGTCATACGCTCTTGTGCTATTCGAACCTTCTCAAATTTTCACGGGATCTAGAGACTACGAGATTCCTTGCTCGTTTGGCAAGGAGAGTTGCTCTCTCAGCTCTCTCGTTTAAACGTACACCGATAATAGTCTTTGAGACTGAAGAAAACTCTGGTTATCTTTTGTATTCCACCCTTTACAGCTATTATCAAATTCTCTCAACTGATTCTACAAGAAAGGTAGGTAAGCCTGTAGGGAGAGTCTGCATGTTGAACACTAGGGTCTTATTGTCTCAACAGGAAGCCGTGCGTGAGTTCGCGTATGGTCAGCAGTACGCCTGGATGTTGGTGATCTTTTCTGTCATGGTGGTGTATTGTATCACGTGTCCTCTGGTCACGCCATTTGGTAAGTCACGCGATCTTACCTAGTCACGCCATGATACGCTGAAATCTGCCAGTAAGAACACATGAAACTTGAAACATGAAACGTGAAACTTGTCGACTTTAATAGTTGGCTCGGGCCCCTCGCCAACTATCAGCCGATAGAAACCAGTCTTATTTTTTCAAGGCTGTTTTTCACTTGCGACGGAGTCGTAAGAACGCTTACGACCTAGTGAAAATCGAAAATCGGAATCATAAGCAAAATCATAAGCTTAAAGGAATCGGAGTCGGATAAATCAAAACGTTTCCATTTTCCAGTGAAAACTAGATTGACGGAGTCGCAAGCAAAAGCGGAAGAACAAACAAATCACAGTGCTAGTTCTCATGCCCTCTGAGAAGTTCCTTTTTGCTTGCAATTCCGACAACTTATTTTTTACTGGATCATCGTAAGCGACGGAGTCATAAGCGGAATCGAAACTATTTGGAATTTGGAATTCTCTCCCAATATGGTTCGACTAGTTTTTTAATAATAAAAAGGTACTTAAAAACGCATTTTACAGCCTGATGTAGTCTCAATGCTTTTTTTCCACTTCTAAGAAAGAAATAATCAAATTTTTAATGAAATGAATCTGAATTGACCAAGCCGCACATCCACAACTAAATTACTAACATATTGCTAACCGAGGTGGCCTCCTCTATAAGCCTGGTGGTTTCTTGGAGGTCTCCTGGCCCTATCTTACTGTTAAATTTAAATTTTATATTAATTTTTTAAGTGGCTTATAAATGATGATGATGATGATGTGCTTACGATGCCGTCGGTTTGAATTTAACCAGATCGTAACACTCTGCGGTTCTTATTTCGACTCCGGCACTGACTCCGTCGCTATTGATAACCAGCCTTACTGACTAAGATATATTGTTTTGATGTACACAGTACCACCAATTCTCAGAACTTACATTAAAAGAAATGTATGCAAGTCACCAACGAGAATTTTTATTTCGACCTTGGTACTATCCGTGTTCTTGTTCCTCCTCAGGTTTGCTGTATTTGGCTCTAAAGCACTTGGTTGATCGATATAACCTGTACTTCAACCATCGAGCCCCGGCCTACAAATACGTGGATAGCGCCGTGCATTACACGGCTGTGACATTCGCCATGATATCTACGTTCTTTCTTCTAATATCGCTGTTATTCTACTCTGTAATAAGGCTAGGTAAGTACATTGTACTAAAGGTTTAGCATTTCAAAATAGAGTAAACCCCGATTTTACGAAGTAGTAAGTAACTGACGGGAAACCCCATAAAACGAACAGGCCACTTCGTAAAGTAAACTAAAGAAATGATCCTCGCAGTAAAATTGTAATTAAAGAAATTGCAAAGAAAGAAGCCTGAAAAATTTCAGGGCTTCAACGGGATTTGAACCCGTACCGGTGCGATGCTCTACCAACTGAGCTATGAAGCTGCACATTGGGAGCGAGGTCCATCGTGAGTCTTTATTTTTCCGCGAAATGATAGAATGACGTGTGGTATATGAAACAATTCATATTTGAACTGCGGATAGATATATAGTAAAGAAACGATCGTCGCAGTGAAATTGCAATTAAAGAAATTACAAGGAAAGGAGCCTGAAAAAATTCAGGGCTTCAACGGGATAACAAAGTTTCCAGTATAACGAGCGATAATCTTCAGCCTGGCCGAAATTACTAACAGTAAAACGTTGGATTAGAATCCCGATAAAACGAACACATTTCTCCAGTTCGCAAGTGGCTGTTTGTAATGTCGAGGTTTCACAGCATCAGGGTTCTGTTCCATACATTTTACTGTGAATTAGATATTTTCCTCTCGCATCACCTCTCTCTACACCCATGCGTATAGACAGGCATCGTCATATATTTGGGGCAAGTTAAAACATTTATTTACCCTAGTGTTAGCGAACAGCAAAGGATATTTTTCCTCGCGAATCAATACCGGTGATTTTCTTTTATCAAACGTCATTAAAAGAAAATTGTTTTCTATTAAAGGAACTATTAAAGGAGCTAAATTTAGACATACAAAAATGGCCGCCAAATTGGGTGAAATATAAAAATAACCACCTAAAACAGTGAAGGAACATTACAATAACACAGAAAATACAAAAAAGGTACGGATGGCCAAAAGTGAAGAATATTGAAACGGATTGCCAACTGGGTTTTTGAAATACAGTTGGGCTGAACAGTTTTCAAAGTTAATCTCCTTTTTTGTATCTTTAAATCATAACACCCGGGAGACATATTGTTTGTAATGAAGCGCTGGTTTTGTCATTTAGATCTATAGAAGTAATTTCTTCGCGAACGTAAAGTTTCATAGCGAGTATTTGGCAACGATAGAATAAACTTAACTCAGCCGTGACCCAGTCCCTCTTTCTGTTCATTACGCCTGCCGGACAGTTTTGGTTAATTAAAAAAAAAAATTAAAAAAGGCTTTTTACTTTGTCGCCCGCATTTCGTCAGAATGGTTGTAGGGACGACATTGAAATGGAGCTGTTATAACATAAACTTTATTGGACGATTTTGTTAATTTTGTCAACGGAGAATGGTAGTCCAACCCTTTGTTTGCAATCGAATATATTTAGAAACAAATGGATCTTGTATTTATAACCTATACTACGCGTGACGGGCGAAATCCGCATACCACCTCTGAGATATTCGGTTTCCTTAGAAACAGTCGCTGTCACGTAAAACCATTCACCAACTTCTTGTTCCCCTGGAAACAAACACATCGACAATCCTCGTGACAAAATCCCCACACCACTCCTGTCGTATGCGGTTACCCTGGAAACCCTCGCTGCCTCGTAAAACTTCCTTGAATGTCGTATTTGATTTTACTATTCTCGTCCGCCCGCGATACTCTTTCGTTACACGCAGCAATTGTTTTGAAATTGGTGAGTTGGCAGTCAGTGTTGTATTCTGCGAAGATGTTGAATGTAAAAAGTTTTCGCGGACTGTAACTCAAGTTTAGCCCTACGCCGGTCAGTGATTCAATTTTATGGACTCGGATATGGGAGAATTTCGCCTACTTTCAGAGAATTTTGGAAGTGAGTAGCTAGTATGATAATAGCGGCTAAGCCCGCTTGAAATTTTGTGTCGCCCAAGTACTGTTAATGTATGTCTTGGCAATAATTTTTGATTCATTTCGATTGCAGTTTAAAATCTCCTTGTTACTCTATAATACGTATATGTTGTTGACACTGGTATACGGTTAACATAACCGGATATCTTTTACTTTAAACGCCACTGAGCATTTGCCAGTTGACTTTTGGTATAATTTCCAAGGAAGCCTTGTTAATATATTCCCTCCACTTCCTCGCAAGATATTGATTTTTGTTGAAACAGAAACGTTTTTAAAACACCCATTTCTATTGGCTGCCTTTATGTAAAAACATTCGCTCAGAGAGGCAGCTTAAGATCTTAACAATTTTACCTAATAATTTGCTTCAAATTTCTTATGCAAAAATTTTAATATGTCTTTAACGTTTTAGTATCGAAAAGCCGGTCTTTTGACAAACGTTTCAACAGTACTTTTTTTAATAGTAATACGTTGTAAGTTCCTTGTATATATCAGCACTTTCGTTTTGTTAAGTTATTAGTTCGGTTTTATATTCATTCAGCTAGATTAAACACAAATTATATATTTTAAACACCCTTTGTGTTCAGCGACCAGAACTGACCAATTGCTTGGGTTTTTGAAAGCTAATCTTTTCATTTTATGCCGCTAGCAAAATCCTGTGACGAAAGTAAAAGCTTTTTAATTTTCGCTGTTTGCTCAGGTTTTATTATAAGTTTCACAGTGGATATTCAATTCAATACAAGGACGAAACTTTTGTGAAACATTTAACGCGATATTAATTGCGTTTCATCACGAATATCGTGCAGTGAATTCCCTTTCTGCTCTTTATATCTGTTTTTAAACTCTCCTTATCATTTCTGGTTTATTTTCAATAATTTTCCTCGGAAGAATTTGGTTTTCAGTCAAAATATTCTCTTAAGATGTTCAAATCGTTTTTTCTCTATACCAACGTTCTTGAAATTCTTATAAACAGGTACAGAGAAGACAGAGATTCATCACTAATGAGTAAACTGTTCATTTATTTGGATATCGAATGTTTAAATGCTTCCCAAAGAGAACATGAGGTCCTATTTCAGGCTACGTTTGTTAGGGGGGGCCCCCCCCCCTTTTTTTTTTTTTTTTTTTTTTTTCTTCGCCCCCCACGAAAAAAATTTTTCCCCTGCCCCCCCCCCTTTTTCCTTCTTCCCCCCCCCCCCCCCCCCCCCTTCCCCCACTCTTTTTCAAAGTCCCCCCCCCGATTCTTTTGGCGTCCCCTTCTCTTTTCCCAGATGGAGTCACGAGTGGATAAATCCTTTCCAATAAAAAAGATCCTTTTTAAACCAAACTTTGACGATTGATAAAAGTAATCCGCTGAGCAAAGAATTCTGTTTTTTGCAGAATAGTGCCCAGACACCGTCAAACAAGAAACCTTTCTTACAATTTCGAGACAATTTCCATGCTCTTTTAAAGTACTACAAAGTAATTTAAATCTTTAATTTATTTAAACTTTTTTAAACTTTTTATTAAGCGTTTAACACCTCGGCTCTAGTAAACAATGGTTTGAAATCCAATAGATAATTAAAATGTCTTTTCGCCTGGGCTTCATTTATAAGTTTCTACCTTACACGTACTTACAGTATTTGCGTAATTGAATACCTTTCTATTTAAGTTCTACACCCTGCATGTAATTTAAGTCTGATGATGAGGGTATAGTGTAATACCGAAACATAACTTGTGTCACTTGTATCTCGTTGACTACACTTTGGAGACACTGCAATTTGATTGGATTGCCTCAGCTAAGTTCCCCAAAGGGCTTGAAGGGACTATGTCACGGATTTTGACCAGACTTTCGAACAGCCAAAATTAACATCTGTCGCAGAAAACCTAAAAATAAATAGTCCATTTTTATTAAAAATTGCTATATTAGAGCACTGAAACTGCTAACGAGCATCTTTGGCTGCGGATGGCTCGAATGAAAATGGATTGCAACTTGAAACAGTAAGGCTTACATTTTCAAGTTGTTTCCGCCCGCCTCAAAAAATCGATAGTTATAGCCGTAGCTCGATTTCTATCCGCAAATTAAGGTTATATCTTCCTTAATTCAAAGATAATGTTTAGACCCGCGGGGGGGCGCGGGGGCGCGCGAAGGCCCCGGGGGGGGGGGGGAGGAGAAAGGGGGGGGGGGGGCCAAAAAGCCCCAAGGTGAGCCTGAGAAAAAATCTGCGAAATCCCCGTGACATAGCTCTGTTAATTGGACGTTTTAAACATGGCTTCCTTCCCCGATCTGTGTTTTTATCTTTTTTACTTTTCCCTCAGGTATAGATGATCCTCAGACAGTATTTACTTTGGTCGTGGTGTCAATCACAATTTTCCTCTTCGTAGCTCGAGTATGTTTTGGAATGTTCAAGAAACTTGGGCCTCACAAGGTAGCTATCAAACCATAATACTTCAAGAAACGTTTGCTCATTATTATAGAATGACGGAGCTGTCTAACTAAACAAAATCATTCCAAGTTTAACTATATTTTGGTGAAATTTTAAAGAGATTTGACTGACTGACTGACTGACTGACTGACTGACTGACTGACTGGCTGGCTGGCTGGCTGGCTGGCTGGCTGGCTGGCTGGCTGGCTGGCTGGCTGGCTGTCTGACTGACTGACTGACTGAGTGACTGACTGACTGACTGTCTGACTGTCGATTGACCGACTGACTAACTGACTGACTGACTGTCTGACTGACTGGCTGGCTGGCTGACTGTCCTCTGACTGACTGGCTGACTGTATGACTGAGTTGACTGGCTGGCTGGCTGACTGTCTGACTGACTGACTCACTGTCTGTCTGGCTGACTGTATGACTGACTTGACTGGCTGGCTGGCTGACTGTCTGACTGACTGACTTGACTGACTAGCTGGCTGGCTGACCGTGACTGACTGACTACTGACTTTGACTGATCCACTGACTGATTCATTGGTTGTTTGGCTTAAATACAACAGGAAAATGTTAAATATATAAAAATATATGAATTTCATATATTCATTTCATAGGAAAATGTTAATTTGTTAGCTTAGCTCGCTGTTGACTTATAAGATTGCTCTCTTTTCTTCTTTTTAGCAACACCTTACAACAGATGCAGAACTCAATGGCGCGGATATTTACATTCCCGTAAGTTTAGACGTTCTTCGAGTTATCGTCTAACAATTTCCTAGAAGAAGTCTCGAGTAATTTCATCACACGGTTGACTTTTGTTTTACTTCTCTTGAATTCTGTTGGTATTCTTAAATCCTTAGCCAATCAGAGAGCCGATAATCGCACGTGCTATTAACACGCACGGGGCTTAGTAACTATAGCCTCTCCCTCGCCCCAGACTAACTCAGCTTTCGACTGCCTAAGTAAGAAAAAAATATATTAAGGTGCTAGTACTTTATTAAAACTGATTGACGGACAAAGGTGGAGGTATCATTGTAATTGGTCACATTCAAATCGACGCAACATTCGTCACTTGCCGTCCAGCTTGGCGGATTTTGTACCATGCGAGCGTTTGTCATACAATGTAAAAGGCCCATAAAGCTGCTTGAAAGGCTTGTTGAATTTAGTCACTCGCAGTAGCACAATGGCGGTTTCTGCAGTCTGTGTGCCAGACCAAGGGAAATTTTCGCAATCTGGGCAGCTGAACAAATCCCTAAAAAAGCTCGCGTTGATATCTTGTGAGTGTAAGGATTTGTTCCCTCGCCTGTGTCACAATTTGCAAAGATTTTTGCTGGCTTGTCACGCAACACTAGTTTCGTGGAAAAGAATAAGCTAGAGAAGGGAGGAAACGAGTGTTGCGTGACTGATTTTAATTCACAATTTTCCGTTGTTGCGTTACAGGAGGCTTACCTTCCGCCAGTCCTCCAAACGACGCGCGAAATGAAAGCGACCGGAAATGGAGATGGCGTCTCTCCTCCCCAGCTCACCAGGCGGAAGACGTACGGCACGACACAGAATGATCACGTGATCGATGCCTCGCAGCTGACGCCCAGTTCTGAAACTGTGTTGACTTTTACTGATGAAGACCGACACTAGAGAATGAAGCGAAGTCGCCATGTTTAAAACTGGTTGAATATTAAGTTTGTTTACTAAATGCAGATGATTTTTGTCTTTTTATGTAGACTAAAAGGAGTGTCGCTATATTTTATCTCAATTTTCTGATGTACAAAATTAATTTCAAATTTAAATTAGCTCCCTAAAGTAGCCGATGTTTTTTGAAAGACTCGCCAAATTTTCTTAGCATGTTTGCAAGGAACGTTTTGTTTCTCTCTAGTGTGAAAATTTAGGAGCGACACGCCTTCTGCTGCGACCGGTCGCGAACAGCGCAAAGATGAGTGTCTAGCTCACAGAAGTGTTCAGCTTAAAGATGTTTGTCTGTATAGAGAGGTTAACGCCTTAGAAAGGCGCCTGTCTTTGAAATTTAGCTCTGTTTTCAGTCTTAAACCACGGTGGTTAAAAAGTTTATTCAATTTAGCAGCAAACAACGAATTCGCGTTGCTTGTCCTTGTAGTTTTATTTAAGTTAAAAATGAAACAAAAAGTAGTTAAATAGAAACAAAGTGTATAGAAATGGGGAACGTTTTTATTTTAATTCGATTGGCTACTTCAGTTCGAATCGCCTTCGTTAATATATTCGGTAATGTTCGGTATCACCTCCGAAGATCTTCGGAGTGCTTCGCTTGTTAGACTCGGAGATTGAGTGAAAAAAGAGTGATTTAACACCAATTTAATGGTTTGTTAATATTAATGTCATTTCCATTGATGTATTCATTGGGAGTTTAATTTATTAATCAATTTAAAAAATATTTTGTGAAAAACACGTCTTGCTTATTAATAAGCGTTATTCGAGCGTGTTACATTGCTCGACCTAGAACAATTATTTCAAAGTATTTAGGTAACTATTTATCCCGTAATTCGTCGCGTTGTTGTAGCGATACTTTAAAAAATAAGTTATTGTTAGATTAAGTAAAAATTCAAGGTTTAAGACTGGTTTTCACTAGCGACACAAGCGCAAGGACAAGCGCACGGATAATTTAAGGTCTTATTTCACCGTGAAAACGGCTTCAACGCGAGCAAAAGCACAAGCGCATTGCATTTTGATGCTTGTGCTAGTGATTGCGGCAACGCACAAGCACAAGGATCAGAATTTGTCCTTTTTGCGTGATTGGGCTTGTGTTTGCGCTTGTGCTTGCGTCGCTAGTGAAAACCAGGCTTAAGAATACAAATGTTAACCTGAACGTATCAACTCTAAACCCTCGAGAGCTTGTCGAGCAGAACTTTTCATTAAATGTGTTCAGATCCCAGAAAGCAGACTCCTAATGAGTAACATTTCTATTTGTTATCGTTTACTAAGTAACGTTTTGGGCTTGGCTTAAAATTTGTTTTCTATTTTAGATTTCTGTTTGTGATTCTGCGTCATATCGGCGTGCTAGTAAACTTTTAAAAAAATAAGTCTATTTTTCCAATCATTTATCATTCATATTCATTTTGAACAAAATTTTAGTTATCGTTGCAGAAGCCAAAAGGGGATTATTTTATTTGAACTCTTCACGTTTGTTTGTGCTTGAGAATTCGAAAATTATTTTAATGTGTCCTGTCAAGATTTAATCGTATTGTTGTTTAGGACATTGAATGAAATAGTAACTGTTTATTTGGTTGGAACCCTTACTGATTCCAGTTTCGGTGGTAGAAATGTCTGCCTTCCAAACGAATAAAAAAACTTAGGGGCCAGGTGGAGGTGGCGGGGTGACAGATCCTCCCCACCCTACATCCCTTAGCAGCTACTTTGGCTCTTCAAATTTCCCGTGAATCTTGAGAAAAGTGTTCAGTAAAGTTTGATTAATCCGTTAATTTCCAAGAGTGATCTGTCATGGTGTAATTTCTCCTCAAAGTACTGTTCAAAGTGTGAATGCTTTGACAAGCAGAAAGGTAAAGAGAATATAGAAAATCATCAACTAGGAGATATTGTCTTGATATACCAATTAATTATCAGAACTAACATGGAAAGATATGTATGACGATATGTGGGGAGAATATACTTTTTAAGCTCGGAACTTACAGGGATAAACAAACATTTCTGGTTTGTGATAGTTGTGCGGATATCTGTAGCTGTTAACCTGTTCTTGTAAGCTGTAGATGAATTTTGTGTAAGTTATTGAAGAGCAAATAAACTCTTGTTGAGGTTGAGTATAAATGTGTTGTCTTTGTCTTTTCTTAACCCATAGAGAAGGTTAAGGTTAGTCTGTGTACGAGCCTAGTGACTCATCACGCCGGAGCTTAACCCAGTTTCCGTAGCATGAAGAGACTAGGAGTATTGCTGCTACTCCCTGGATGGGATGCTAGTCCATCGCAGGCTTACCACGGCAATAAATTAGCCAGTACCCATTTGTACACCTGGGTACAGAGAGGCACTGCGAGAGTAAGTTGTCTTGCCCACAAATACAACGCGTTGACCCCCTCCCCCTGAGGGCTAAAACCGGACCGCTTGGTCCAGAGTTCAGCACGCTCACCGTTAGGCAGCCGCCCCTCCCCAGCAATAAAAATGGAGTAAATGTGTTTAAGTCTGCTTAACCCATGACAAGATCTAAGTTTTCATTGCTTTAGGACGGAAAATTTTTATTCTCTCTAGCACATTGGTTTTCTGATCATTTAGGCATTAAAGTGCAAGTGTTCCCTTGTCTAAATTCCCACCCGTCAGTATTTTAGCAGCTTTCGTAAGCTTGTAATCTACAGGTCCTCTAGTGTAGCAGTTGCTATTTTTTTAGGGGGGGGGGTAGCATTGTTCCTGTAGTTCTACTGTTCTCTCGAATCAACTCTCGTTATAGCGGACACGCTCGGGGCGTCGTTTAGTGTCCGTTATAGCGAGAGTCCGTAATAGCGGGAGTCATTTCCAGTCAAACCTCTTTCGCCGGGGATCTGGATTTTGTCCGCAATAGCGGGATGTCCAGCCATTAATGTGAGACTTTGCGACCAACTCTCGTGGAAGCTTGTACATCACGTGTGCGGAGCGTGCGTGGGTCAAAATTGGTCCCCCCCCCCCCCGAAAAACTTGTGTGTGGTTTACTGCACTCGCTTATCAAACACGCAATTCATGAATGATCGTCTTGGAGCAGGTCTAATAGTCCTTTAGTGACGAGACATACCTTTTCTTAGTATTGATGGTTTTCACTCACGTGACAAGGCGGGCACAAAATGTTTGCGCAGAATTTGCATAAAAATGGAATTTAGTTCCCAACGGAGAGAGAGTGTGTTGTTCTAGTCCACCAACATGGCCGCCGTGATGTCACGTGAATGTATGAGCAGACAATTTCGTATGAACATATATAAAGGAAAAGCCTGCGCTGTAGTAGGCAGGTAGAGCGGAATCTGGTTTCAATGGTAGCATGAGGAAACCAGGAAAATTGCTGCACTCCTCCTTGGAACTGGATGTTTAGTTACCCAGACTTGGTCACGAGGAAATTTTGAGCACCAACACAGCACTTGGCAACAGAAATAAGTTTTCAACTTTAAATCTTTTCTGCAGCGGGAATAAAGATGAGCTCTGGTGACGAGTATCGACGATGGCCGAGGCAAAGTAAAACTATACAGAAGACTGGGTCCCAACGCCTGCGCAGTAGCTAGAGACAGGGCCAAGATGGCCGACCCTTCCCCCTGATACTAGAGGAGGGACGTTCGTACGTTCCTTCTGTTGAAGATTTGATCAGATTGAAGTGAAATTGAACACAAAGATGGCTACAGTCTGGGGAAACGAGGACGTGGCCTGTTATTTCACCACGAAGCATTCATGGCGTGGAAAGTGAGTCAAATGTTTTGGATGCGGAATTGACGCAGCCTGCCATCACATGTTTAGCGCCGACGTTGTCGTCTTCAGTTCGATTGCTCTTTTATCAGCTGATTTTCTCGCTGTTTCTTGCAGATACAAGAGGATCTTTTCCATCGGCACGAAAGGAATAACTACATACAATCCTGCGAATCTCGAAGTCACAAATCAGGTTAGAATGGACTGCAGTACGTAGTAAGCTTACATTGCATTCATGTGACTACTTAACGTATACTGTCAAAGGCTTAAATTGCTATGATGTCATTTTCTGAACAACTACCACAACTCTGATTTTATCAGTGTTTAAAGCCTTTGTGGTAACTTCCACTTAATCGTATTTCTTTCTTTTAAACACAACTTTATCGCAATGGGAAAGTGAAAAACCCTGCTGTCTAAATGCTTCTCATTTTGTGTCAACTCCAAGAGGTTTGATTTCCCTAGCTACACTTTACTGACTTTAATAGTATGCTCATCTTGAACATCATCAAACTTAGAAAAATCAACCTATGAAAATCACAAAGTTTTGATCAGATGCAAAATATTAAATTTTTGATAGAATTTCGTCCATTCACCTTCCTCTGCATAATTATATAGTTTCCACTTGTTTCTTCATTTTTTACGTGACTCTCCATACAGCTAATAATAGCTCATTACTCCAATGGTTTATTGAGCACTTGGAAAATGAAATGGAAAATGGAAATTGAATTGGAAACAGCATGTATTGACACTAATCTGTTCTAATTATTTGCTCCATGAAGAACACCTTATTGTCTTTATTTTTTCACTTAAATTCTCTTTGTCTTGTCATTGTGGGAGGCTTGGTGCGGCATTGCAATGGGATTCTATGTGGTGCATAATTTGTAACATTAATTGTACTGAGTGGAGTACAATTCAGGAAGTAATTGAGCACATAATTTCAAAATTGGCTAAGTACTTAATGCAGAGCTGGTTTGAAATTTTGAGCATTATTACACTCTGAATTGTAGCACGCCAGGTCCACTTACTTAATTAATACATGCAAATGCATGCCCTATAATTGACTGTATATCAACAGACTGTGAGAAATCAGTGACAGGTTGGATTCACACTTCAAAATTAAAGATACAAGCTTTAATTTGCATAGTTAAACTACCAGTAATTTGAATTTGGAAGCATGGTTCCCAGTGCACTGCAACATTTTCAGAGTTGACCAGAAAAGAACGTCCGGTGTGACTGTAGTAGTCGAAGCCAATTGGCCTGGGCAAAATGCCTTTTGCCTGGGTCGTACCTAAAATCACAGTAGTAAAGCTTGCTAGGCTCATATTTGCTGTGTTTGACAATACAATGTACATTTTTTTTCCGTTTATTTTAGTGGGCATATAATGACTTCTGCAGAATTGCACCAAGTGCCAAAGCTGCCAATGAACTTATCATTACTATGAAGAAAAGTAAGTTTTATAAAACGTATTATAATATTATTTTTGGTTGATATCCACAAATTACCTGGTATGTCCTAGTCTGTGTGGAAACAAGATCCTTTATTTTTTAGTAGGGTGTAAGTGCCCTTAGTAAGAGAGGCTGTTGCGTTTGATCATGAGGGGACAAAGGTCTCTTACATGAATTTAGATCCTCTTTTCATCCACATACATTTGTTTGAGATACATTCAATGTCTTATATATAAATTCCACCCTGGTAGCATAAATTAATAGTAATTATGGCATAACAACCTTGGAATCAGATACTCTACTGGGATCTCAGCAGTGCTAAAATGTCGTCAGAAAGGGTTTTTTTTTGGCAATTTACTGCAACCCACAGATGTGACCTTTGAACCTACTGAAGTGAACTTCTGTTTAATTACCTAAGATGTTTTTAAAAGATGACCAGTCATGTGCAATAGAAAGGCTCTGTAAAATCTGGGATGCTCTTTGACCAAAGCTAAGTTAATTTTTTTGTATTTTCAGCTGGTGCAAGCAAGAAAATCCAGAGCATGACATTTTCTACAGAACACAGAGCAGATTTGTTGACTGAAGCACTTGTAAGAGCAGTTCATTTCACCTTTACTGTTTCATCGAGTCAACGTTTCAAATAGAAAACTCAGTGAATTTGATTTTATTTATTTATATTTTTTGCAGAGATTTCGCAAAGAATTCTCTGACTTTAAAGCAGGAAGTGAAGTGGTAAGTTGTTCATAACTTGCAGATAATTTATTTGGATGACTTATTAAATAAATTTTTATTAAATAAAATTAGAGACAGTTCAACACTTAAAAAAATGTGCTGTGGGATGTGTTACTTCACTTTCATGTAATGGGGAGTTGCAGGTTACTGCTCTGCCCTTTATAGTCTGCATTCGAGCCTAGTGGCTCTTTAAGCTAGAGCTTATCCCAGTTTCTGTAGCATTAAGCAACTAGAAGTACAATATTTCTTCTCTCCCCTCCCCCTCCTGGGTTGGATGCTAGTCCATTGCAGGGTTACTACCAGCATTAACTTTGCCAGTACCCATTTATATACCTGGGTATATACGTCTTATGAGAGTAAAGTGTCTTGCCCAAGAACACAAGGTAATGAACCCAGCCAGAGCTCAAACCCAGACTGCTTGATCCAGAGTCCAATGTGCTAACCATTAGGTCACCACACCTCTGCCTTGAATAACTCTTGTTTAAAGCGGTACATGTTTACTTGCAGTACTGAGTTTAACAAATGAAAGAAAATCTGTAATGAACAAGCTAAAAAATGCATTGTTCTTTCAGCGTTTCAATGCTTACAAGTATCACTGGAGCGACACAAGACTACCTGTAGTGCTAGAGGTAACCAATTATGCTTACTTTGTAGGACATACAATATACAGTAGTTTTGTTAACACATTAAAGCTAGCCAAATTTAAAGTTAGTGAGTTATTAGATACTAAAATACAGGTTGGTGTAATGTGCCAGCAACATTACAAAGGTACATGTATACCTCTGTATACCTGTATACTTGGGCTTTACACAGCATCAACAACAGTCTTGTCTTAAATTGAGTTCTGACCCTAGAAGGGGGGACTCCCATATGAAAGGGACATAGATGCTCATTGGAAAATTTGAATTAAACCCTTGGCTAAAGGAGACCAATCTGGGCACGACTTAAGCTTGTGTATGATGGTGTTTCAACATCTTAAAATGTCAGTGTCCTGTCCTGAACACTCCAAGTGAGACCAAAAACCATAATATTATCCCCCCCCCCCCTAATTATTAAGATGATTTGTATCCCTGGCACTTTCATAATGGTAACTCCCATTCCTGGGGTTGAGACCCCAGCCATTAAGGTACACAAACATGATTAACATAGTCACTTTACGTTGTACGTCATTACACTGAGGTATGTACATGTAACATTGGAGTCTGACCAATTTACATATGTACCCAAGCACAGTTCTTATTGGGGCACAGAGAAAGAGGTGTCAATTTTTGTTGAAACAGCATCCAAATGTTCTGTTTTGTTCATGCCTCTTAGGTTACCCCTTGCTCTCTGGACCAAATTGATCCAACAACAAGAGAAAAGTTATGTTCGTATGACTTCAAGGAATTAGAAGGAGTTGTACAGGTTAGTAAAACAACCATTATGTCTACTGAATAATTATTGAAAGACAGGTGTACCATAAGTTATCTACAAGTACAAGCTGTAAAATTCCAAAAATACCGGTAACTTTTGGCTTATATAAATTGCTTAATGTCCCTTTCAGTTGGGCTTACTATTCCACATAGTAAGGATATGAAGTATTGAATTCTCTAACAACAAAACAAGCTCGACACTAAATAAAAGTGCTTGTTTTGGAAATATGTTTTCATCTGAGATTTGGGGAAATTTTTTTTTTTTTTTTGGGGGGGGGAGGGGAGGGGGGCTTATATAATGACTGTTTGGAATGTGCACACCATACCTGAATTTGGAACATATGGTTGAAGATGAAAGGCGAACAGCTGGGTGGTAGTCATGAGGGAATATCAGAGCCCTTGCAGCAGATCCTAGATGGTGGAAAGAGAATGTCAAAGCCTTATGTGCCTTATGGCATGGAGAGATTTAGATTGTTTTCACGTGACATCACGGTGGCCATATTGGTGGACCAGAACAATAGACTTTCTCTCCGTTGGGAACTAAATTCTATTTTATGCAAATGGTTCAGGCCATGGGTTCAATTCCCGTCGTGGACTCAGAATTTTTTCTTTGTCCCATGCTCGTGTCATGTTGAACATCTCATCTTTATTATTTATTACCGAGCTTGAAATTTACCATCTTTATTATTTACTATAAGCTTGATGATTTCGACATTGCTGATCCTAGCAGTATGCAGGACACGTGTCACATATCAACCTAGCTCACAATGAGTCTCTCGTAGCTTAGTTGGTTAGAGCGCCCAACCGGTATCTGGCAGGCTATGGGTTCGATTCCCGTCGTGGACTCAGGATTTTTTCTTTGTCCCATGCTTATGTCATGTCGAACATCTCATCTTTAACATTTTGTATTGTTTGGTCCACCAATATGGCCCCTTTGTCACGTGAGTGAAAACCATTTATAGGTATAGATAGGTAGGTAATTCAGTACATGTTGTGTACTATCACAAAAAACACTGCAAGTATTGAAATGATGTTTATGGTCTGACAAAATCATCACTGTACATTGTAGATCTGGTTCTTCAAATGACAGGTATCTTTCTCTTCTGCAATACATTTGAAATGTGGTATTTTTCTCTTTCAGGTGTCAGACTACCCAGGAGGAATCGCTGTTGTTTATGGTGGATTTAGTAGACTTGTAAGTCAGTAAACACATACATGTACTAGTATTTATCCCACTACAGCAACCCTCCATGTTAACTTTTTTCCTTAGTGGCCATTTGGCGACTATCTGTCAATAGAAAATTTTGGTTGCCTGCGCGCTAAAAAACGTGAATGAAAGAAAATTTTACCGCAAAACTTTTCCGTGGAAAACTCAATGAAAGAAGCAAAAAGAATAAAAAGATAAGTATACAAAGCCCAGAAATATCGTGGTACTGGTTCCCAGTAGGTTTTAATCGCAGAACAACTTATTTTTCAAAGTGAATCCATAATGTACATGTTTTTAGTTCGGATGATCACTGATGATAGTTTGCTCAAAACTAAAGTACTTGCCTGAAATTTGTTGATTGTTTACATTTTTGGTGGAGATTTGGTGGTATCTATGTTGTGGTTTAAATTAACCTTTGGTTGAAAATTTCTCAAACCAGTTTGATTTTTATTTCCTTTTGTATGAGTAAATGAGACAATGAAAAATCAAAATCAAACTCATTTGAAAAATTTTCAACCAAAGATAAATTTAAACCACAACATCTCCATGTAAAACAGAGAATCACTTTGTATCATATTCTTTCAGCATCTCTTTGCACTGGAACAGAGGGATGAGCTCATGAAGAAAATGTCAGAGTATGCTATGGCCTATGTGGGTGTCTCTCTCAAGTGAGTCAATTTGATCATCCAGGAAAGTTATCAACACATATTAACAAGAAAGTTGCTAAGCCCTGAAGGCCGGCTGCTGGCTAATTTAACGGGCTGAAATAGAACTTTAATCAGGCTAAAATTTCATATGAAAACAAAGCTCTAGGTAAACTGTTAGAGCTGCCAAGGCCAGAAAAGCCAGCTGGGCTTAGTGTTTTCTTAGCTACATCCCTGTCATCTACCATAAGAGCTCTTTTAAACCCCTAAGGGTCTTATTCCTTTTGGATACCTTTTGGTACTTAGGTGTGGTGGCGTAACGGTTAGCGCGCTGGACTCCGGGTCGAGTGGTCCGGGTTCGAGCCCTGGCCGGGGTCATTGTGTGGTGTTCTTGGGCAAGACACTTTTCTCTCATAGTGCCTCTCTTCACCCAGGTGTATAAATGGGTACCAGCGAATTTACTGCTGGGGTAACCCTGCGATGGACTAGCATCCCATCCAAGGGGGGAGTAGAAATACTCCTAGTCGCTTCATGCTCTGGAAACCGGGATAAGCTCCGGCCTGTTGGGCCACTAGGCTTGTATGCAGACTTTACCTATCAGTTAGGGTACATATAAAAGAAATAGAGTGGGCTTTTTGTAGCTTGGGGGGGAACAGGGGGTTTGAACTTTCCTCTTCCTGCACCTCTTTACGCCTTTTACTCCCCCTTCCCGCCCCTTTCCGTAGTGCTTCCCTCCTCCTTGTCCCATTTCTATTGCAAAATATAGCAAAATGTTGCAAAATTTATCTCAATTTTTCTCTGGGTTCCCGCCACCTTGGGAATCCTGCTTTCCGCTTTCTCTTCTTCTGCCTCCCACCCCTTTTCTCTTGGGCCTCCGCCTTTATGTCCCACCCCACTTTCTAATGTTTTAGTGCTGTTAAGTACACATTTTCACAAAAAAGGTAACAATGAAAAGTAAATGTGATGGTCTGGATTAATTACTTTAAATGTGTAAACCATCATTTTTACAGATGTTGTGTCAGTCTAACTAATTCCTGTTTTGTAACTGTATCATTTCTCTTTCTCTTACAGACAAAGAAGTAAACCTATCACATTTGACCAGTTTTTAAAACACAAATTTGGAAAATTTAGGTAAGTCGATTACTGCTACAGTATCAGTAGGAGTAAACAGATGTCGCTCTTCACATGATCAGGTTTTCCCCACAAGAGACAATTTATTATTTGACCAGAAAAAATTCCACACTGATCACGTAGCCTTGGTTGACCATGGGAAAATCTAAATTAAGTGTGGGAAATTTGGTAGAGGACTGTTGAAATGGAACTCATGGTGGGAGGTGTTGGTGGTGACCATTGTCTACAGAAATCCAGCTATTTCCACATGTATGAGGGTTGAAAATTGGACACAGAAATTCAAAACTCAACAACAGTTATTTACTACTAACCAAAGCACTTACACAGATCTCCTAAGAGCTTCATAAAGAGCATGAAATTTTTCAGACTGAATCTCAGACAACTCTTGATGTGTGGTAATGAGTTTCATTATTGACATCACATATTAATTTTATTATTTCTTCTGTAGTGAAGATGAACACATCACATCATTAGCCGAGTTTAAAGTTCAGAAAATATCACCAAGGCATCATGTAAGTTGGACATTGTCATCATCCAATTAAAAGAAATTAAAATCAACACTAGTGTAGCAGCTTACATGAGCTTGTAATTCTACTGGTTCTCCAGTGTAGCAGTTGCTATTTTTGGAAGGGCTAGAGGCATTTTTTGTCTGGTTTTATTGTTGTTCTCTTGAAGGGTAGTGGGCAATAGGCTTCTTTCGATATATTTAAATTCAGCTTGTTAGCGAGGCCTAGAGGACACAAACAAAAGAAATTTTACAAGCATGTTTATTCATTTCTTTTGTTTGTGTCCTCTTGTCCTCGCTACAAAGCTGAATTTTAATATACCGGGTATCAAAAGCAGCCTATTCATGTGAGACCTTGTGACAGCTGCTACCTGACCCAAAATTAAAGATATGACAATTTTTTTACATTGACAAATTTATAAATTTGGCATCTGTATAACCAGGTGTGAAGTCCTTTCCTTAAAAATGTCAGCTGCATTCTGCCAAATGTAACATTTTATTGATACTTAAATGTTGATTTGTTTACACAGGATCCTGTGGTTCGGACTTTGTGTTTATCAGAGACGTGTATCATAGAGAGAGATCCAGCAACCTACATCATTGTCAGCTGTCATCCTCTTTCTAATGTAAGTTCTTTGTTATGTTGTGCAATGCAGTAACAGCAGAAAGTGAAGCTTTTTATAATATAATGAGTAAATTGTTCCTTTTATGCCAGCACTAGCATGTGACATTGGTTTCTGTAGAGTGAAATAATAATTTACTTGGGGTGCTTACCATTTAAGCAAACATCCCAGAAATTTCGGTTGGAAAGCAAATTAGATTTACCAGAAAATCTGTTTGGAAATTGTGGACTGTGTTTTAAGGTCTTAGTCCTTCCATTCCAGTTGATACAAACCATCCACCCAACATGACTTCTGATAAAATTTAATTGCTAGATTCTCCTTCCAATTTGCCCTGTGTAGGAGAATTTCAATTTAAGATCAGGAGTCACTAAGGGCCTTATTTCATGCACCCCTTCAATTATTTTGACCATACATGTACCTGTTCATATACATAACTGTATGTGGTTTACTATAAATGCTCATGACCTTTCTTCTTAACAATGTACTAAATATAGGAGAGGAAAACAGGTGTTAATCGATTTGGGAATAACTAACTGTTGACATTTCTATTTTCAACAGGTGTTTTCCATTATTCGCAGTACAGAAAATCCTCAGATGTTTACTGTTGAGTTTATCAGAGGAGCATCAAAGAAATTTATGTCCACTGACAGGTAAGCTGAGAAAGAAAAAGGCATTATCTGTGTGCTAAGGAATAATGTCATCATAGGTCATCACTTTGTCATGGGGGTGAGGCTTGTGTGGCGCAATGGCCTTAGAGCTGACAGCTGGAACTCAAGTCCTTGGTAGGTTCAATCTTGTTGGACTGGTCAAAGGGTAGAGTTCAGACAAAGAATGGCCTTCCTATTTTTGCTGGTAGTAGGTTAAGCATGTAATGTAATGTAAAAACTTTATTTAAACACGGGAAACCATCAGTTACAATTAGCTCAAGTATTAAAGAAACTAAAACTAAAACTGCTTTACATGATTGCCATGTGGGAATCCGATACGTCAGCTACCTTCTTGATAATTTTCTTAAAATTATTAACTGATGCGGCATTTTTAAGACATTTGGGCATGTTATTCCAGTGCATAGCGCCGCTGTAAGAAAAGCTTCGTTTTAAATAGTTGGTATTTGGTTTGGGTAGCGTCAGCTTTCCCTCAGAGTCTCTCAAGTTATAAACAGAGTGACGCTGAGAGAAAAGGTTTTGTAGGTAATCTGGGGTAAGTCCATTCATGGTTTTATACATTATTAAGGCTTTCTGTTTCTTTCTTCGAGAAAAAAAAGAAAAAAAAAGCATGGGGCTTATCACCCTATCCTACAAATCAAAGTTGACTATTGAATGCCCTATTTACCAGTTGGAGAAAAGGAAATTAATGATAATGATGATAACAATTTTCCTTCCTGAAGGGACTCTCTGCTGGCCAGTTTACTTGATGGCGTCCGTGCCAGTGGCAACAGAGACATCTGCGTCAAAATGAAACCAACTAACAGAGGTTTGTTTACAAGTAGTTTTCATTTGATGCAGATTACCATATACACTGTATAGAAACCATCATTGAGAGAATAAATACGAAAAAAGAAAACAGAAAACCAGAACAGCTGAGAATATCCTTCAAAAAGCTAACCACAATCCCTAACTAACTTACATGTATAAAGCTTGGGTTTAGTGTTCTAGGGTGTTCAACATGTTTTTGGTTTTAATTAAACATTTATTCCATCACTCTTTTGAACTAGACAGGAATAATAATTATTAATTTACAGTGGAATCTCGATTTTTCGAAGCTCCAAGAAAATGAAAATTGGTTCGAGAAAATTAGGAGCGAGAAATCAGGGGTATAAAATTGCTGTGTTTAAATGAGGGAAAGGAACAACTTTTGGTTCAAGTTGTCAAGAGGTTGGAGAAATCGATGGTTTTAAAAAAAAATGAGGTTTCACTGTGTTTTGGAGTGAAACAATCTACATGTACATTGTACTGCTCTGCCTTAACCTTAGCATACACTGCACCATGGATTGTATCTTCCTACCTGGGAAACATGTTAAAAATTAATGCTGTCAGTGAACACTTACTTTACCCTAGTTTATTCACATGAATTTAAAATGGCTTTTAAATGAAACGAGAAAGTATTTTTGAATGTTGTAGTAATTACGTTTGCCAATAATTATTTATTGTATTTTTTAATGAGACTCTTATTTTTAAAGGTTTTAGATTTGCTCCAATCATATCAACTGTGGATGAGGAAGTTGAAAGCCAACATCTCAGATTTCTTGCAGTTCCTCCAGGTAGAATATATTTTTTGCGATTTTAAAACAAATCAGGTTTGTTATTTATTTGTTTGTGTCTGTCTGTCCATCTGTCTGTCTGTCTGTCTTGCATACCACACCTCCTAGTTATAAAAGGGCTACATGTCAAGAATAATTAATTAAGATATGCATTAATTTTGTTAGTTTTGTTAACAAAAACCTGACCCCTCTCTTTTCTCACAGCTACATTTGCAGAAGCAGTAGAACGATTTAACAGCAATATTCCATACAATGGATTGCTGCATGCTGTTACACAAGATGTGAGTACAATATGCCTAACAAAGTTTTGCCTTTTATTAGTCTGTTGTTTCTACAATGATCAGATTTCATGAACACATTTCTCTTTGCTGTAACTCTACAGGGACTGTTCGCTGAGAACAAGGAGAAGCTAATAACAGGAGCAATCACAGCACTCTTGGCAATGGAAGGTACATATTAATGTAACTTCACTTGAATTCTTGTTGCAGATTTCTATGCAATTTTTGTTGCACTCAAGGTGCAATTTTGAATCACTCATACAGACACTCATACAGAGCTTTATAAGGCATTTTGCTTTTTTGTATGTCCACATGTAGCTTTTAACAAACATACATCAGTCTGTGTTTGTAGACAAACTTACAAATGCTGTGCATGACAAAACCGTCCCCTGGGATCCCTTCAGGCATATCATTTTGGTGCATGGACATGTGTACTGTTCTGAAAATCACCACAAAACTGTGTGAAGTCCTGCGTGAATGATTGCTGTTAAGATACACATACAATGAATCTCGTACTTAGTCTACAAAACAGTAATGTACGTAGTGATAATTCATGGTGAACCACCACCTTATAATTATATCAAACAGTTTGCAAGTTAAGTGGATTTTTATGTGTACAATAACAAAATATCTTTCAAATAAAATTACATGTATTCTGTTATGTATTTCTACCAGGTGATCAAAGCACCATCACTGTGGAGGATCTTGAAGGACAGTTTCAAGCTCTTAGGAGACTCGTTGCCTCAAAAGCAGGATTTGAAGCCTTCACAACCCTACCCAAGTAAGATGTGTACATTTTGTAGAAAGATCAGGGCTCAAGACTAACGGTAGCCAACTAGCCAAAGGCTAGTAGTAATGTAGTTTTGGCTAGTAGATTTTGGACTTTCACTAGCCAAAATGGCTAGTGGGAATTTCAGGCAGTTTTGTGAAAAGACACCACAAATTGAAATCCACTCAGAGAGAAAAGAACTAACAAGTACACTGTTGATATATACATGTATCAAAGATTATGGACTAAGTTACCGAAAAGCGAACAAACGATAACATGTACATACATAACATGTATGTACTTGTGAATATTTATGCACCAAACAAAGACAAAGACTCCGTTCAATTTTTTAGGAAATTATTTACCATGCTTCAAACTAATAATTTAGATTCTGAAGAAAACATAATTTTAGGTGGAGACTTCAATTGCCCTTTAAACCCTATTCTGGATAAACGAGGCGGAATAATGATACCAAGAAAGTCGGTCGTGGATAGTATAGAAAGTTTGCAAAATGAGTTAGATCTTGTTGATATATGGAGAGTTAAAAATCCTCAAACAAAAAGTTATACATGGAGTCAAAAATCGCCTACAATATTATGTCGTTTAGATTATTGGCTAATTTCAAATAATCTCTGTGATTTTGTTAACTGTACCGATATCATCCCTGTTATAAAAACTGATCATGCAGCAATCAGCTTAGTCCTCGGTGAAATTGGAGAAGTTAAAGGCCCTGGAATGTGGAAAATGAACACTTCTCTTTTAGACGATGAAGAATACTTAAATTATTTAAATGTCAATATACCTCAATGGATAGCAGAAGGGGAAAAGGAATTGTCTGACAAACGCTGTGTTTGGGATTGGGTCAAATACAATATTAGAATGCACGCAATCAAGTACTCTAAAGAAAAAGCCAAACAAAGAAATGAAAAAGAAAAGTTAATTCAACAGGAATATAAAGAAGCAACCAGGCTGTTTGAAAACGAACCAAATGATTTAAACAAATCTCGTCTAAATGAAATTAAAGAGAGGCTTGAATTGTTCTACGAAGAGAAAACAAATGGAATTATCGTACGCGCAAGAGCCCGCTGGCATGAGCATGGTGAAAGAAGCTCAAAGTATTTTTTGAATCTAGAAAAGCGAAACCACGTCAAAAAACACATCAGAAAGTTGTTAATTAGCGGTTCTATAACAACGGACCCATACCGCATTCTCTCCGAAGAAAAACAATTTTATCACAACTTATATAAAACAAAAGATGTTGATCCTGAATGTGTAAAGTCTTTTTTTAATAATTTAAATATACCGCACTTATCTGACGAGCAAAGGCAATCATGCGAAGGCGGAATTACTACTGAGGAATGTGAAAAGATTATAGAAACTTTTCAGAATAATAAATCACCAGGAAACGATGGAATCCCAATTGAATTTTATAAAACTTGCTGGAATCTTATTTGCGAACCTTTTATCAATTGCGTTAATGAGTCCTTTGAAATGGAAGAAATGTCCAACTCTCAAAGGCAAGCTGTCATTACACTAATTGAAAAAAAAGGAAAAGATCGTACGCTTATAGAAAACTGGAGACCTATCTCCCTTGTTAATGTAGATGCAAAAATTATTTCGAAAGTAATGGCCACTAGAATTAAAAATGTTTTGCCTCACATCATTCACTGCAATCAAACTGGCTACGTTAAGGATCGCTACATTGGTGAGACAGTCAGATCAATTTTTGATATCATGGAATACACAGAAAATGAAAATATACCTGGCCTGCTAATATTTATTGACTTTCAAAAAGCATTTGACACTTTAGAGTGGAACTTTTTGTTCAATTGTTTAAACGCCTTCAATTTTGGGCCTGAATTTAAGCGCTGGATAAAGACCTTTTACAAAAACATTCAAAGTTGTGTGATAAATAACGGTTTGACTTCGGATTACTTTAACCTTACACGTGGAGTCAGGCAAGGGGACCCGTTATCTCCGTATCTTTTTCTTCTAGCTGTAGAGATATTAGCAATCGCTGTACGGGAAAATACAGCAATTAAAGGAATCTCTATTGGACGACAAGAAACTAAACTTCTACAATATGCCGACGATACAACTGCTGTTCTCTCTGATCTAGAATCGGCACATAAACTCTTTCAATTGCTCGACAAATTTAAAAAAGTATCAGGTTTAAAGGTAAATAGTTCGAAAACAGAGGGAATGTGGATAGGGTCGTTAAAAGGCAGTGAGATGAAGCCCCTTGGAATCAAATGGCCTCAAGAACCAATAAAAGCCCTTGGAGTCTCTTTTTCTTATGATAAAAAATTGCTCTATTCGAAGAACTTCTTAGAAAAAATTGACAATATAAAAACATTAATCAATATTTGGTCTTCAAGAGGACTATCACTTTACGGAAAGGTTACCATTATTAAAACTCTGCTTCTACCAAAAGTTGTACACAATTATCCTCTCTGATGCCTACCCCTAAGCATATAATAGATGAACTGACCCACTTGGTGTATAATTTTTTATGGAAAGGCAAAGATAAAGTAACTAGAGCTTCTGCAATAAACAGTTTTGAAGGCGGCGGTATTAAAATGGTCGATATCGAAAGTATGATTAAGTCTCTTCGCCTCTCCTGGCTGAAGAGAATTTTTAGTGACAATTCAGGCGCATGGAAAAAATATTTAGAATATATCCTAAAAGACTCAGGTGGTCTGATGCTCTTTAATTGTAACTATAATGTTAAAGATCTTAATATTAGTTCCCTGTTTTACACAGAATTATTGAAATGGTGGTGTGAATTTCGTGAAGACAATGCAGCTGATAACAACTGGCAATATTTCATTTGGAATAATCAGGAAATTAGAATCAATAACAAACCAGTATTCTATAAAAGATATTATAATTATGGTATTCATACTGTAAGCGACCTTCGTTTTGATCTTAATAACGTCGATTCTTATGAGTTAATTGCAAAAAACATAGAAAGGACGAATTTTCTAGAATGGACTGGTTTGCGCCATTCCGTTCCTTTCAATTTGCGAAATCGTGGGCCAGTTCGCATAGACGTCAGTCCATCCTTCAAAATTGACAATGGGCTTTTCGATGTTACCAAAAAGAAATCAAAAGAGTATTATTCGCTGTTAGTCCTTAAAAAAGCACGCCTTCCAAATTACGTGCAAAAACTGAAGTGCGAATTTAACTTATCCAATGAAGAACTGAAAAAAGCTTTTCTTCTTCCCCATTCTGTTGCTTTTGAACCATACGTTAAGGCTTTTCAATTCAAGGTATTAAATTCTATACTTTACACAAATTCAAAATTGTGTAAAATTGGTTTTATTGCAGACAATCTGTGTTCTTTCTGCAAACACGATTCAGAAACAATGCATCATCTTTTTTATGAATGTCCACACTCAAGGTCTTTCTGGAAAGAATTCGAATCGCATTACTTGTCCTTGACAAAACAACAAGTTCATCTCAATTTAAAAGATATTCTTATTGGTGTTCTAACACCAAAATGCCCCTTACTTAATTATTTGTTACTTATAGGGAAAATATATTTATGGGGGTGTAGAAGAAACAAAGAACTGCCAAATATTCAAGGTTTCAAATTTAAAGTTAATTTAAAGTACGAAACTGAAAAGTACATATGCACTAAAAATAAGAACTTAGATAAATTAATGGAAAAATGGAGAATGTAATTTAAACTTAACAAGAATTTCCAAATAGATATATATATATATATTTGTCGGTTAAATTAGATAATTAGTAGGTGAAGATTTACTTATAAACAATTAGGCCCACACGGGTGCGATGTAGAAATGTATTTTTTTTTTGTAGTTATGTATTTTTGTGTAGTTGTGCAATTTTCTGTAATGTATGTATGTAACGTTTTTGAATGAATAAAAAAAAATAAAATAAAAAAAACGATAACATTTTTGGGGCTTTCCGGTGACGAAAGCGACAAGTGGAATGAAACAGTTTCTGCTAATTATTAGCCGGCCTGGAAATCGAGCATAATGTAGGTTGTAACGTTAATATTAATGATTGGGGAAGGGTGCATGGACAACGAGGGTGAGAGGTCGCGTATGTGAACGCTTTCAAAAAAAAATTCATGTACACAGGTAAGGTGCGGTTACTGGTGCTGCTCTGATGGATACCCGAGATTATTCTGCAGCAGTGAAGACAGCAAAGTCCCTAAGTCAAAACGCAAGTTTTTGCCTTCGTGGAAGACAGATTTTCCATGAATTACATATCGAGATGGTGCGATGTTCTATTTTGTGTGAAGAAAAAACACTTTTGTTCAATTTGTCGTTGGTTTTTGTCGCAGGTGGCTTGGTAAAATAAAAAAATAAAAACATGCTTGAAAGTTTTGGCTAGTAGAAAATTGGTTTTGGCTAGTGAAATCAAAGCTGTCACTAGCCTCTAGGCTAGTTAGCAAAAAAGTTAGTCTCGAGTCCTGAAGATTTAGCAGACAGGGTGACCTTTGACCTCCTGTACATGCATATCAATACATGTATTAGAGCGATTTTTACTAGAGTGTCAAAAGTAATTTGCAATTGCTTCGTGTTTGCATTTACTGCTCTTAGTAATTGCTATAAAAAAAAACATGCACGCCACTTTCTAAACCAATCAGAAGTAAAACCAAACCAATCATGACTAGCCCACACTTGTTTTACCACACTAGGTGTCAGCTACAGGTATTTGCTTTGAGTTTTGATTGGTTCACTGCATGGACGTATACAAAACATGGACCCGGGTCCATGGACCACCCTTGTGGACCCGGTCCATGGACCACCTTGTGGACCAGGTCCATGGACCACCCCTGTGGACCACCCCTAATTTTCGATAGAAAATCAGTGTAGAATTGGGACTGGGTATAAATTGACGGCAGGTACTAAAACACAAAATAACGAAATGAAACCACCAAAAAGAAACGACCGAAACAAGCTAGACCACCGAAACGATCAATACGAAACCGCCGAAACAACCGAAACGGCAGAAAGAGTGACATAGACAACAAGATAAAATCACCGAAACAAGTAAAACCTTTACCATTATTGAAAGCTAACCGTAAACAGGCTAACCGGAGTGTTAGTTAGGCTAACCAGAGTGCTATTCAGGCTATAAACCGGAGAGCACCTTCCATGCCATCCACTCCGGTTAGCCACTCCAGTTAGCCTAAATAGCACTCCAGTTAGCCTCAATAGCACTTCGGTTAGCCTGAATATCTGAATAACGCTCAGGTTAACCTGTTTACGGTTAGCTCTCGCTAATGGTAATGGGTTTTAGTGATTTTGTTTCGTTTCGCTTGTTTCAACCGTTCCAGCGGTTTCGTTTTGGTCGTTTCGGTGGTTTCGCTAATTTTGTTTCGGTCGTTTTGGCGGTTTCATTTCGTTGTTTTGTGTTTTAGTACCTGCCGTCAATTTATACCCTGTCCCCATTCTACACTTTGATTTTCTTTCCAAAATTAGGGGTGGTCCACAGGGGTGGTCCATGGACCGGGTCCATAAGGTGGTCCATGGACTGGGTCCACAGGGATGGTCCATGGACCCGGGTCCATGTTTTGTATACGTCCTTCACTGCATTGTGACTTGTCTGCATTCCTTTGTGAATGGCCAGATTGATTACTTTGGTTTTGGTTTCATGACACTCAAATGAAAATTGCTCAACAAGCAAGCATTGCAAGATGTGACTGTTTTAATTGTCAAATATTTCATGCACCAGATTCCGTGACAAGCTCGGTGTCAAGGTTGTAAAAGCACTGAAAAGAAATGATGATGGTGTGACACATGCTGCAATTGACATGCTCTGTGCACTGATGCAGGTTAGAAACCAAATTCTTAAATCTGTTAATAAAGTTTGTTTATTGAAATGGTTTTACTTGTAATAATCAATTACATTGCTCCTTTGCCAATCCAATATTTTCTAGTCAATATTGGACCAGGTATTGTCTGGAATGATCCTGTGAGAATCCTACCTGGCTTAGTCATTTAATAAAATGGCTTACAACCAAAAAAAATAAACCATGCCTCACATGAAAGACCCTCTCATACCTTTTATTGGTTTGTTAAACAAATTATTAAGGAATTCTTTCCCAACCAAAACACCTGGTGGTTCCCAGTCAGAATCCTGTTCTTTTCACCCTTTTCACTAAAAAAAAAAATTCAGTCGTGTAATAAAATCTCGCATTAACCAAGCTTGCTTGGACCCGTACTGGGAGAGTATCAGCCCTCAGTCTTTTCTGTATAAGTGCAGCATGTCTGCACTGTCAAGACCTCGGGCTGATAAATTATGTTCCCAGTATGGCCTTCGCTCCTTGGTTTATAAGATGTATGTATACAAGCAAATCGGCTGTGAAATAGAGATTTCCGCTTTGCAGGGTGAAATCAATCAACACAACAACAATGGCCCAATAATAAGCAACCATTTGTTTTTGATTTTCTGTCCTCAGCCCATGCACGATAACTATGATCTCAGACAAGAACAGATGAACAAGTCATCACTTCTTTCGTCCAGAAAATTCCTGGGTACACTCCTGGAAATCTTCACTACCCATGTAGTAAGTAGCCTTTTTTGTTTTTAAATGAATGTACATGCATGTACAGGTCATTAAACTGCATTGGTCCCCCCTGTGGGGAGATTACGTGACTCATGTTTGGGTATAGCGGTGCTGCTGGGGGATTTGAAACCCTGACCCTGTTAATGACATTTAAATGACCTTACATACCTACCCTGTGTAGGACAATGCCCTCTAGTATAGTGCTAACATCTAGTCCTGAAAATGATTTCCTGTTGTCTGATGACCTGCTAAATAAATATGGATGAATGTCTCTGATTTCAGATTGCTAAATACTTGATGACAGTTCTGCAGCCATACCCTGTCTAAAATGCATCCAGACCCTGGTTAGGACTGACTCACTTGAAATTATATACCCTGTTCAGGGTAGAGGGGCCAAAAACCATATCTGATCCAGTGGCACTTCCCATATAGTGGAGTACCCCCTCCCCCCTCCACCCAGGGTTGGTCCATAAAAATATTACCTTTCAAGGGAAAGATTTTCATATGCCGGCTGCAGGTGGTTTTAGGTCTTCAAACAGTTTCTTGCAATTTACAATTTTAAGCCAAGTTTTTCAAATGAGGTGAACTTTTAAGTTACATCCCCTTTGGCTATTTTTTAAAAGAAATAGTTGTAAGCAGTTGTGTCAGAAAACTTACTGCTGTCATGGGTAAAATCTTCTGTGGATTTTTTTCTTCCAGAATAGAAGCACAGGAGCACTTGTTGTTTGTTCACTTCTTGACTTCCTGACCTTTGCATTGTGTCCACCATACAGGTACAGAATATTCTGTTGATCTAATCTTTAAAACGAAACAATAATGTCATCATGTTTTAAATTGTTACTCTATTTTGAAGAAGACTCAGGGTGTTATTTTTCAGACAACTTTTCTTTTGGATCATCTACTGTATGTTTGAGTGTAATCTGTTGTATTCCACCATAGATATTTGTTCGTTTATTTGGCTTGTTGGTTGGATGTAACTATGGTTTATTTAATTACTGCACCTTTCAGTAACTCACTAACTCTGATCAAGTCAACAGTTACATTTTTCGTTGCTGTCAATCATTTAAGCAGGCCTCTCAGGAAACAAAAGTTCACTCCAACTGGTTCAAAAGGTCACATCCGTGGGTTGTGATTGGTAGATTTTTTTGGTTTGTTTCTGTTTTTCAAGGTTTGTTTCTGTTTGTCAAGGTTTGTTTCTGTAAGTGTTTTGTTAAGGTTTGTTTCTGTTTTCAATTATGCTGTTGCCATAATTATGATTGACAGGAGCATAAAATGCAATCATTAGTAAGACTAAGTTGGGTTTTGAACTTCAGAGATTGTGTTATTGAAAGGTGCAGTAGGTTGGATCACTTGTTGCACGTTTTTGTTACCCCAAATAAGCAAGCCCCTGATAGTTGCGACCTTTGAAACTAGTAGTGACAGTAAAAGGCTGCTAAATCCTGACATAAGAAAAGTTAATCATTACTTTTAATACTTTATGATAGTGCTTTATAATTTCATTACATGTATGTGTGTTACTTGTAACTGCAGTGAAACAACAGAAGGAACACAGTTTGATACTTTGTTGGAAATGGTTGCTGATCTTGGACGCAAAATTTTCAAATTATTTCAGGTACAATACTGTAGGTTTTGTTCAGCTTTTGTGTGTCGTACAGACCACAACCTAGTATCTCCCCTAGGGATAATAGTATAATTTATTGCTGGTGGTGGTAGGTGTTTGCTAAGCAGAGACTGTATGTGGTGAATTTAATTTGTGTAGCCATCAACTGCAGAGGAGTTTCCACCTACATGCATGTGTAGGTACGGTGTCCATTTGTGGCAGAGTTCATGTGTCATTTCGAGATCAGCAAAGTACCTGCCCCCCTTTCCCCCTAGGGGGGAGCTGAATACTCACAAAACTTTTATACAGGGGGTCCCAAACTTACATGTAGGTCTTAACCCTCACCCTTTCATATACAATTTTTGACAGAAAAGGTCCCTTTCATATACCTTTGATAGGAAAGTGGTACCTCTTTCGCATACCTGCAGAAGGAATATTGCATCTCTTTTCTTAATTTTTCACATGGATTTAACCCCTTAAAATAATTAAATGAGTCGACTGTTCGGTGGGTCTGTTCAAGATATTTTGAAAGGTCCTTTCAATACCTAAATGACAGATCTCCCTACCTTTTTACTAATAAGTATACTTTTACTCGTGAAATTCCTACCCTTTTATATACCTCCATCCTGAAAAAGGTATCCCATTTGGGTAAAGCCTTCCTGTATAGTCCACTATAGGGTGGTATATTGCAGTGTAGGGTTTGATATATTTATTTGTTTTATCATTTCTGATTAGCATCCATCTATGGCAATTGTCAAGGGAGCTGGAATGGTAATGAAAGCTGTGATTGAGGTAAGATATAACACCTTTCTCGAAGGTTAAAAATCTCTTGAATAACAAAATGTCCCTTAAAAAGCTCTTTTTTAAAATTTTGGTGACTTTTGTGTACAGACAGTAACTTTAACCAGGCCAATACAAAATGCAAGCTTTGTTTGATTCAATTGGGAAAATCACATTTACATACCGGCAGGGTATTTTGCTGTGAAATATGTAATGTTCGAGAAGATCTTTAAACATCAGACAAGATGAGTGTGTTTCTTTTCAAACAACAACTTCTTACTAGGAGTGCAAATCGCATGCAATGAAATCCCGATTTATCAAACCTCCAAGAGAAAAGAAAATTGGTTCGAAACATCAGGAATTTTGAGAAATCAAGGGGAATTGACCGAGGAAAGGGAAATCTCTTTTTGTATGAGCTATTAGGAGGTTCGGGAAGTCAAGGGTTCGAAAAATCACTATTTCTTTGTATTATGGTAAGCTGAGAGGTGTCTATAGTTACAAAATTAGAATTAAAAATGATTTCAATTGTGTACTGCAGGAAGGAGATACAGAGATTGCAGCAAAAATGCAGAACCTTGCTTTGGCTGAAGGAGCCCTGCCTCGTCATCTTCACACTGCAATGTACACTCAGAGCACAGATAACAGACTTCTCACAAACAGGTGAGATTGCAGTGCTTAACATTCACCAGCAGTGAACACAGTTCTTCTATCTTCTTTGTGTTCTTTTATCTTCTGCTGCAGTAATCTCAGTTCTTCTTTTATCTCTCTGTGCAAAGCATATAAGCTTTAAAAAGCTTTGCACTGGGGCCCTAGTGACCATGTTAGTGACATGTTAGCATGTTTGACTTGAATTTACCAAGTTTAGGGTTTGAATGTAGTCATCGTTATGTACTTTGGGGAGCAGGGATGGTGCAGTGGTAAGAGGGCTTGACAGCGGTCAAACATTAGAAATATATTAGAAACAAGAAAAGTACTTCAAAGATAAGAATCTAATTCTCACTGTTCATAAATTGATACTTTTTTGGAGCTTTATTCGAGGGAATGGGAATATAATATTATTTACTCTCAGCAACTATTTTATCTATCTTAGTTCATACTTGTTCTAATATAAATGAAATTCCCCAAAATCGAAAGAAAAACTGCTTGAGACGTTTGACCGTGGCGAATTAGAGGGCTCACTTCCTACCAATGTGGCCCAGAATTGATTCTGACCATGTGTCATGAGGGTTGAGTTTGTTGTTGGTTTTTGCCTTTCTCTGAGGGTTTTTTAGGGTTCTCCAAATTTCCTCCCTCCTGAATACCCAAACATCATTTTCAAATTCCATAACTCATCACTGGGTGATTTTCTATCAACAGACAGCTCAGCAGACATTTGGTTACACTGTGGGTAACTGGTCACCCCACTGCAATGGGTCTTCTGAAGAGGATAATGGTGAGAAAGTCCTACTGGAGTGACAATATTATTATGATTTTCCCTGGCCTAACTGCAAGCTTTGTTAAGAATAAACACTAAAATATTGTTCTTTTGTCTTGCTTTTAGCCTGCAGGACTCATGAACTATCTACAGTCAGAAGAAAAGGTATGTTTATTTCATTCTTGTTTGAAGACAGCTACTGAAAATTTTTGGAACGAAATGGATTTGTTTGGATTTGATTTTTTTGGTTTTTGTTAAAAAAATGAATTTATTTGAGCTTGGTTATCATGCTTTGTTAATGGTTGCCTTGCTTTTTCTTTTAATCAATACTCGTTTTGTTCCAAGAAAATAATATGTTAACCGATAGTGGTACCTGTTCATCAATCAGGACAGGTCCCTTTAGACAGAAGGATTTTCTTTCATACTTTTATCTCCTTTCTACTTGAAAGTGGCCCACTTGTGTGTTGTTAATGATAAATTAGAGATTCTTTTTTATTGGAAAGCTTAGAGTGCATGTCATAGCAAAGTGATCAATCTTATACTTTGTTCACTTGGCAACATAGGTAAAGCAATCTTTATTTCCTTCCTTTAATTCAATAGGTCCCAGAAGCCGAGTTAGACAAGCTCCATGTTCGAGATAATGTGAAACTTGCTGAAGTAAGCAACAAAAAACTGATGATTATTGGTCCAACAATATTAGTGATTACTGTACCCAAATTCGCAAGTAGCCAATCAAAATTTTTCGCTTAATTTTGATTTAGAAAATTTAGAAAATGAAACTCTAAACAAACGAGTGGAAAAAAAGGTAGAAGAGGAACTTGGTAAAAGTGTTGAAGACCAAGTCAACACAATTTGCAGTACGTACCTTGCAAGCATGGCTCCAACAGAGCGATAAATATAACCGGGTTTTTGGCTGAATTTGGGTACGGTAAATACCTAATCGTACCTTTTTGGTACGCTTCGGCTGCATATCAGGCTCGTTTGGTCTCGCCATGAGTATTTTGGCTCGACTGCATCTCGCCAAAATATGAACCATTGCTCGACCCAACTCGCCTGATATGCAACCGAAGCGTACCAAAAAGGTACGATTAGGTATAATAACTATCTAATATCATGTTCTGGAGACAAGTTCTAGTCTCACTTCAACTAACTATGCCATTGTTTTAGCCTTATGCCTTGGGTCTGTACATCAGAAATGTGGAACTCTTTCTTACGGAATTCTTGAATGTATTCAGGGCCGTAACTAGCAGGAGGCAAGACGAGGCACTTTCCTCGTCTTGATTTTAAACCAAAAATTTAAAGGAAAATATGTTTAGTTGGGAAAAAAATCCCCAGTTGAACAAGATTGATTTTCCTCAAGAAATACCTTATGAAAAATGTTTAAGAAAGAGTTTCCGAGCTTCTAGTTTTTCAAATTTTCTGGAGGGCATGTCTCTTAAACCTCCTATCAAGATCTTGCCTCGTCTATGCCAAAGGTCTGGTTACGGCCCTGGTATTATGTACTTGACTGTAACATTATTTTGCTCTTGAAGTTTTTAGCCTTACTGTGATGTTGTTATTAATTTCATTGTTGTTTTAACAGTAAACCATTCTCAATGTGATCAAACATGTATAGCCACTCACTGCCCAGGCAAAGCCAAGCTTTGTGGGCAAGATTTAGCTTTAGTAGGTGATCGCACAACAGACAGGTGAAACAAGTAGATGTGGTACTGAAGGGAAGGTGGGCGGTAAAAACTTTCAGGCCTGTAAAGCGATTTTTAATTATTTGTATCTTAAAAACAGAGACCTATTTTGGGCTGAAACTTTGTATGAAGACAACCTCAGTTCATATTTAAAATATGTGAATAAAACTGCTCTGTCATAATGTATGGTTTGAGATTTTCCTATGGCTTTCTGGGTGCAAAACCTTTTTGGAACCTTCAAGGGGCTCCTGGGGTCTTGAGGTTAACTGGGCTCTGTTAATTGGGACAATGGGAGTGTGTTAGCATTGCATGCAGGCCAGTTTTGTGGACATTTTTACAGTACATGTAAGTTAAGTAATAACATGCATTGTTTTTGTTTTTGTAGGATTCTTCCAAACCCAAGAAAAATCAGTATTTTGTACAGCTGGATGTCGTACTAACTCACTGGCGGACAAAGATGGGACTAAAATCAAAAGATGTAAGAAAGCCTTTATACAGTACTGCTAATCAAGACCCAAAGAAAACGTATTGAGATCAGTACTTACAGATGTTATGGCAAAGACACAACCTTCCCACTTAATTGAACAGTTATCGCAGTCATGCCATAACCAACAAAGACTCTAAGCTCATCTATGCTCTGCAGTTCAAAAGCACCAAATGACTAACTAGAAAGGGTCCTCCCCGGGCTGGGATGCTCACAGGTTATGTTCTCTCACAGTACACCCAGTGTTCTCACCATGATTTTCGTTTGGGTAGTCCCAGGGCCCCTTCTACTGAAAAATAGGGGCCCTATAAGAACTTTAGGGGGACAAAGTTACTTGCAGTCCTTGACAGACGTGGGTTGTTTTGAAGGCTAAAAACCCTTTCACAGTCTGCAGAACTTCCATAATCTTGTACTCTTTCTTCAAGCCTGGGCACTTTAGAATGAAAGAAACAATCTAAAACTCGCTGTGCCATGGTGAATCAGTTGTGTATACATCAACAAAAGCAAATGGTTTGTTACATAAAGTACCTACCTGATCCAACATGGCGGACAAGATGTTTACGATTCGATAACAATGCTTATACGCAAACCTTCACCGCATACGTGTGACCAACGAGGGTAAAGGCAGTAAAATTAAAGAATTTGAATCTTTTGACAACAATTATTTCAACAGGCAAAATGCTTGGGTGTTCGATTGACCATTAAAACTACTCAACTAAGTCCGTTTGACTTGAAGCTTGCTCCTGCGCCCTAACGGGCGCATCTTCTTCGCTTTTAGTGCGCCATCTCAAATTTTTTTGCGGGAATCCTGCAAGGCCACAGCCTGTTGAGAACACTGTACACCAGTATCCATTGTGGAGTTGCCAGAGCTTATCATGGTTTCAGTAGCTTTAAGCGACTAGGAGTAACTCTACTCTCCCCTGGGTGGGATGCTAGTCCATCACAGGATTATCCCCAGCATTAAACTCACCGTTACCCACTTACCCATTTGTACATCTAGGTGATGAGAGGTGCTGTGATAGTGAAGTGTCTTGCACAAGAACACAACACAATGGCCCCCGCCAGGTTCACACCTGGACAGCTTGATCCAGAGTCAAACACATAAGCCATTTAAGACTATTAATTGTGCCTTCCAGCGTAACTAGTATTCGTCCAATATTTCTCAACAGACAAACCAGAAGCCTGTGATTCTAAGAAAGAGAAGACAAAGAATTAAAAGTGATGCAAACTGGGAGCTTTTCTACTACAAGTAAGTTTACAAGGTTTCATTCTCAAGTGTAATCAACCTGTAATTTCTCCTTACAATAATTATCCATACACTGTCAAGCAGATGGGTGACGTGCTCTGAGAATAACTGCAGGGTGGCAAAAGGCTCTTCTGTAAGAAATCTTGGGTGTCCAGCTCTTAAAAGCTTTCGGGGTAGCAAACTTAAACAAGTCGTTTAAAGGCAAAAGTAAGTCGCCTGTGGCATCCGGGCTCTCCTAGAGCACAGCCCTGATCATCAACTAGAGGATATTGTCTTGATGTACCACGTAAAGGATTAGACATCTCTCACCCTTCAGTGAGGAAATGTACATACCCTAAACCATTGATTTGTATGTTTTTTAGGTTTAATCAAGACCACTCCAAGCCCAATCTCATCTGGAACTACAAGGTGACAGTCAAGTGCTAATGTTTTTTTTTTTCTGTATAAATTATTTTACTTCAGAGACTTTGTAATTTCAATAACTAATAATTATTCATGCACATGTATGTTTTACAGTGTCAAGCTTGACATTGATCTTTGTTGCTGCCGACAAGTATCTCAGACACTGTCCTCTACTAGCACTTTATTTTAATTGCTACTTCTATTGTAACAATTTTGAAATTGGCTCCTTTTCATTTTTTTCTCTTTGTGTTTACAAATGAATCACTAAAATGGTAGCATCATTTGCATAGTTTTTAAACCATTTTTTAGTTTATCATTATCATGGCTGTGGTTAATTTAGTTTGAATGTATTCTTTGCAGACCAGAGAAGAACTAAGAGAAGCTTTAGAGGCAGAGATGAGAGCATTTGCTGTAGACAAGGTGTTGCATTTGCGTTTTGTTGACCCTCCCTTTTTCTTGTGCTAAAGCTAGGGTTTTATCCAGTCTTGAAAGCTGGAACCACCATGATATACAGCATTAACAGTACCACATGAAAGTACTGATCAAAAGCTTTCATTTGAATGGTCACACACTTGGATTTCATCCACAGACTTGAAAGTTAAAACCACCTTGTACAGCATAATAAACAGTACCATATGAAAGTACTGTTCAATAGCTTTCATTTGAATGGTCACTTTAAAGGGTTTTACAAAAGGGTTTACTTTTATTCTTTGTAATTTTTGTCTTTTTGCTGTCCAATCAACAGGATCTTGGTTCAAATCATGTCATCTCTTGGAACTACCAAGAATTTGAAGTGCGATATGAGTGTCTTGGAGATGAAATCAAAATTGGTGACTACTACCTCAGACTGCTTCTTGAAGAAGAGGAAGGAAAAACATTGATCCACAATTCGTAAGTTGCACAGGTTTTTTAAAAAAGAATACGTTCTTACAAGGACTGTGTCACGGCTAAGTTAGTTTATATTTTTTTTACTTTCGCCAAATACTTGCCATGAAAATTAATGTTTGCAAAGAATTGCTCCTATGCATCCAAATGACAAAACTTTTGCTTTATTGCAACCAAATGTGTCTTCCAGGCGTTGTAATTTAAAGTTACAAGCAAACGAGACTAACTTTGAAAACTGTTTAGCCCAACAATATTTCAAAAACCCATATTGCAATCCGTTTCAATCTTCGTCGCTTTTGGCCATCCTTTCCTTCATTTGTATTTGCTGTGTTATTGAAGTGTTCCTTTACTGTTTTAAGAGGTTATTTTTATATTTCACCAAATGTGATGGTCATTTCCGATGCCTAAATTTGGCTAAAATCCGTGACAGTCCCTTTAAGGAAGAATTTGCCAAGCTCTTAATGTGCAATTTTTTGTTTTCAGGTTAGAGTTTTTCAACGACCTTTACCACAGATTTCTCCTGACTACCAAGCCAGCCATGAAAGCGATGTGCTTACAAGTAAGTGTCAGTAGTTCAGATTAAACCAAATAACATGGTATTTTATTGCTTATAACAGTAACTGATAAGTAAGCACATGCATGAAAGGAGACCTGTTTTCATGTGATGTTGTGACTAAAAATATTGTCCACCCCCAGGTGGAATGCCAGTGTGTCTCAAGTTGTCTCTCCCCCCCCCCCCATCCCCCAGAAAACTTACCTGACTCGAAATAGCAAGTATGAAAAATATATGAAGTTTGATGTTTTGCGAGGCATTGTGCATAAACATTTCTTTTACTTCACAAACTCTTTTTTCAGAATTAAGGAATGAACCCATAAAGAATAGATTTGATTGAATCGGAAAATCTCCATCCTTCAAGTTTCAATGTTGTTGTAAAGACCCACTTATCTATTATTATCATTGCACCTGTAACTTTTGATAGATTTTTTTATCAATTGCAATAAAGACAATGTTATTTTTTATCAGTCATGCAATCGATCAATAGAAGTCTGTTTGCATGCATTTTATCAGCTTCATTTCACAAGCATTCATGTGTGAACTGCGTTTACTGTTTTTTTTTAATCCTCTTATCAGGCTATGACCAAGGTATACAGCAAATGTTATGATGAAATTGGTGCCTTCAATGACACAAGATACATTGTTGGAATGCTTGAAAAGGTAAAAACACCAAATTAAGTTATTCTTTTAAACATCGTTGGAAGAGACCATTATATACATGTACAAGAGCCTTGTACATTTGTCTGCATTTGGCCTTAGCGGTCCTTTAGGCCGGAGCTTATCCCGGTTTCAGTAGCTTTAAGCGGCTAGAAGTATCTCTTCTCCCCCCTAGATGGGATGCTAGTCCATCACAGAATTACCCCCAGCATTAAATTCACACTTGTACCCATTTATACACCTGGGTAGAGAAAGGCACTATGAGAGTTAAGTGTCTTGCCCAAGAACACAATGCAATGAGCTCAGCCAGGGCTCGAAGCCAGACCGCTTGATCTGAAGTCCAGCATGATAACCATTTGGCCACTGTGCCTGCCATTAAGAGTTTTAAAAGCAGCAATGTACAGCTGTACATGTAATATCTCCATTATCTTCCAACGATCCATTTTCTTCCAACGATCCTAACTTTTCCTTAGATGGTCAACTTTGTACATATAATTCTTCGCAGCTGCAGCAATTTGATTAGAGGTTCTTATGGTTATTTCTTCTTTTGCAGACAACAGACAAGTTGGAGAGAGATCGCCTTATCCATTTCCTGAATTCACTCATCAAGAACAAGGTACATGGTATAACTAGTGCTTAACTGTTGAGTGAAATCTTTGCCAGCTTGTTGATTTCATGTAAACTTTGTATTGGCCAACTTGTTCAACAGAGAAATCTCAAGAACACTCTCTGCACCTCCCCCTGATATTACTATTGAGGTGCTTACCATTTAACCAAAAATCCCAGAAATTTCGGTTTGGAGGCAAAATTATAGAACAGTTATTTTCCAGAAAATCCATTCAGAAATTGTGGACAACGTTTTTGAGGTAGTCCTTTCATTTTGGTTGGTATGAATGGTCAGAAAATTCTGTTAAAAAGTACCGTTTGTTCAGTTCTCCTCTTTCTAGTCTCCCATCAAGGGAAAACAATAATCAGAAACTAAATTATAAATGGTAAGCGCTACCTTTTGGTCGGTTCGCTCTTTTAGAAAACAGCACCATTATTCAATGGTCTTTCCAACTGTATATTCCATGGTTACATCAACTTTTGATTCCTGCGTTTGCAAACTTTACATCAATCCATTATTAACTTTCTCGGATTGTGAAAATGGAGAAAAACTCATAGTCTTGAATACGAGAAAAAAAAATGGCTTGTAAGAAGTATGGAAAAAGTTTGACTTAGCATACAATGTGTACGTAACCTTTCAGCACATTTCAAATGTTTTATTTTTTTTTTTACTGCAGAGAAATGTCAAAGAGATGATGGATGTAAATGGAATCAGAGTTCTTGTGGATCTTCTAACACTTGCTCATCTTCACACTTCGAGGGCTGTGGTACCCCTTCAGGTAGTTTTCCACATTATTATAGTGTATATAGTTGTTACTGCGTTTGGAATGGCGCATTTAGAAAATGAAACCCACTACATAACTATGCATTTTAAGGGCTGTGAAATGGAAACTTTGACTCCGTTCGAGGTTGTCATTCTGCAGTTCCCAAACTTTTTAAACACCACTTTTATTGTCAAACGTCATGAAAATCATTTGAAGTATAGTTGCCTCATGAGTGGTCAGGAGGAAGTATTTCACAGTTATTTCACAAGCACACATTGGATATGAGATGGTACAGAGCCAACTCGGCGCCTCGTTGGCCATAATCATCTCATATTTAACAAGTGCGGATGAAATTATTGATTTAACTATAATGACCATGAAATACAGGCAAGACAATCTTTGTTGACCATGTTTGTCGGGCATAGAATAATGGCTGAAATCCAATGGTCATAAAGGCAATCAAAACTCTAAAAATACCTCATCTAATGCTCCAGTTGTTACAACATGTACTTTATGTTATAATGCAAGACCTGCACAGTGTGTATACAAGCTAAATTCACTTTCCACAATCTGATTAATGACTTCTTGATGATGATAGTCAGCAGACAGTGATGTAAACCTGCCATTGAATCCTCATTTCTCTCTGTTTTTTCCCTGAAGAGCAATTTGCTGGAGGCATCTCCTGAGATGATGCAGCGTGACAGTGAAAAGGAGTGGTACTATGGAAACAAGGAGAAAGAGAGGCTTGGACCATTCAGTTTCAAGGAGGTTAGTGATACGACTAGCTTTAAGCATTGTATATAGCCTTGGTTGTACCTTAAGAGCTTTTTACCAACAGCTAGGTTTGCTAGTAGATGTTTATACTCCCGGGTGGAGATCGGATAGTTTCTTAAAATTGCAATATGTGAAACAAGCAATCCTTAATGTGCTGTTACACTAGACAATTGTATTTTGTCCAACTTGTCTCGCAATTTTTTTTGCAATGCAAGTTGTACAAAAAACTGCTTAGTGTAACGCACCGTCAAGTAAACAGGTCTTGCAGCATTTTCATTGCAGCAAGCACTGGGCGAACTAAAATCGAGTTTTTTTTCTTTACAACGAACACGGCAACGCTGCAACAAACATTCAATATGTTGCCAAGGGTGCTGCATCAAGCAACATTACCTTCACTTTTCTCGCAACAGTACAATAGAACTCAAATTCACACAGTTGTCCACAGTTGTTAGTTTGCAAACTTTGTAGAGTACAGTATGGTACTTGATTGTTTTTTCAGATGAAGGACATGTCTGCTGAAGGAACTCTTCGTCCTGAAACAAAGTGCTGGGCACAGGGTATGGATGGCTGGAGGCCACTGCAGAGCATTCCACAGCTCAAGTGGTATCTGCTAGCAACTGGCAGCGCTGTAATGAATGAATCAGAACTGGCTGTACTGATTTTAAACATGCTCATCAGGATTTGTGAATTCTATCCTAACAGGTAATGACAAGCTGTAATGTGAATACCGTAAAATTCTATAAGGCCCCTGCTTAGAAGTGGGTTATAGGCCCAACAACCAATTTACATTTCCCTTGGAATTTCGAGAAATGGGGATTCTACTGTAAAACTAAATGGTATTTTATCCATTTATCAACTCTGATCAACCAACTATGTTCTTGAAACGTATTCTAAATAATTAATTGCCCAAGAAATGAAGTGTCGAGGGTAATAAATGAATGAAATTTCCATAATTCTTTGGTGGTCAGATGAGGCTTTAATTGACTTTCAATGATCTTGAGCAGGCGAAAAGAAAATGGTATGCATTAATTTCTCTACTAGGGCATTAAAACTCTAAACTGGAGATTATGTGTGATGATTGCCCTGTACTATACTACTAGTCCAGCCATATGGTGCTAAAAAATACTGAAATTGTGCACTTCGGGGTAAAAGCACCAAATTTGGCATGGTGATAGTATTTAAGTTGCTGAACAATATTAGCTATGGACCCCAGCCAGGGGGCTGATTTTGTACTAAGGGGGGTGGGGTGGTTACAATTTTCAAAGAAATTACTGTAATTCAAGAAACAAGGTGTACAGTTGAGCCGAATTTGTTATAGGTAGTATTATTTACTTACTATTCAGGTTGCTGACTAATATTGGGAATTTACCCCAGCAAGGGGGGATGTTTTTTGTACTTAGGGGAGTGGGGTGGTTACAATTTTCAAAGAAAGTACTGTAATTCAAGAAACAAGGTGTACAGTTAAGCTGAATTTGTTATATGTGATAGAACTTGCTAACTGTTCAAGTTGCTGAACAATATTAAGTATTGTCCCCAGCAAGGGGGGAGATTTTTTGTACTTAGAGGGGTGGGGTAGTGCAATATTCAAACAAATTGCTGTAATTTACCGAAAAGGTGAAAAGTTGAGCCGAATTTGCCATACTAGCAGGGCACGATGTCCTGAGATATGTCATCTGACCCCAACCAGACGTTCTTCACAAAAGCGTTGTACAACCAGCACGCAGAGGAGGGGGGTGGGGTAGAACTTACCATGGAATTTTTTGACTTTGTAAAGCAAGCAAAGTTAATCCTCTCCCTCGCGTTCCCCACTGCATTTACAAAGCCCAGTTCAAGACATGCCAGTTTCTAATATTTACAACGTTCTCTGTAACCTATGTCAACTTTGCACCTTCATTTCACCAGCTCCCTGGCATACTGTTGATGCTTTAGGTGATGTGGTCCACTGAGGCTACCATGCATCTGTCTCAGATTGTGCCTATCCCCATTAACTAAGAGAAGGTAGTTCAGGATTAGATTCAACGCACTGTTCTCAAAAATGACCAGCTTGGTAGGCCACTATCTTGTTGTATTTGTACTAATACATCAGCGGTAGGGGAGATGGTCTCAAGGGTCCTCCCTTCTGTTCAAAAAGAACTTTTCTGGCATCATTGACTCCTTGGCACAGGCTTGCTGGTCATACAACAGAACCACATTCCCTTCAGCACAGGCATAGCATTTAGAACATCCTGCATGCTAGGCACTTTGCTAAGGACCATGAAAGCTATAGTGGCTTCTCCATAGGACATCCATGTGGCCCATGCTGTGCTCTTTCCTCGTCCTTAGAATGCTGATGTCTGATCACAGCCTGTAAAGGCATGGAAGATGTGCAACACTTGAGATTTTTCATCCCCAAGAGCCCTGACGATGTCAAGTATTGCTTACCAACTCCAAATGCAATCACATCTCACTATTCTCTTAACTGATTTATATTTAAGTTGGAAATAGCGAGCACTGTGACATTAGTGTCTTCTGTATGAAGAATTACCTTGTCAATACCTTGCTGTGCACAATCAGATGCAATCACAATTAGCCTTGCAGCAGCCTCCTTGTGCTTGCTAAGGACCAACAAAGGCGTAACATCAAACGAACATGACAACACGAGAGTGTCGCTTGTAGATAGAATACATTTGTTTGCTTCACATGGCAACGTGATCGTCTCCTTAGCTAGATAAGCTCTGTTTTGTTGGACTCTTCTAATTCTTTGTACAGTAGACACTGATGTTGCAGTAGTGCTTGCTCTGTAGATATGGATTGCATTTGCAGTGGGTAATCAATACTTGACATCGTCAGGGCTCTTGGAGATGAAAAATCTCACGTGTTGCACATCTTCCATGCCTTTACAGGCTGTGATCAGACATCAGCATTCTAAGGACGAGGAAAGAGCACAGCATGGGCCACATGGATGTCCTATGGAGAAGCCACTATAGCTTTCATGGTCCTTAGCAAAATGCCTAGCATGCAGGATGTTCTAAATGCTATGCCTGTGCTGAAGGGAATGTGGTTCTGTTGTATGACCAGCAAGCCCGTGCCAAGGAGTCAATGATGCCAGAAAAGTTCTTTTTGAACAGAAGGGAGGACCCTTGAGAACATCTCCCCTACCGCTGATGCATTAGTACAAATACAACAAGATAGTGGCCTACCAAGCTGGTCATTGTTGAGAACAGTGCATTGAATCTAGTCCTGAACTACCTTCGCTTAGTGAATGGGGGATGGGCACAATCCGATTCAGATGCATGGTAGCCTCGGTGGACCACATCACCTGAAGCATCAACATTATGCCAGGGAGCTGGTGAAATGAGGGTGCACAGCTGAGTTAGGTGCAAAGAACGTTGTAAATATAGTAGAAATCTGGCATGTCTTGGACTGCGCTTTGTAAATGCGGTGGGGAATGCGAGGGAGAGGATTAAGTTTGCTTACTTTACAAAGTCAAAAAATACCGTGGTACGTACTACCCCACCCCCTCCCCCCGGCGTGCAGGTTAAACACCCATTTTATGAACAAAATCTAGTTGGAGTCAGATGACCTTTTTTAGGTTATCGTGCCCTACTAATATGGCAAATTTGGCTCAACTTTTCACCTTTTCGGTAAATTACAGCAGTTTGTTTGTATTTGCAACTACCCCACCTCCCTAAGTAAAAAAAATCCCCACTTGCTGGGGACCACACCTAATATTGTTCAGCAACTTGAACAGTAAACAAGTACAGGTACTATCACATCTAACAAATTTGGCTTAACTGTACACCATTTTTCTTGAATTACACTAATTTCTTTGAAAATTGTAACCACCCCACCCCCCTTAAGTACAAGAAATTTCCCCCCCTTGCTGGGGACAACACCTAATATGGTTAAGCAGCTTAAAGAGTAAGTAAGAACTATCACATATAACAACTTCGGCTTAACTGTACACCTTGTTTCTTGAATTACAGTAAATTCTTTGAAAATTGTAACCACCCCACCCCCCTAAGTACAAAATCACCCCCCTGGCTGGGGTCCGTAGCTAATATTGTTCAGCAACTTAAATACTATCACCATGCCAAATTTGGTGCTTTTACCCCAAAGTGCACAATTTTTTCACCATATGGCAGAACTTTACTAACTAGTGTCCAGGCAGATAAATTCTGTGCTAGATTCTAATATCCAATACTGTCTCGTTATGCCAAAAGTATTACCATTTGAGTTGTATAGCTCAACACCGTACTAGAATCCTATTTCATAGTCTCTATGCCAATTTTCTTTTAGTTACAGGGAAATATAAAAATATTAATTTTTCGTGCACTTTACTTTTCTTGCCAGAGATGCTGATGGCGCCATTGTACGACCTCTTCCAAGAGCAAAGAGGATGTTGTCAGAAGCAACATGTTTGCCTCATATAGTTCAGGTATAGAATCAATGTCTTACACATAAATTTTTTCTTTCTTAAACCATTGAAAACTGCAAGTTCATTAAAATTATTCGAAATGTTATGCATTCAACCTTTTGTGAGAAGTTTGATTTTAGGTCAGTGTTGTTCTGAGAAGGTTAGGTGGTTCGCGGACATAACGGGTCTTCTTCAACTTGTTTACAAAAAGTGTTTAGTGTACAGTTAGCAATATTAAGGAGGCTCGATGTAGTTTTTTTGACGAAATTTTAGAAAAATCTGTAAGAGCGTTTTCAAGTAAATCAAGAATGAAATTTTCAGAAAAACACCGTTTTAGTATAAAATAGGCGCTTTAAAGTTGTTTCGTATTTTTTGAGCACAGTTACTCTCACTGAAATATAAATACTTACCATTATCTAAAAGCGAAAGACCTTTTGCTTTAATTTGTTAAAATATATCGACTGCCGATTGTAGGAAATTATAAGAAAGTACCAAAAAATCCATTCTTGATTTACTCTAAAACGCTCTTACAGATTTTCCTAAATTTTGTCTACTGGTAGTCAATCTGCTATACTTGAACATATCAAAGAATGAATACCAAGAGTCAATCTAGATTTCGAGAAAATCAAGCTTGTTTGAGAACAAAAGAAAACTTCAATGGTTGCTATGGTAACCTTTGTGACAAAGTGACGGGTAAAAAATTAAAATTTGGTCATATTTGATCATTATGGTGTATTTTGGCAAAAATCGAACATTGGCTTCCTAGATAATTTTAATTTTCAAAACAACCACCCTTCGGCTAAAAAAACTACATCGAGCCTCCTTAATAAAAGAAAACATGTGAGGCGCAATTATTACGCAATAGGCAATCTGTGTCTGTTAGCAAATGGTCAGTGAAGTCAACGTAAATAAGTAAACGCACAGAAAATTTGAATTTTTAAAAAGCCTGCCAACTTTGATGGTTTTTAACTTCGAGATACTATTTATAGTCACTGCTTAACATTGAAGCAACCAAAGCAGTGTCTCTCATAGCTGTAAAAGTAATCTTGCATTGTTTACTTGCGTACCACAGCTCTTGTTGACGTTTGATCCTATCATTGTGGAGAAAGTGTCTATCCTTCTTCTGAATATGATGGTGGTAAGCTCACTACATGCAGTTGTTGTTTGTATTTTTAAAGGGTTCAAGAAAAAGTACTTCTTAAAATAAACGCGCCACACACATACTAGTTTGTTGGATAATTAAGCTCAGTTGAAGTCACACTCTAGGCTATAACAAACAGTTGAAAATCCTTCACGGTGTTTGTTTTTATTTATTGTAATAGTAAAATTACTGACAACCCTTTGGTTTTTTAAGGACAACCCTATCCTTCCACGATTGTATCTGACTGGAGTATTCTTCTTCATAATGATGTACACTGGATCTAATGTTCTTCCTATTGGAAGGTAACATCAGCTTGTACTGTACTACTAATATTAAAACTTGCATTAATTACAGACTACATATCAAAGTATGTTCGCCTCGCCTCTCTCAATGATGGCTACTGTGCTAACTGTAATCGAGTCATTTTTAGCGTTACATGTATATAGCGTATTTTTAACAGACGTAAACAATAAGAAATACAGTAACTTGTAACTTATAAATTTTATTGGACTAGAAGTTCAGGGTTTTTGCTACATTTATATCGTTCAAAAAGCTACAGCTTTTACGAGATGTGCCAATTTCCTTTCATTTTGCTTTGTAATTGCTGTATTTTTCTGTCCTGCATTAATTTTCAGATTTCTTCAAGAAGTGCACACAAAACAGGCCTTCAGATCTGAAGAGGTTAGTGGCGAGGTTAAATAATATTTATTGAATGAAATGAAATGGGAGTAACAAAACCTACCAAAAAGACCAAATAATTTTATTTTAACCTTGTAGACGTTTCCTTATAAATGGAATTCTATTTTTTCTTAAGGTGTGGCTGGTCTGTGATTAGACTGTGATATCATTGATTTAGTATTTTAAGACAGTATATCTGAAAACAAACTTTTTATATTTGTTGCATGACACAGTCTTTAATAATCTAAATCTTATCACAGAGTCAACAGTCAGATTTGTTCCAAAGAAGTATTCTTGGTCCAATTCTTCCAGAGGCCATGGTCTGTTACTTAGAAAATCATGGTAAGGTTTTATTTTAACTCTACTTTTTTCACTCTAAGGTCATTTAAAATACAGAACAAAAATCAAAAAGGTGTGCTACCCTCGTAAAATATAGTTATCATCATCATCAAAATTGAATTTGTTTTTTCGCTTCCTGGCATATATTATATGTAATTTCTTATTTCCAAAATTTCCCTGGTTTTGAGGGTAATGCCAGCTGCAAAACGCAAGGGAAAGATTTTCCAGAGTCATTGTCTCTTTCCATTTATTGCAATAGGAGTTATTTATTTCAGACATTGTAATCGAGGCTTTTTAATCCAGTACTGAATTCTGTGTGCCTATTGTTTCACTAGGTCCTGACAAGTTTGCAGAGATTTTCTTGGGAGAATTTGACACACCAGAAGCCATTTGGAACAGTGAAATGAGGTAACAAGCATTAAAAAGTTGATAATGAAAATAGCAATTGCATGGATAACGTACCTCTGTCAGTCATTTTAGAGGATCTCTTATGCCATTGGAGGGTTTTTAGCCATTAGAAGGGTTTCTTGGTCATTTGGGGTTTTTTGGTCAATTTTACATTCACTCAAAGGGGTTTCTTCGGTCATTTGTACGGCTTTCCTTCAGTCACTCAAAAGGTTTCCTTTGGCTATTCAAAAGGTTGCTTTGGTCATTTAAAGGTTTTTGTTCATTTCCTTGCAGTTGGCTACTCGAATTGTTAACGTTTTCTCACTGTCTTTATTTTGCAGACGAATGATGATAGAAAAGATCGCTACTCACTTAGCAGATTTCTCGCCAAGGCTGCAAAGTAACACGAGAGCTTTGTATCAAGTATGGAATTCAACATAAATTTCTTCTCCACCATTTTCCTTATTTGTGTTGCAAAAAACCTTCCAGCTTATACTAATCTTCCACAAGGAGTACTTGTGTTAATACTCCTTTTTTAAAATTTTTGAAATCGCGTTTTCTTTGCAGTACTGCCCCATCCCAGCAATTTCATATCCACAACTGGAGAATGAATTGTTCTGTAACATCTTCTACCTGCGACATCTATGTGACACAGACAGGTTTCCTGACTGGCCAATCAGAGATCCGGTAAGAAACAACAAGTTATATAAATCCCATTTTGATTGAAGTATAACTTGTATGGAGATTTGATGCCCTGTTTTCACGACGTTAAATTAAAAAAAAAACTGTCTTTGTTTAATGAGGGTTGCACATAACAGTGTTCACGACTGACAAACCTGTGGCCCCGATCGAACTGGAATTGTTTTAAAAGTGTTGGTTTCCCTGGAGGGGGGAAAACCGGAGACCCATGAGAAAAACCCTCGGAGCAAGGACGAGAACCAACAACAACAGACTCAACCCACGTATGACGCCGGGTCCGGGAATCGAGAAATTTTCCTAATGAATGTGCCTTGTTCCTGAAACTACTTCTTACATCTTTAATGTTGTGAAAAGAAAAGATGTTATATGTTAAGCTTGGTAAAAATGTGGGAAAGTTGTTTATACGTTGCTATTGTTCTTGTGTTCGTTTTGTTTGATGGTTTGTCATATATTTCTTAGTTTGTTTGTTGAGGCAGTTTTGAAAGCCTTAGTGAGTTACTAACAATTTACGATGTACCTTTTCGCAGGTTCGCTTACTCAAAGATATTCTAGAAGCGTGGAAAAAAGAAGTGGAAAAGAAGCCTTCGTCATTGACTTTGGATGAGGCCTATGACATCCTTAAAGTGAAAAGAGACCCTTCAGGGTAAGGATATACTTATGAGTTTTTTAATTTAACATCAACCATCTCCAAAGTTAGCTAGAACCACATTCTGGACTGCTCAATAGCTTTCATTAGAATGGTCACACACTAGGGTTTCACCCACAGACCTAAAAGTTAGAGCCACCTTGTTTAGCATAATAAACAGTACCACATGAAAGTACTGTTCAATAGCTTTCATTTGAATGGTCACACACTAGGGCTTCGTCCACAGGCTCAAAAGTTAGAACCATCCACAGAACATAATGACATGTTCTTGTAAAGTGCGACCTGTAAAATTTGACAGTGCATCCCTTTCATGGGTGTTCTGATGAAACTACAGGGATATTAGAACAGGAGTTTTCGTGCTGGAATTCTTGCTAAATAGATAACACCGGCCCCGTGCTCTTGGTACATTTTATACAATGATAAATAAAATATAATATGTTAAGAACGATTGCGAATATTTTAACTAGAGTTCCACTATCAGGAAATTGGTGAAAGCTAAACGCTACAGCCAGTGTGCTTTCCTGTTTCAAACCCTTGATAAAACACCAATTAAAATGCACTGCAAACAAAAAACTGTTGGTGTTTAATTTATTTTTCTTTTTCACACAGGGAGGTCGATGAAGCTAAAGTGAGGAAGGCTTACTTCAGAATGGCGCAAAAGTATCATCCAGATAAGAATCCAGAAGGAAGGGTGAGGCTAGAACTTTGTATGTTGTGTGGAATAGTACAGAACAGTGCATTGTTTAAGGGTTTCTCTTACAGTAAAAATCCCTATAAAATTAATTATCCTTTGCTTGTGAAGAAATTTAATTAAAATTACAAGTTCCTCGCAGTTTTAGATTAAAAAACTACTGCTCTTAACATAACAAAATGTTTTTGGCTTGAATTATCCAACGTAAAATTGCATGAGCTAATCGCAAATAAGCCCTAGAGACATGCCCTATTTTTCCGACGTATGAAGGACATAACATGTCTACAAGCAAGTTATACTGAGGCAGATAAACTAGCACCTAAAATGTTTTTGCCGTCTTTGCATGAACATTCCTCGCCTGATTCTTTACAGGACATCTTTGAGAAAGTGAACAAGGCGTATGAGTTTCTGTGTTCCAAGTCTTCAAGAACAGTACAAGGCCCTGATCCTCACAACATTGTTCTTATTCTAAAATCACAGTCCATTCTGTTCAAGAGATACAAGCAAGGTATGGGTCTATCTTTTGCCATCTTTAATTTCGCACTTGACGTTTTGATGAAAATTGAGTTACTTTGGTGCAATCTTCACCGTTTTATCTTCCATCTAGACGATGTTGTCCTCTGCTATAGCCACAATTTCAGCTTAAAATAAAGTAGAACAGTCGAATGACTGAATTCAAAACATAAGTGAAATTTCATTCCTCCAAGCAGTCATGTGTTATCGTGTTTGTTATATAAACAACACTAAATGAGAAGATTTCGGCGATTTTTGAAAGATTTTCGAGCAATTTCCGAAAATTTATGAAGTTGTCCGAAGATTGTTTGAAGGTCATTTCAGCAATTCCGAACTTTTCCGAAAATTTCCGAAGTTTTCCGAAGACTGCTGAAAATTAACGAGAAGATCCGAAGATGTTTCGACTTTTTAACGATGCAAACGCATTAGCAATCGTGACGTTATCGTTACTTTCATGCTTAAGTTATGATGATATTTTAACGTGTGGCAACTGCGATATTTTTTACGTTATGAAAATCCTTTTAAACCATTGCAGTCTATATAACGTGTTGTATTTTATTGCAGAGCTTCAGCCATACAAATACGCTGGTTATCCCATGCTTATCAAGACCATCAGGCTTGAAACAGGTGACGACAGTTTGTTCTCCAAGTCTGCTCCTCTGTTGACAGCTGCGAGTGAACTCTGTTATCACACTATCAACTGCTCGGCGCTCAACGCGGAGGAACTACGCAGAGAAGACGGCATTGAGGTGAAAACAAAGCAGTAGCGCTCTTATTCAGCCTGATCTTTTTACTGACATCAGCCATATTTCGATAGAATTCCTTACTCGTTTACAACATCAAGCTGTTAGTACATGATCTTGTTTATCGCTAGCTATAGTGCTTTAAATGGGGCTTTGTCACAGATTTTAACAGATTTTTGAAGAGCCAAAAATTATATTTATGTCGTAGGAAGCCTAAAAATAACGGTCCATTTTTATTAACAATTGCTACATTAGAGCACTGAAACTGTTAAAAAGCGTCTTTGGCTGCGGATGGCTAAGATGGTAATGGTTACAACTTGCAAAATTGAGGCTAAACTTTTCAAGTTGTTTCCGCATCAAAAAATCGATATCTATAGCCTTAATTTGATTTCTATCCGCAAATTAAGGTTATATCTTTCTTTATAAAGATAATGGTGTTTTTTTAATGGGTTTAGTTGCCTACCACTAATTTCAGACCAGTTAAGGCAGTTTTTGAACACCATTTAAGCTTTTCTTGTGTTGTGCTTTGACTGGGTTATGCTTATGCTGTGTTTATTTTTGACTAGGCACTGCAAGAAGCCTACACTCGGTGTATAGAAGTAATCACTTCTTCAACTGAACCACACGAAGTACCAGTCCAAGTAAGTTTTGTAAAAGGCATACTATGCTACCTCTCCTGTAGTGCTAGTAGATTTTGACTGACCTTTCCATAGATCTGGCTAGAAACACGTAGAAGAGTTCTAAAAACACTTGTTGAAGTTTCATAAAAGTCCACACAGTTGTTGGAACATCCTTTCTAGTTCAACTAAACTTCATCCCCTTGTTTCTTCATGAAAGCTAAACTTAAACTTGGTAGAAACATAGAACACATTGTTACGATATGAATTGTCACGTCGCATCTTTTAACTTTGTTGATAAAGAAGATAGTGCTTAAGCCCAATTTAAACCTCGTATTTTCGTTGCTGTTCAATTTTGTTGAATGTAATTGAATTGCCAGAAAACCCGCCGAAGTTTCTTTAAATTAGAGCGGAAATTGCAAAGTAGAACTCGTTGTGTTCTACTTTAAAACCCTCGCTAAATCGCCTGTCCTAAGAGCTCAGAATAATATTGAAGAAAGCTTTCAGTGTTACGTGCATAGCGGCTTTCTATCGACATCCATTTTTTGGACGTGCTAAACAAACAAGAGGAATCGAAATCCGCCAATCACAGCCCACTAGCAGCATGACCTTCTGACCTTGTGGGCTGTTTTGCATGGAACCAACACCTGTATGCATCGGCTTTGATTAGCTCATTTTAAACAGCACGTCAAAAGACGAATTGGAAAGATGGATGTAGAAAGACAGCTATGCACATAACACTGAAAGCAGGTGTAAATACTTTTCATTGTGGTGTGTTTTCAGGTTTGCACCCACATCACAAGATGCTACACAGTAGCAGCACAGTTTGAAGAGTGCCGCGAGAAGATCACAGAGATGCCAGGCATTATCAAAGATCTCTGCCGCATTCTTTATCACAAGGTAGGTTAGTTATAATGTTACACGGTTGTCCCATGGGGTCACTACCTTATCGCGGTGGGATGGTTTGTGTGTCTCAGTGACCCCTGGAGCTATGTCGGCTGGAGTCTTGTACTCCTGGTAGGGTCACCCATGCCGAACAGGTCGAAGGGTAGAGGCCAGATGAAGTGTGACCTCCCTGGTCCTCCAGGTTGGAGGTTGGGCTGGGGGCTAATAACCCACTCCCGTAAAAACAGTTTATTACAGAAACGGAAGACATTCAAATTTCTATCAACATCGGTGAAGCGACGAGGGCCTGTATTAGCAGAATGACGCATTTGGGTCAAAGCCAAAAGGAAACCCAAATCCGACAGCTTCATTTGTAATGTTACACGGTTACAACTATAAGCCGATAGAAACCTCGAGCTTGCCGTCAAATTGTTAAATAGAAAGCAATGGCCCGTGGAAGAACCAATCAGATACGAGGATTTGCAATAGAATACGGCTGAGTGGAGACTGAAAATCATGAAGGCGCGTTTACACGACAGAGAAATTTGGGTACGGACCCGTCGCAAAAATGATCCGGACCCGACCACTTTTGTAGAGAAACAGTCAAATCAAAACGGGGCCATAGGCGCCTATGGCCCTGTTTCGATTTGACTGTTTCTCTACAAAAGTGGAGAGGTCCGGACCAAATTTCTGACGGGTCCGTACCAAATTTCTCTGTCGTGTAAACGCGCCTTTTTAAGACTCTACTAACAGATGTTATTTTTTTCTCTTCAAGAATCTCCCAGCATTGTGTTCAGTTGCGGCAGAGTGCGTTAGTGCTTTCTGTGTTGACTTCTGGCTTCAAACGCAGCTCTTACAGGTATTATGCACAGTGAAATATAATGTACTATTACAACTTTGTAAAGTGAAGAAATGACCCTCGCAGCGAATTGCAATTAAAGAAATTGCAATGAAAGAAACCAGAAAAATTCTGGCTTCAACGGGATTCGAACCCGTGACCTACGCGATACCGGTGCGATGTCACAATTGACCTCGCTCCCAATGTGTGGCTTCAGTAGCTCAGTTGGTGGAGCATCGCACCGGTATCGCGGACGTCACGGGTTCAAATCCCGTTGAGGCCAGAATTTTTATGGTTTCTTTCTTTGCAATTTCTTTAATTGCAATTCACTACGATCGAGGAACAATTTTTCATTTACATCTCATCCGCAGTTCACATATATGAATTATTTCATATTCTTGATGTTATTACAACTTTGTTGGTTTTCCAATCTTTTCAGCCAATCAAACAGCGGCACGTGTAATTTATTGGCACGTGACTGCTCTGACGTCTTTGAGTCTTCATCAAGCCTTACTTTGCTTTTGATTGGCTAAGCAATACAAAAGCCATCAAAATGATGTCAATTATCAAAGGAACTGTGTCACGGATTTAAGCCAAATTTAAAGTTAGACATAGAAAATGGCCACCAAATTAAGTGAATTGTAAAATAACCACTGAAAACAGTGAAGGAACATTTCAATAACACGGCAAAAATTAATACAAAAGAAGGTACGGATGGAAAAAACGTGAAGAAGATTAAATAAGATTGTAATATGGTTTTTTGAAACACTGTTAGGCTGAGTTTTCAAAGTTAATGTCATACCAAAAAGCGATGTAACAGTGCATTGAACACTGGACCAAGATGGCGGCAAGAGCTTTCGTATTTTTCCCTATTGTAATCCAATTCCATCCTCGCCATCGTTAGTCATCCTCGTTTCCAAATGGGTTCCTATCATTTGCCGACAAATATTGTTCCACAAAAATAAACCATTATTGCAGAGCCGAGTTTTCTGTGGTTTCAAGCTTCCAAAATGGTGCTAAAAGTAATGACAGAAGCCATTTTGTAGCTGAACCGTGTTTTCTTTTATTGCAGGCTGGTGTGTTGTGGCATCTACTGTTGTTCCTCTTTAACTATGACTACACTCTGGATGAAAGCGGTGTCGAAAAAAGTGCAGAGACTAATCAACAGGTGAGAAGAAAATAAAAGCATTTTCATTGTTGAATGGTGTGCACGCGTTTTTTTGCTGCAGCCAACGACGAATAGACCTTTCACGGTAAAATTCATCATTTTGAAAATATAGCAAACAATGCACAAAACAAAACTAAAATTGGTGTCCGTGACTTAGCCCTTTGACCAACAGCCACACTTTTAACACTAAGGTTAAATGTGGTCTACATGAACTGGGAGAGGAGGCGCGGTGGCCTAATGGTTAGTGCGCAGGACTCCGGATCGAGCGGTCCGAGTTCGAGCCCTGGCCAGGACACAGCGACTATTACTGGAGTATTCTATCTTGATTTCAATCGCCATAATAAGATCCAAGACACGAATACCTCTTCTAGTAATAGTCGCTGGACAAGTGACAACATTCTTTTCCCGGACAAAACGTCGTCATTCCCGCCAAGCAACGTCTGTCATTTTGCCTCGCAACGTAATCAATCAACCGTGACAACAAACGCGACAACTGAGACCGTTAAACGCTCAACCTGAATCCGGTGTATTACCGTAAGCCAGAACAAACGAAAATGCCAAATTGCACCAAGGGTAAAATTGAACCACAACATTGATTTTATAAATGGGTTGTACTGGATTTCACTTTGTCTTTTTTTATTTGCAGGAAATTGCGAACAACCTTGCACGTTTGAGTATTGACGCTCTGGCCAGACTCGGTGGATACTTGAGTACGTGAATTATTCTTGTTCTTACATTTTGTTTCTGACTGTTAAATTTACTGCTTAATGAAACATGAAGCAAAAACAAAACCAATTCAGTCATTTCACGTTTGTTAACGAATTTTGCAGAAGAAAGCCAAGACCCATTTCGCCTTAAGATGAATTACACACCCTTGAACATATCGTTAAGACAAGCTTCGGTAGCAAAAACACGCTTATTGGATTTGGCTGTTGACAGGGTTCGTACGGGTCATGGAAAACCTGGAAAGTCATGGGATTTTAGAATTTCATTTTCCTGGCCTGGAAAGGCACGGAATTTAAGTGTGGGCCATGGAAAGTCGTGGAAAATTATATTGATTGTACAAAATAAATAAGGCAGGTTATTTTTTGTGAGGAAAAGGGTAAAAATTACCCGAAATCAAGACAATTTTTGAAAATTTCCAAGAAAAATGGTCAAATGTAGGTCATGGAAAAAAGTCAAGGAAAAGGTAACGGTAAGTCGTAAAAATTTCAAAAGCTCAAAAGAGTACGAACCCTGTGTTGAACGTGCGCGGTGGCCTTGCATAAAACATACTTATCTCAATTTTGAAGTATGCAGTATCTTACTGGTCGTATTCACAAAAGTTTCCCAGTGTTCAGCGGGGCCTCCAAGTTTTCCCGCCAAAAGCCTAACCGGGAGCGCTTGCTACGTATTTCAGTATTTAGTATTTTTCATTCAAAAAATCATTATGATGCGGGTCCCAGTTGTTCAGAGGGTAGATGACGCTATCCAAAGAATAATAAATCACTATCCAGTGGATAGGATAGCGTTATCGACCCTTCGAACAACTTGGCCCAGGGAGATTTAAAAGCGAAGAAAAAAATGTTTTTAAAGAAGAACTTAAATTTAGCAATGATGGATGTCACGGATGAGCAACTTTAATTTATTGAAAGGAGAAACAATTTTGGGGATTGATTTTGTTGGTCAACAAACTGATAATTGTATTGTGCAGGCAGGAATTATTTTCTGTCTGAACTACTTCGTTGTGAGGTGCAAAATTGTACGTTAAAAAATTTAAACATGAAAATGTCCATTCTTTTTAACAATAAGATTATGAGCTCGAAATTGCTATGAGGTGATATTCAAACGATTTCTAATTATTTCTGCAATATAAGGTATAATTATTCCCAAGGTATAATTATTCGGTATCTGAGTTCAATTTATTTTCATAGTTCATCCAAGGCCGTTTTTGCAGTTATTGAAGTCTTTCGTGAAGAACTTTTATTATTTTTTCAGCAGAAAGTCTTTCGCTGGAAATATTCCAGATGGTCATTTTCAAGAAAACAAAGAAATTTTATTTTTAAGAGTAGACGAATTATCAACAGGGATTAACGATATTTTTAGAATTCTAGAAAAACGTCTGACGCTGAAAACGGGTTTCATTTGCAAATATGTATTGTGTGGCATTTAGAAAGCGACTCCGCGAGGAAAGTCGCAGTCGCGGACAGCTGTTTCGACCTGTTTAGATCTCTAAAATTTCCAACGTCTCTGTGGAATTGAATGTCTGCCAAAAAAACTGCCCGTAAAATCATTACACGCCCACTGAACGACTGAAAAAGTTTATTTTAACCCGAGTGACGCCTCGAGCTTTGCAGAATGTGCTAATGTGCTAATGGTAGGCGTTTCACAAGCAAAACCTGAACAAAAAAGGGGAAATTATTTATTGTGACGAACTTATTTGATTCAAATGGTGGAAAATAAACCTTACACGCAATCACGACCAGCCTCTTTAAAATACCTTTTCCTGATTTCGATTCTGCTCGGTAAAAGGTATAAAACTGTTCTTATTCTACTCGGTAAAACATTTTATATTTCCCCTCATTAGTCGAATTTTGGAAATAACGTTGGGGAATTTTTTTTCTTTGGAATTTATAATAATTAATTGGATTTAAAAATATATATTATTTGGTTTAATTAGTCATCACATTTTTGTTTGTTACTTAACTGTCAAAACTAACTTATTCTGCTCAAAATGCTGCCGGTGGAATTTTTCTAAGCCTAAGTCCTGCTCTTATTTGCAAGCGATCCTTATTTTACACAAACTTCAAAATATGAATATCTTGTTAAATACGGTGAAACCATAACGAAAAGTTTCGAGGAGTTGACACAAGAAGCAATACTGCTTACTCTGTCGAGAATAGCAAAAAGGTCAAAATCAGTGCTTCCTAACGGCGAAAAGCTTTTCGATATTCAACACACTAAATGCGACAATCATGTATAAGTGTTTATTGAATTTTTTGTGCACTAAGTCAAACCGCTTCATACATTTACAAAGATTTTTCTACGGAACATGGCGAGACCTACTTGCTTCTTAAATACTAAGAACTGCCGTACTACAATATCTCGGTCTTTTCCCATTCATTTTAGGCGAGTTTGCGATGTAACGAACTTTTGCGAAATGGAAAAACCCGAGTTTTTCTTTTTATCAAACGCTCTTGGGTTTGTTTGCATGTCGGGGGCACTCATATCCGTAAAGGGACTATGTCACGGGGATTTCGCAGATTTTTGGTCTAAGCTGTTCTGGAATGAGTGGTAGGCAACTTAACCCTAAAATAGTAAACATTATCTTTGAACATCTAAAGGATAGAAATCAAGCTTCGCCTATAAATATCGATATTTCGAAAACGCGCGGAAACAACTTGAAAACGTTTGCCTAACTTTTTCAAATTACAATCCGTTTCCATCCGCAGCCAAAAATGCTCGTTAGCAGTTTCAGTGCTCTAATATAGCAATTTTTAATAAAAATGGGCTATTATTTTTAGGTTTCCTGCGACACAAATATAAATTTTGGCGGTTCAAAAATCAGTTGAAATCCGTGACATAGTCCCTTTAACAATAATATCATCAAAACGAACAGCGCAATCTATGATTCAAAGGGATGTCACTTCAAATTCTGGCTGTATTTCTATTTTTCTACCATGTCCTAGCTTTTTAGTTCTGCTGTTTTTAGCAATATTTTCATTCACAGTTTCAATGCCCAGTTCAACTTTCTCAAGTCCCAATTGATGTTGCGGTTCTTTTTCAGTGGTTTTGGATGCGTTGTGTTCATTTGAAGATAAGTTTTCATTCTGAGCGGTGCCAGTGACTTCAGCATTATTTTGTTGCTTGTCTTTAGCATGAGCTGGATTTCTTTCTTCGCCATCTTCTTCCTCTGTCGTTTTGGATATGCTGTTGAGTGCATTGGAAGAGATAGGCTCAATCTGTGTAGCGAGGGTGGTGTGGTCATCGACATTAGCGCCAGAAGCGAGGACTTCAGGATTATCTTCTTGCTTGTCGTTAGAGTGGGCTGTATTTCTTTCTTCGCCGTGTCCTTCCTCTGTCTTTTTGGATATGCTGTTAAGTGCATTTGAGGAGACAGGCTTGTTCTGTGTAGCGAGGGTGGTGTTGTCACCGACATTAGCGCCAGTAGCTAAGATTTCGGGATTATCTTCTTGCTTGTCGTTAGCGTGGGCTGCATTTCTTCCTTCGCCATGTTCTTCCTCTGTCTTTTTGGATGTGCTGTTGAGTGCATTTGAGGGGATAGGCTCGTTTTGTGTAGCGAGGATGTTGTCATCAACTTTAGCGCCAGCTGGATTTCTTTCTTCGCCATGTTCTTCCTCTGTCGTTTTGGATATGCTGTTGAGTGCATTTGAAGAGACAGGCTCAATCTGTGTAGCGAAGGTGGTGTGGTCATCGACATTAGCGCCAGAAGCGAGGACTTCAGGATTATCTTCTTGCTTGTCGTTAGCGTGGGCTTCATTTCTTTCCTCGGCATTCTGTCGCTCTCCTTCGCCTTGTCCATTTTGCCGTCTCACAGCATTGTCTGTTGATCCAAACAGTCTCCGTTCGAATTCTCCAGCTTCTTGAAAACTTTTTCGTAAAAGCAACTCAATAAATCCAACTCGAAACTCCCGTTTTCGTACTGTGTAAATAACTGGATTAAGAACTGAATTGATAATCACCGGTGTGAAACTAAAATGACGAACTAAAGTTTTAGCATCGTGGGAAATGCTTTCATTTAAAATGTGCCATGTAACAAATATAATAATTAATGGAAAAAAGAAACACAGAAAAATTGTCACTAATATTATCGTGGTCAGTTTTAAGGCTTTCTTCTGCTGTTTAAATTTTGCTCTGGCCTCCAAGGAAGCCTGCTGTGAAAGAATCTGTATTTCATGTCGGCGGGCTTCTTTGTAAACAAGAATTTGAAGCAAGACGATTGAAGTAAAGGTTGCTACTATGAAAATAAATGCCATGACCCTTGAATACGATGCAGCAAGAAGGAAAAAGACGGCTGCAATCCACGCCACAGCAGAAGAAACGATCAGGCGAGCTTTAGTGACAAAATTAGCGTGTGTGAAGGTATGTTTAATGGCAAGAAATAGCTCTCCGCTGATTAAAACCAAGTGAAACAACGATGCAAAGCAGGACATGACAAAGGAGATAGTAAATGCCAAATCAATGTCACAAAATTCGTAAAAATCTTTACCTTGTAGAAGGAGAATAGTCTTGCTTATGTGAAGGGGTTGTACAACAAGTCCAACCATCAGATCGGTAAGCGCCAAACAAGCCAACAGAATGTTAGGGTGTGTTTGAAGTCGTCGTGTGGTTTTCACGGCAACCATAACCAAGGCGTTCAACAGAATGGTAAAAGGACAAGCGGCCAAGCAGAGGACAGCTGCTGCGACAAGCAAGTCATCAAATGAATCGGCAGCGGAATATCGCAAGGGAACAGTGTCGTAGAAAAAGCTTTTACACTCACTTTCACTTGCGATCGATGAAGACTGCGAGAAATTCATCTTTGTTTGAACAGACCACGAGCGAAGCGTTGCTGTTAGTTTGTTTCGTGTTGAAATCGTTCCTTCATTTACCTGCAGCAGAATAATTATTTTCGGCGAGAGGGCTTCCGTTTTGCTTCTAGTAAAACAATAAGCTTATTTTTGCAAAGAAAGAGAAGCACAAAGGTTGAAATAGGCTGTAGAATTTGCCATCGAGCTGTAAGGTAAATGTCAATGTAAAGGTCCTCTGAAAGTGTATATGATGACACGAAATTTGTTATTTCGTTTTTGTCAGTTCAATATTTATAAATAACGGTTAAAGCGTTTAGAAATCGTAAAAAAAATTTAAGACGTCTTTTTTTTCGCTCAAAATACGCGCTATTTTGGCCGAAAAATTTATCACATGACGTTACATCACATGACGTTTTCTGCGTCAAGTTGTTTGCAAAATATCCAAGATGGCGGCGAGTAACAAAGTAGTTTGTAGGAAGGTTTCGTTGTTGACACGTCGAATGAACAAAGTTTAAGGAGATGTTTCTACTTTGATAGGTTAAAAATTCATCAGTTTTCTTCGTATCGAGAAGTAATAAAACCAGGTAGAACGAATTAGAAACTAGCCCAAACAATGAAAACAAATGTCAAAGAAGAAAAGTCCACTAAAAGTTCATACTACAATCAGTAAGAGGCGTTGCCTACAAAATCACCACAACTGAAATTCTCTTAATAATTGCGATAAAGGATGTTTAGGACAGCTTTGAGAATCGAGTGGGAAAAGTCGAATTCTTATGTAAAGTTCAAAATAAGTGCCAACAGAAATTATTTATTCGAAGACGCAAAAATATGTTAGAGAAAGAAAGTAAAATTATGAATTCGAAAGCTTGCATGCGATTTTGAAAATAGCAGTTATTTTCAGTTTCGATGTGAGAAACAGAATTTGATTAAACATCTGTGAAACTAACACGCAAAAAGCGAAGCTTTTCGTAAATAATAGCTCAATTATTTTCAAACGCTTTCAATGTTTTGCAGTCTGTAAAAATCAGGATTAAGGGAAACTTTTGTAAAAATTAAAATCGGTTTCAATTTCCGTTTTGGCGAACATTAAATGTTACTTTCATTTAACGACGTTAAACCATTTATAACTTGAGGTTTTACTTTGATTTTGTACTTTTCTTGAAATATTATTCCCTTTACGCGAAAGCAGGCGTTTTAAATTGAATAAGCAGTAAAATCTAAACTTTTTTTTAGCTGAATGGTTTTTGATCCGTCTAACTACGTGTGTATGTTATCGACTGGCTTTTTATTTCCATAAAAGTAATTTGTACCCATTAAATGTATTTTTCTAAAAAAAACAAAGTTAAAATAACATCCATGCATGTCAACAAAGGAACGAAAGACAACCAAAAAAGACCGTTTTGATGGTCGTGCGAATTCATTAAAGAAGGAAAGATGGCACGAAATGTCACGCGATGAATCCACGACAACAGACAACATGCCTAATTTGCCTACAAATACAGAAGCTACTAATGTATTTTTTACCCGGTAAAGAAAATCTTTTCGCCCTTCCTGAACTGTTTTCTTTCTTTAGGTGATCATGAAAATGCAACACCTGAAAACCCAGCCATAAGAAAGTCTCTGTCCAGCATGCTGACTCCTTATATCGCCAAACAACTCAGCAATGATTCACCAAAAGAGGTATGTCATTAAATATCTTTCAACGAAACTAAATAGTTTTCATAAGGTTTACAGGTGATCATTTCTTGATTTACACTTATTATCTATGTACTTCATATACATGGTTCATTCCTATACTTCATTTGTCATTTTATCACATTCACGGGAACATTTGAACTCACAATTGGCCTTGCGCTCAATAAAATGTGGCTTCAAAGCTCAGTAAGTAGAGCTCATGGTTTCAAATCCCATTCAAGCCCTGAATTTATTTTTCCAGGCTTCTTTGCAATTGCTTCAATTGCAACCGTTTGCAGATCTGTGCACGAAATTTTTAGTATTTTACAGGTTTCATTCCAGTCAACGATTGAGAACTTTATTCCAACTTGAAATGACAAGTCAGTCAATGATTTTACCTTGTCGCTTTTAAGCTGACTTAAAACGCAAAATGTGAACGAGCGCGTAGTTATACTGTACAAGGTGGTCTGGTCGGCGGATAAAAAGTTAAGCGTGACAACTAAATTGAAAACTGTTGAGGCTGTGTACGTTTTTGTGTTGCTGGGTACTACGGATAGAAATATGAAGTTCACTCACCTCACCTCACCTCACCTCACCTCACCTTACCTTACCTTACCTTACGTTTTTGTACTTAAGTTATATTCTATTTGCATAGATCCTAAAGATGCTGAACAGCAACACAGAGAATCCCTACCTCATCTGGGACAACGCCACTAGGACTGAACTGAATGAATTCCTTGAAACCCAACAACTACGAAAAATAAAAACGGTAATATATTGAAAGAACATTGTAAGTTTTACTAAGTGCGCAGCTTAAGGTATAATTCCGTGGCCTGTTTATAGAAATTTTCTCCTTGTTTTGAACAAGAAGCCAACATTGAACAAGCGAGCGAACAAACAAACGAACGAGCGACCGACCGACCGTCCGTCCGTCCCACCGAACGAACGAAACAACGAAACAACCAACCAACTACCAAAAGAACGAACGAACGAAACAACGAAGAGAAAAACGAACGAACGAACGAACGAACGAACGAACGAACGAACGAACGAACGAACGAACGAACGAACGAACGAACGAACGAACGAACGAACGAACGAACGAACGAACGAACGAACGAACGAACGAACGAACGAACGAACGAACGAACGAACGAACGAACGAACGAACGAACGAACGAACGGGCGGACGGACGGACGGACGGACGGACGGACGGACGGACGGACGGACGGACGGACGGACGGACGGACGAACGGACGGACGGACGAACGAACGAAACAACCAACCAACACTAAATGAACGAACGAACATTTTATATCACATTCTAATGGATAGGCTATTTAGAATGTAAAACTTGGTAGTACAAGGAACAAAGCTATGACTAAAAGCCATTTTCTCCCAAAGCGACTTTCACAAACTTTGTGCAAAGCAGTAAAGAGAGTCTTCATTTTGATCTCTGGTGTAGCGATTTTACGGTGCATTACCTAACACTTTTGTTTTTGTTCTCAGGGTGAATGTGATACTTCATTTGGTGCTCGGTTTACTTTCTCCATTTTCAGTGAAGAACTGATTGTAGGCGAAATCTTTGTGCGAGTTTACAATGAGCAGCCTTTGTTCCCACTCGAGGTAAAAGAAAATGTTTTAAAACAGTACATATAGTTATAGATTGACAACCCCTTAGTAACGTTCCTAGTACTTTTGAAAGGGTTTAGGACTGAATCCACAAGGAAGTCGAGTAATAATCTAGTACCAGAATAATTTAAATCCTATTGCGTTATTTCCTACCCTTAATAAAAGGTAAAGATACAAGTAATTATCCGTAATAACACCCACAACAATTTCTTATCAGAGCCTGAGAAAATAAACTTCAAAGTTCACGAGCTTAAGGCAAAATCTCACGTGTAGCCATTTTGTCAAATCGATTCAGTGCGAATTCAGTGGAACTTCGAAATTTGTTTTCGATGTTTGGTGTTGTTAGAAAAGATTTCTTTTCATAAGATATTTGAAGCAATAACACAAAAGTTTGCAATAGGGTGTAAATAATTTTGGTACAACAATTTCTTATCAGAGTATGAGAAAATGAAATTCAAAGTTCACAAGCTATAGGTAAAAGCTCGCGTCTTGAAAGCGATTCAGCGGAATTCAGTTGAGCTTCGAAATTGGATTTCGATGTTTGATGTTGTTAGGGATGGACCATTATTTTTTTGGAGGGGGGGGGGGGGATGAAAAATATTGAAAAAAATTGTTTGCAGGGCCTGGAAAGACAAAATAAATTGTTTGCAAAAACGATATGTATAACAAAAAATAGTAAGAATTTCGAAAAAAAATGTTTGCAGAGGTGCATAAACTAAAAAAAAAAGTTTACAGAGGAAAATTTTTCATCCCCCCCTCCAAGAAAATAATGGTCCGTCCCTTAGAAAATATTTTTTTGATAAGATATTTGCCGCAGTCATACAAAAGCTTGCAATAAGTTGTAAATAGTTTTGGTACATAATTTTGTCCAATAACTACTCGAAGTCCTGGCGGATTCCATATTAAGTACTTTGGAAGGGTTTAATAATACGCCTAACAATGCATTGTGTTTTTGTGTTTAGGCCCCGCTTAAATTTGCGGCAGATTTGATCGACTTCCTTGGTTCAGAGGCCCAGGTTGGTAGTATTACAAACAGAAAATGTACCTTCAGTTAATCTTAAGTTTTTTGGTAACACTACTCTATAGAGCTCACCGCATTTATTGCCAACGAGTCAGGCCTTCTGGAAGACCAGAAGGCCTGACGAGGCGGCAGAGCCGCGAGAAGATTTGTATATGCGAAAAAAATCTCAGAAACACTCCAAATGTCGAGTAATGTAAGTAATGTAATGTAAGGTAGCTCGTGACGACACAATTTCTGATGTTTTTAGCCAATCCGTTCAGCAGAATCTGTTCAGCACGTGCACACTTTGTTGTAGTTTGGCCAATCAGCGCGCTACTAATTTGTTCAGCACGTGCATGATTCATTGGCAACTAAGGCTACGTTTACACGGACACGGTTATCAATCAACACGGTTTCATGACCTCGAAACCGCATCGAAAACGACACGGTTTCGAAGTGTTTACACGGAACCTATTTAACCATTTTCCGAATGTTTTCGAATGTGATTGTATAAGCAAGCGCTGCTCTCTATGCGTGTTTCACCGTGTTTACCCTTCGTGAGCCAGCCAATTCGTGCCAAAATACGTTGCCGTTTTCAAATCGATGCGGTTTCGTCGTTTTTGACCGTTTACACGTCCAACGAAACCGTATCGTTTTGAAAACGCTCCACTTTTGACAGCGTTTTCAAAACGACCCGGTTTCAGTAGTGGTCTCGATCGGCGCCGTGTAAACGAAAGGCGTAACCGCATCGAAAGCGATGCGGTTACAAATGAAACCGTGTCCGTGTAAACAGTGCCTAAAATTCCCAGACAAGATGCGTCTCAGATAACAAAGAGGTTTCAAATCTGTTCGCTTCAAAAGGCCAAAATTCCCGAAATAGAGATTGAAATACGAAAGAAACTTGAATTAAACTTTGTTTAGAATTTAATTTCATTTAAGATGAAGGCAAGAAATGCATTCCAAAGCTTCAAGATTTCCAAAGCTTCGAAAATTTCGAAGTCATACAAATTTGCATGCGTAATTAAGTTAGGTCTGGCTAAGTAAACAACACAGATTTTATCAATCAGAAGAGAGTTTTATTTCGTTTCTCGAATTTATAAAATAAATTCCCTATACTACATTTTTTCCTGGATACTCCGGCGTTTTTTTCCTCGGGAAACAGGGCCTTTAATTTTCCTAAAAGCTGGTTGCCCGAACGCAATTTGCAGTGTCTCAACAACAACAATTCAACGTGATATTTGAGACATCACGCATTGCGCGTGATGAATTATTCTCGGAATAATAAAATAAACTTGTTCCATCTTTGGCCACAAACTTGTCCGACCAGGCTTTTACCTTTTAAAACCTCAAATTTTTTGAATACTTATGTGCTGAATGGATTCAACTGCAGTGTGGAAAGTTTGAAATGCTTTGTTTTGGCAAATCTTTGTAAAAGTTTGCTTTTTGTTTCGTAATTTATTTTTCGTGTTCAGTGGCTCATAGCCACTTTGATTAAGACCTATAGGACTTTAAAACAGCGGAAACCTTTCCAAAATAGCGGCATCGGACAACAATGGCTTGAAACTCTCAAATAGCATGAAGTTTACAAGATTTCTCACTAAATCTTCACTACTTTGGTATTATTTTAGAACTTTTTGTTAGCCTTCATAAAATCGCATTTTATTCCATAAACATTCAAGATTTTCAAAGAAAACGCGCAATGTTTATTGATCGACCAAAATCATAAAGCGTCCCGTTGTACTCGTTGGCATTTCTACCGATAGGTATCACTAGTTTTTAACCATTACTTTGTGAGGATGCACTGTTAATGAAAAATAATCATTTAGCATCTATTTTATGTTTGCTAATTGATTATTGATTTAATATAGCCCTCCCCTCTCTAATAAGCTTCCCCCCTCCCCACCGAGGGTTTTGAAACCAAATTACCCCCAGGATGAAGGGAGAGGGGGGGGGGGGTTATAAAACGTTTACGATTTAACTATTGAAATATGTCATTGTAGTCTACTATTGACCAATTTTAGTGATATTAATCAATGGCTTAACTCATTCTTTTCATAACGAATCACGGAAAGAAAATTTGCGTTTGCGTTCCAAATTAAATTGTGTGCAAACCATAAATGAAGTATATATTTTCTGAAAGCTTATTTTATACATATTTTGTACATTGTAGTTTTGGATTTTGTTTCGATCATAATGACTATAATAAGCAACGTCAGCATTTTGTTTGCAATTATGATGTTGTGCAACATTAGGTTTATTTGAGAACACATTTACATGAGCGCCTATACTTTTATGTGGAATTTGATCTACATATATTGGTCTAAGAAACGGTGTCTCGGATTTTTCTTTCTTGCTCCATGAATTTTTTAGAAATTTTTTAACTTAAAAATGGCGTTTTAGTGCTTCTTCAATTTTAAAAAAAGCCAAATGTTCCTTCCGTGATTCCAAATTCTGTTATATTTTTCGTTCCAGTACCTTCATTCATTGATGGCACTCACGGCCACGGAGCTGGATTTAAAGAAAAACCAGAAAAGACTGGATGCTAGTGTAATGGCCCTGGAGGCGCTCAGAAACGTCATCAAGAACAACTCAGGTATAACCTGCTAAGGCGTTACTTTGACGCGTCACGCCATCTTTCGCCGGTTGGGGCGGAAAGATTGTGTGGCAAGCTAAAGACGTGATTACGTGAGCCGAGCTGTACTTTGTTTTGTAGATGTTGTTTTCCGTCGTAACGCAATCAGCTCTATGTGACGGGTTAAAGAATAACGACTGCTGGATGTTATTAAGGAGGCTCGATGTAGTTTTTTTAGCCGAAGGGTGGTTGTTTTGAAAATTAAAATTATCTAGGAAGCCAATGTTCGATTTTTGCCAAAATACACCATAATGATCAAATATGACCAAATTTTATTTTTTTACCCGTCACTTTGTCACAAAGGTTACCATAGCAACCATTGACGTTTTCTTTTGTTCTCAAACAAGCTTGATTTTCTCGAAATCTAGATTGACTCTTGGTATTCATTTTTTGATATGTTCAAGTATAGTAGATTTACTACCTGTACACAAAATTTTAGGAAAATCTGTAAGAGCGTTTTAGAGTAAATCAAGAATGAATTTTTTGGTATTTTCTTATAGTTTCTTACAATCGGCAGTCGATATATTTTAACAAATTAAAGCAAAAAGTCTTTCGCTTTTAGTTAATGGTCTTTGATGGTGTAAGTATTTATATTTCAGTGAGAGTAACTGTGCTCAAATAATACGAAACAATTTTAAAGCGCCTATTTTATATTAAAACGGTGTTTTTTCTGAGAATTTCATTCTTGATTTACTTGAAAACGCTCTTACAGATTTTTCTAAAATTTCGTCAACAGTTAGTCAATGTACTAACTTTAACATATCAAAAAATAAACACCAAGAGTCAATCTAGATTTCGAGAAAATCAAGCTTGTTTGAGAACAAAAGAAAACGTCAATCGTTGCTATGGTAACCGTTGTGACTAAGTGACGGGTAAAAAATTAAAATTTGGTCATATTTGATCATTATGGTGTATTTTGGCAAAAATCGAACATTGGCTTTCTAGGTAATTTTAATTTTCAAAACAGCCACCCTTCGGCTAAAAAAACTACATCGAGCCTCCTTAATCATAAAAGCCAACTCCTTACACGAAACTCTAACACTAAACGTCACTTCCTCCACACAGAATTCGACTTCCACCAAAAAATGGACTTCACACAAAACTTAGACTTAACGCAAATTTGAACTTCCACACAAAATGCACAGATTATCTTCCACGCAAACCTCGACTTTACATACATACATACATACATACATACATACATACATACATACATACATACATACATACATACATACATACATACATACATACATACATACATACATACATACATACATACATACATACATACATACATACATACATACATACATACATACATACATACATACATACATACATACATACATACATACATACATACATACATACATACATACATACATACATACATACATACATACATACATACATACATACATACATACATACATACATACATACATACATACATACATACATACATACATACATACATACATACATACATACATACATACATACATACATACATACATACATACATACATACATACATACATACATACATACATACATACATACATACATACATACATACATACATACATACATACATACATACATACATACATACATACATACATACATACATACATACATACATACATACATACATACATACATACATACATACATACATACATACATACATACATACATACATACATACATACATACATACATACATACATACATACATACATACATACATACATACATACATACATACATACATACATACATACATACATACATACATACATACATACATACATACATACATACATACATACATACATACATACATACATACATACATACATACATACATACATACATACATACATACATACATACATACATACATACATACATACATACATACATACATACATACATACATACATACATACATACATACATACATACATACATACATACATACATACATACATACATACATACATACATACATACATACATACATACATACATACATACATACATACATACATACATACATACATACATACATACATACATACATACATACATACATACATACATACATACATACATACATACATACATACATACATACATACATACATACATACATACATACATACATACATACATACATACATACATACATACATACATACATAAAAAAAAAAAAAAATAATAATACATACATACATACATACATTTTATTCCACGTCCCCACGGGGCTTTTCAGTGAAATATTTACATAAGATAAAATAAAATAAATGAAAAGAATTAAAATAAGTGAGTAAACGAATAAATAAATAAATAAATAAATAAATAAATAAATAAATAAATAAATAAATAGGTAAATAATAAATATTCAAAATTAATTACAAAAGTTAAATTCCTAAAGTTAAACTAAATTAAGCTAATTACAGTTCATTAAAAGTGACTTCCTCAAATTGTTCCTGAATTGCCCTAATGATTGGCATAACTTTAGATTTTGCGGCAGGGCGTTCCAGATTGATACTATTCTATAGTAAAAGGTTCTTTGTCCAGCTGCAGTTCTAAAAAGAGGGATGTTTAATAACTGCGCGTTTCTGGTTTTGTAGTTCGATATGGATGATCGTTTAGTAAACAGATCAGACAAGTACTCTGGGGCAAGGCAGTTCATACATTTAAATGCCATAATTGAATCACGATAATATAAGTGTTGTTTTACTGGGAGCCAGTTGAGTTGCCTGAGAATGGGAGTCACATGGTCGTATTTTTGGGCGCCACTAACAATCCTACAGGCAAAGTTCTGGACAGCTTGGAGTTTGGCAATATTGAATTGTGATGTATTACTCCAAACCGAGGAGCAATAATAAAGTTTAGTAAAAACTAAAGCATTGATAATAAGAATTAAGGTGCGCTGATCAAAGCAGTGTTTGACGCGGTTTATCTGGCCTAGTCGTGACATACAAGAAGCGACGGTAGTCGTCACATGGTCGTTGAAGGTTAAGCAAGTATCCAGGATAACACCAAGGTCTCTGGCGGCCTTCACTGGAGTAAGCTGTTTTCCAAGAAGCGAAAGCTGGATTTTATCGATCTTAGCGACCATCTGCTTGCTGCCACAGACTAGGAGCTTCGTCTTGTCAGGGTTTAGCAGTAACTGATTATCAAAGCACCAGTTACATATTCTTGCAAGGTCTCGGTTTATTTCTGTTGCTACTTGTGATTGGTCTTGAGGCTGAAATGACAAAAGAAGCTTGGTGTCGTCCACGTAACACTGCACGGAACAATATTGTGGAACTGATGGCAGATCGTTCATGTAAATGCTAAAGAGGAGAGGTCCTAGTATACTCCCCTGGGGAACACCGTTGACCACTTGCAGGCGATCAGAAACAGCTGTTCCGATTGTAACAACCTGATAACGGGAGGTTAGGTAACTGCGAAACCACTGTATAGCTGAGGGCGAGGCGCCGACATCTTGCAATTTGACAAGAAGCATGTTGTGATTTATACTGTCAAAAGCTTTGCTCATGTCAAGCAAAACTACAGCCGTAAGTTGTTTTTTGTCGATCGCACTTAATATCATGTCGGTGGTCTGGATCACAGAGGTTTCGGTAGAGTGACTCTTTTTGTTTCCGCTTTGTTTGGTGGACAAACGGTTTTTTAAAGTTAGGTATTCCATAAACTGATCGTGAGCCACTCTCTCACACGCTTTAGACAGGATAGGCAAAAGTGATATTGGTCTATTGTTGTTGGCTATTTCGTGATCACCGTCTTTGAGTATTGGTTTCACTTCAGCGATTTTCCACACGTTTGGGAAAGAAGCGGAAAGAAGCGAGGTGTTAATTATTGAAGTGAGTGGGTGCGAAATAGCTTGGAGGCAATCCTTAATCACCCGTATCGGAATTTTGTCAATCCCGGGCGCTTTGTTTGGAGACATGTTCTTGATAATAGTTTCCACCTGGTGGCATTTTACAGACGTGAAAGAAAATTGTTCAGACACCGGGTAGCTTTTTGCTTGAAAAAGAGTTTCGCCTGGTTTGTAGTTACAGTCAGTGGTTGTTGCCATCTCTTGAATCTTTTTGATGGTGTTTTCTCCGACACTTGCGAAGAAATGATTAAATTCATTGGCCACAGTTTTATGATCTTTGCTGTAGATTTTCTGGGTTGTTGACTTCTTCGGTATGCAGGAACGGATTAATTTCCAGAGGCAGTTTGCATTGTTTTTATTATTCTGAATTTGCTGATTTACATATTCTCTCTCTGCCTGCCGAATTTCACGCTTTACTTCGCGGCAACAGTTCTTATATTGGCACCATGTATAGGAATCTTTGCTTTTCTTGGCTGTTTTTTTCCACTGATCTCTTATTCGCATAAGCTCTCGGATTTCATCAGTAACATAAGGATTCGGGCGTCCGCGTATTTTCATCGTTTTAATCGGTGCGTGTTCATCCAAGATATCATTAAATAATGAATTAAAGGCGTAGAGTTTATCCTCTGCATCATCGAAAGTGTCCAGCAAGGACCACGGGACGTTCGACATATCTTTATAGAACCGGTCGGCTCTGTATCCCTTAAAGCATCTCGCAGTCATGTAGGTTGCTTTCTGGCGTTCCTTCTTTAATCGAAGAACAACATAAGGTAGATCATGATCACTTATTGAGCTTGGCATAACATCAGTTTCAATAACTTGTTGAGGGTTTGAGGTTATAATCACATCGATCGACGTCTCAGTAGTTTCAGTTACACGGGTTGGTTTCGAAACCAGCTGGGATAGATTATAGCATTGGCAAAAGTTAGCCAAAGCGATGGCTTCTCTGCAATCCGGGTCGATTGTGTTGTAGTTTCCATCCCCGAGTATATAGATCGGTTTATTTTGCAAAGAGGCAGTAATCAAGCTTGGAGTTAGGTCGGTATCGAAGCAAGTTAAAGGACTGTCAGGTGGTCTATATATTGTGCAGATTATAATTGACTTGAGATTTCTAACCTGAAGGTTTATCCAAAGTTGATGTAGGCCATTATCCGAGATGTTTGATAGGTCATCAAATACCTTGACCTTATACGTTTGCAAGACGTAAACACCCACTCCGCCGTCTGACTTGGTGTTTCGATCGATTCGATAGAAATTATAACCTGGTATTTCCAGTTCCAATGTGGTTATGGAGCTGTTTAGCCAGGTTTCCGATAGTGTTTCACATAAAAACACATAAAACATAAAACTCACATAAAACTCCACTTACACATAAAAAGTCGACTTCCACACAAAACTTAGTTTCCACACAAAATCTAACTTTCACACAAACTTAGCTTCCACACAAAATCTAACTTTCACACAAACTTAGCTTCCATTGACACAAAACGTACTTTCGCACAAAACTCGACTTTCGCACGAAAAAGGTATCTTCAATGCAAAACTCAACTTCTAGAATCTCTTCACGGAAAACGTTGACCTGACTTACACAAAACTCATGTTCGACAACAAAACTCATCTTCCGCGCAAAACTCGACACTTTTTTATTTGCCTTGGAAGTTTACTTGAGGAACGCAGTATGAATAAGAAATTGCATAAAGCAGGAGATAGCTATCTTAATCTAATGACAGTTACTTTGATCCGTTTTAGTTTACATAAATATATGTTGTATTCTTTTTCCTGACCTGTGTCGTTTCCTTTACAGGTACCGAAGCTCAGTGCATTGGACATTTTAAGCTGATTTTCTCATTGTTGAGAATGACTAAAGCAACAAAACTTCAAAAGTTTGCACTTGAGGTAAGATCTAAGCCTTCAAACCCAATTTCAACATCCAAATTCTCCTTACTGCTCTCCATACATTCCTTATAGTACTAGTTGGGAGAATTTGTTTACACTTTTCCTTCAGTGTTCAGTTTCTATATTCTCATCACCTGTGTGCTTAACAATGTATTAATCTTGTAAGGGGAAGTTACATGTTAATCACTATTTCGTCTTGCAGGTTATCTCAAGCACAACATCCAACAAGAACTGTGTTACAAGTATCGCTGATTCTGAGGTCCTTGGCTTTCTGTTCCTTACACTGCACACGCTTCCTTCAGGTGGGTCGGCTCGGTTTTATTTACCCTCCCGCCACGGTTTTAGTTGTTGCGTGTCAATTATCCCTTCCCACTACACCCCTAAAGTTCTGATAATCAGCTGATCGACTCGAGGTGGAAAATGTATTGTTAGGCATACCCGAATTGGGACAGAGATAGACGTAATAAACCTACTAATTTCTCGTCTGGAAGTCGAAGAAAATCTTGATTTTACCTATTATTGACACTTTTTTGTTAAAAATGTTCACTGTCCTCGACGTTTTAGGACGGAAACTTTTCTAACGCTCACTAAAGGACCAACATAACCACAAAAAAGTGTGAGAAGAAAATGGAAAGAATACCAAGAAACCGAAAAGCCAAGTAGACAGCCTTTGGAACAAAATGTGAGATTTTACTATCAAGAGCCCATTGGAATGACTACGTAAACAGAAGTCTCGAGACGTCGTTTGAGGTTTTCACGAAATTCTGTAATCACGACTAGATGGAGGCTTTAATTGCTCTAGTTAAGTACATCGTAGGTGAGCCTCATTGACAGAGATTGCATTTAGAGGTGGTGGAAAAATATGTGGCTATTCATTTAAATCCCGTTCAGGCCACGCCATTCTCAAACGCTGTGTAATCTTTGTTGAATATTCGGCATTTGAGTTGTTAACAGAATTGTCAATAAGTGTTTGTTTAATGTTTCATTAGCAAGCCGTGTTTTTTTTTTGTTGCAGATCGTCTGTTGACAGTTGATACAATGCACGCACTTTGCTCCAGCACGAAAATCGTCAAGGAGACAATGCACAAAGGTAAAGAACACAAACCAGAACGATTATGTTAACGCTCGCTTACAATTATGAACTTCCCTCACACTTACATACACATGCGCTAAAATTATCGTCATCAATCGTTAGTTAGAAGCAATATTAAGATGCTTGTCAGTTCATGCAACAGATACTGGACTTCATCGTCTGTGTCGCTGGTGAGACTGGGAGGCGCGGTGCCTAATGCCAAAATGGTTAGTGCGCTGGACTCCAAATCGAGTGGTCTGGGTTCGAGCACTGGCCGGGGTCATTGTGTTGTGTTCTTGGGCAAAACACTTTACTCTCACAGTACCTCTCTCTACCCAGAAATAAAAGAGTTTCTTCCGATATAAAAATCATTCTAAGCTTAAACTGCTCAAATAAGACACCATCCCCGAGATACTTTTTGTAGGCGTGTTACCTTGTGATTTCACTCACTATTTAAGCCTGGCCAAGGTCGCTGTGTGATGTTCTTGAGCAATACAGTGAGTCTCACATTGGCTTTCTTCGAACCAGGTATATAAACGGAAACTGGCAAACAATTAATGCGTTAGGGCAAACAATCATGTTAGGACAACGTAAATAATCGAGGTGTTACCTGTGATAGACTAGTTTTCCATCCAGGGGGAGTTGCAAAAGAGCGACTGGTTTACAGTCTAACAGAATTAAAAGAGGTACTTGGTCCCTACTTTCTTTAGGACTGAGACAGATTCTAACCTTAAATCATTTTCAGGCGGTCTTATCTATCTTCTGGACCTGTATGCTAATGGAACAAACCCAGTGGTTCGTGAGAGATCAGCCGAGCTGTTCTCTAAGATGATGTCAGATAAGCTCATTGGACCCAAAGTCAAGATCGTTTTGTCCAAATTCCTCCCCGCCATTTTTATGGACGCGATGAGAGACAACGCTTCAGCCAGTGTGCATATGTTTGAAGGTAAGCAAAGTTGTTCGTTGTTCAGGACATCGGAGACGCAATGCAGTTTCGTCACGCTGTTTTTCTTTTCTGGAAAGATTGCGTGACGAGCTAAAAGAATGTCTGGGTAAAGTGGAACGCCGATGTAACGAAGTGCGAAGTGCCAAGCAAGAGACTGGGAAAATGTGTTCGTTGTAAACGAAGCCCCGTTATAACGAATTTGTGGAAAACGACGAGAATATTGGTTATACATAAGCAGTGGCGGATGTAGGGGAGGGCCCCCCCCCCCTTATTTTTAGACCAAATAGAGGCCCGAAGGGCCGAGAAAAAATGTTTTTCGAGAGCAGCCCCCCCCCCTTATTCTAGGGTCTGGATGATCTCCCCCCCCCCCCCCACCTATCTGAAGGTCTGGATACGCCACTGAGTTAAGCATACGACTTAGAGCGTAGAGAAGGCATCATGCTATATACAAATTGACTCCAGGTGTTATAAGAGCTTCTGAAAATTAATAAGAGGCAAAATTTTCAACCTTTTGCAAAATTTCTGGTTGGCAAAAGCGTTAATGAGCCCGTTCATTCTCTGTAAAATTTTGAGTTTTCAACTTTTTAATTTTACCGGGAATTTCTTTACTTCGTTATATCGGGGACTTTGTTATATCGACTTCGTTATATCTGGGTTTTTAACTTGGTAGGCTATATATGTGGTAACTGGTTTATTCTTGACCTATTTGATATTAATTTTGTTTTGTTTTTTTATATAGCAAACCAAGAGAATCCTGAGCTGATATGGAATACAGAAGCCAGAGAGAAAATCTGCACAGTGGTTAAACAGCTTAAAGACAAGTAAACTTATTAATGCCAGTCTTTTTATGATACTGTGTTGTGTCACTATAGTTCGTTCAATGTTGCAGGAACAGCCAGTAAATATTGACTTATGTCATTGAAAAAGTTTCAGAGATTATTTTCTTCTTGTTTTCTTCATTTTATTATTTTTACCCAAACTGCATTGAGGTGTACGCCTCCCCAGCTTTAGACAGGATGTTGCGTGACAAGGCCAAAGAACTGCCGTGACAAGAAAAGATGCTGATTGCGTTACTTTTTTCCCCTTCCCTGCAGGCATTACGAGGAGCAGAAGGACAGTCCTGACCTTCAGTGGAAGGTAAACGGATAAATTTAAAAATTCCATTTGCGTCTTTTATGATAAATAATTAATATCCAGTAGGCGGGTTAACAGAAATTCTCTGAAAAAGAGTTAGCAAAGTAAATAGACTGGGAGAAAACTTTGAGACGAAATTTGGACTTTCAGGAAAATAAGCTAAGTGAACGTTAACGTTTTCAACGGACAACCAGCATTCGATGTTTGAGAATTTCACATAGAAATGTTGCCTTTTTCTTTTTTTTTCAGCTCCCTGACGACTTTGAAGTTATGTTTGACGAGGCCGCTGGGGAAATAACAATCGGCGGAATTTATCTCCGCCTTTTTATACAGCAACCAGCTTGGGTAATTTCTTTTTTTAATGTTTTAGTTTTTTAGAGTTTCTTTCTAATGGTTGTCGTAAAATCGAATCTGAAGTCATGACATAGACAGTTACAACGGAGGCAAATAGTGCAATTAGCCAATCAGAACTTGATGTAAAACTTGTAACCGGTGAAAAGAGCGGGAAAAAGGGTAACGGATGAACGGGAGAGAAAGGCTGGAAAACATGCAACCGGTGAAAAGAGCGGGAACATTAAACCAGTTGCAAGCGCGGGAAAGCCTACAACCAGTGAAAAGAGCGGGAAAAGTCGCGTGAACCAAACTTACATAGCCAATCACCACGGCGGTAAGACGTATCGTTAACCAATCATAATTCGTAAAAAAACGTGCAACCGGTTAAAAGTGCGGGGTAAAATCGCGAGTAAAATCGGGTAATGCACCTATCCTGCATAGGAGGCTACACCTTAAGTTGATTAGTTAAATAGCTCATCAGAAGACACCAGAACAAATGCTCTTAGCAGTACAGCACTTAACGGGGGTAATTTTCATTTTGTCTTTTTCCAGGTTCTTCGGAAGCCAAAGGAATTCCTTATAGCTTTGCTACAGAAGTTTGTTGAGCTGCTCACAAAATCGACTTCTAATGTAAGTTTGTTTTAAATGTCGATAGTTTTTCGTTTGTTTGTCTCGATTAACATTGCTGCTATTTTCCATTTTTATTGTTCACCTTCTTGTCACGTTTCTGAAATTTGTCTGACCCGTCTGTTGTATCATGCTTTGTCTGCTTCAGGGTGAGACTCTCGAGACTGTTACCCAGGCCACACTCTGTCTTTTTACAGCGCAGCCGCAAATGGCAGACCAGGTTTGTGTGAAAAAATTAAAGTGTAGTTGACAATTCTTTGAACATTTTCGTTATTTATCTCTTTTTATAGCACTCTTTTTCCGATTCGGAAATCAAACAGGCATCCGCCATATTGAAATATCGTGACAAAACTACCTGGTGTACGGGGAAGGGGTGGCGGACGTTTTTGCCAGCCCGTGCCCCGTCCCCTGGGCGGGTTTGTCACGATACTCAAAATGGCATACAGTGTATCCAGAAAAACATAGAGCGACTGCTGAGAAAGAAGACGATCTCGAGAAAGCAAAACTTTTGAACTGGTAGTTTCGGCTCGATCAATTTCTAATTTCTTCCACTATTATCACCTCTTGATCGAGCACACAGGCCGCGAGCGTTAAGCAATTGATCACGGAAGTCGTCTTGATATTTGAACAGATTCTCCCAACTAACACTATAAGAAATGCATGCAGACGAGTTGGGAGAATTTGTATGTTGACACTGTGGCGTTAAGCGGGTGTTAAGAATGTGTTCTCTCTTTTCAGGTTCCAGGTCTTGGCCACATTCCTAACATAGTAAAGAGCATGGGTTCTACCAATGACGCAGTCGTTAAGTCCGCTATACAAGTGGTTCATTTACTATCAGCGAACGAGGTAAGGAATATCAGTTAAAGGAAATATATCATGGATTTTTCCTTTTGTTAGTTAACTATTTGTTGTTGTTGTTTCTGAGGTTTTCCTTCAATTTGAAAGTACAGTACAACCCTGGTAACTCGAACTCTGAAGGGAAACGAAAAACAGTTCGAGTTAGCGGGGTTTCAGTGCAATTTAGACTTATCTCGTCAGAAACTGTAACACGATTATATATCTTATGGAAATACAGCACTGTGAATGTATGTATGACTCATAAGATCGGGAAATGACTGTCAAATACGTGATCTATTCGTCGCACTAATTAAAATCAAGTTGCTGTTGTGTTGGTTTTAGTGTTTAAAACCGATTAAACGACAAGAAGAGCTAATGGGATATTTCAATGGGCATCCGTGGCGAGTTGCAAGAACCCGAATTCGAGTTATCGGGGTGAATTTTGATCAAGGGAAACGAAATTAAGTTCGATTTAGCAGGGTTTTCGGGTTATCCGAGTTCGAGTCAACCAAGTAAAAATGTCTGAAAAGTGGGGGTCAAATCCAAGGGAAATGGTACTTCGTTCGAGTTAGCGGGGGAGTTCGAGATATCCGAGTTCGAGTTACAGGGGTTCTACTGTAACTTAAGTATGTGTGCAGGGAAAAAACACGCCCTTAAAGTAAAAGTTTACATTTGTCGTTTAGTGAAACTAAGTCTAATTTAATACGTCGTGTAACTCCTAACCTTAACATCCCTTTCTAGATCTGTGTTCGAAGCATGGCGCAGGTCAGTGACTGTATCAGCAACATGATCAAGGGAATGGAAGCGAGGCCAGATGTTGTGGGCGTGGCTTGTGAGGCACTTCACAAAATGTTTGACAAGAATCACACAGAGCTTGTTGCACAGGTAAATAACAAGTCATGTATACCCTGAATTGTACAGTGAACATTGAAAGCAAACTGTTTTGTGAATGAATCCTTGTTTTGTTAATTATGCTGTTCAAGGTGGTTCTAAATTTTAATTCTGTGGATGGAACCCTATTGTGTAACCATTCAAATAAGAGCTACTGAGCAGTGCTTTCACGTGGTACTGTTTATTATGCTGTACAAGGTGGCTCTAACTTTTCAGTTTTTGGATAATAACCTAATGTGTGACCATTCAAATGAAAGCTATTGAGAAGTTCTTTCATGAGGTACTGTTTATTATTATGCTCTATGTTTGAACGTTGTATTTTTATTCTTTTTCCTCTTCAGGCTCTTACATTCGAGTTGGTTCAATATCTTCTCAACCTTCTAAACGGCGCGTTGAAAACTGTGGAGAACCCTGCGGCGACCAAAGCTCAAATAGTGAAGGCTCTGAAGGCGATGATGCGAGATCTTACACACGGCGAAGAGGTAAGAAAAGCATAGTGACATCTCATTATAGATAAAGCAGTTTTCAATTGAGTGTCGTAAAACCAAAACCAAAGTAATTTCTCTGGCCAATCACAAAGGACACAGACAATCCAGTGAACCAATCAAAACTCGAAGCAAATACATGTAGCCGGCACGAAGCGCGGGAAAACGTGCGCGAGCGAGTCACGATTGGTTTTGGTTTTAGTTGTGATTGGCTGAGAAAGTGGCGCGAGATTTTTAAGCCAATCACAAAGCGTAGTAATGCAAAACCAAAGCAAACGCAATTTACTTTCGACACTCAAGTGAAAACCGCTCTAAAGAGTGAACTATACCATGGCTTTGGTAATATATCCCCAGGATTTTGGTCAAAGGTGTCTCTGCCTTCAAACGGACCCCAAAACCAATGGATCTTGTTTAAAGAAATTTTGTTTGCGTCAGAAAAGTGGCTGTATAAACGTGATTCCATTTTACTCAACTTGGAAGATTGCTTACAGATTTAAGTTTTTTACACTCAAAAATCTGCAATTTGCCAGCTGCAAAATTGGTGGATAAGGTATTGTGGCTGGCTAGAAACTTGTACGACCTCGTGGATGTTAAAGTTTCATTGATTTTTTGTCTCAATATTCCTTGTCGCAGATCAACAAGGTGCTAGAGGCCTCTTCTGTGTGGGCCTCGTACAGAGACCAGAAACACGACCTGTTCATCTCTGAGAAACCCGCCGCTGGCTACCTGACAGGGGGCGCAGGTGTGGCCGGTTACCTGACAATGGGCCCTGGTAATCCGAGCACCATGTCCAGTGTGCCCCCTCCGGTGGAAACAGAGCATCCAGTCGAGAATAATAGATGATCCGTAATTGGTACATGACAGTGCTAAGAAGAGTTAGAAAGGCTGTGTTGATACGAGTGTGATATAGTCTGCGTTGCAGCCGGACATGCCACAAAATCCTCGATTTAACGGCGGTTTAGACTGTCTGCGACGCAGGCTAGTGTGATATGGGTCATTTTGAAGTACTGGACAAAGCAACAATTTTCCTTGCAAGCTGAGTCTTGGTTTTGACGTCAAAAGCCATAAAATCAACAAACCAATTCTCAGTACTTGTATCCATACAATTCTTATTGAACTAGTTGAGAGAATTATTTCAAATGCCGTTCTCAACCGCTTTAGTGATCTTTTTTTCAATTATCATAATTTACATAATTAGTTATTTATTGTTATTGTAAGGAGAAATTTTGTTGGTCACTCTTGAGGCTGCAAAGTTCGATTGATTTTGAGAAGCCTATTGTGACTTGGCGTGACATGAACGTGACGCACGCTGCGTGACAAGTTATATAAGAGTCCAGTATTAGTGTCCTTCATCTCTGTCACGCTTGTTTCAACACAGCCTTTAACAAGAGATATTGCAAGAATTCTTCACTAATCAACAAAGTATTTCTGCAGAAGGTTATCACTCTTGATAGCCATGCTGTTAAATTGAAATTCAGTCACCAAGTTCATGATAAAATATCTTTTTCGTTTATTTGCGTTGAAAAAGTACTGAATACATCTGACAATTTTATTCAGCACTCGGCTGATCACATCTTATTTCAGGCAATTTTTACATGAAATAGCAGCAAGTATTTGTGATGGTTATATGTAGGCCTAGAGATCTGATTTAGAATAAAAAGGTTTTTCAAAATATTCAAATGTACGCAATCAGCGCTTGTCCGTTAAATCGAAAACAAGCGGTTCATCATTACATAGCTTGATGTAAACACTGGAGAACGTGTCGCCTGCATCTCAGTTTAGCATAAACGTTGGAATTCCTCAAACGTTCTCTCGTGTTCACACGAGGTGTTGTTACTTAAACCCCGTTTACACCAGCAAAACGTGTCTAGTTAAACCAGGTTTAACAAAATGAAAACCAGCAACTGAAAAATGAGAGCTTGTATTTTATATAGGGATTACGTAAGTTGTAACTTGTGCTTTCCTTGTGTTAAATTTAAAGTCGACAAACATCAGTTAGCAACTTCAGCGAAGAAAACATTTTTAAACTGTGTTTATAAACTAAACAGCTTTTAAACATGTTTTAGCTTCGGTGTGAACGGGGCATTAGATAACTCGACAAGTTGGGTTATCTTTGTTACGGGAAGAGAAACGTATATTCGCATCTTACTATTCAGTTTTTAATTCACCAATTTCAGAGCACCGAGAAAATTATTTCAGGTATCAGAAGTATACCTAAACAATGATTTGAGGTCAGAAAATGTATTTCTCGGACGTTATAGTTTGCCTAATCTTTTACGTTTGTTCTTTAGCCTTGTGGGATTTTCTTATTTTTAACATTTATTATTTTGGAATCACAGCTTAACAAGTGCAGCGGTTTTCTAACAGTTATCGTTAAGCATAAAACAAGTTTCTCATAGAGCCAGTCACAAGTAAGCAAATAGCACTATCAACCAATCAAAACTTGAAGCAAAAATATGTAACTGATAAAAGAGCGAGAAAGCATATCTCTCGTTGCAAGCGCGGGAAAACATGTAACCGGTGGAAACTGCGCGGGAAAACGTAGGCGATGAAAAGCGCGGGAAAGCGTGTAGGCGGTAGAAAGCGCGGGAAAACGAGTAACATGCTGTAGTTGTAGAATTGAGCAAATCCAACTACTTTTAATCGGAAACCGCTCTCTTTCCAATAGAAACAAATCTGGTCTGTTTTTGTGTTAGTCTGTTGAACTTAGGAAATTTTAATTTGAATCAGTAAAATTAATTGACTGTAATATAACGCAAGATAGTATTTCCTTTTTATACCAGATAGGACAGAGTTAAGAAAAAAATATATTTTATAAAAATTACATGAGTGTACTAATAAAAATTGGAACTCGAGAAGTGGTTTACATTTTTTTATTGCATGTTAATATGTAACGCATAATAATTAAAGAATCAGTTAATCGGCTATCCACATTAACCCGGGTGAATTTGAAAACGCATCTTTTTTTACCCGGATAGGCCAACCGTCCACACTAAAACGGCGTTTTTGGTCACCGAAAACTGTACTTTTTTAAAAACGCTTTCCAAAGTGGGTATCATTTTCAAATTTACCCGGGTTAATGTGGACGGGAAACATTTTACGCGGCGTTTTCAAATTTCTCCATTTACAAATTTACCCGGGTCAGTGTGGACGGGGCCTTAATATACCATTTTTAACCCCCCACAAATACAAGTGTGAGTTAAACACTTCCTACATAGTAGACAAAGAGTCACACACGTTAAGACTACACGCACTTGCCCGTCAAACCTCGAGAAATAAAGATTCGGTTATTACATTTGTAAGCAACAGAAATCGCTCAATAAGCTACTGGCTGGCCGATTTTAAGAGGTGAAATTGACTTGCTATTATAAGTCCCCCTTTCTGAAATATTAAACCATGAATATTTAAGATTTATAGAATTTTTTTGGCTTCTTTCTTTGCAATTTTTATTTCACTGCGAGGTTCATTCTTTACTTTGATCTATAGATTAGCGACGTAAACTGGGCATTTTAGAGATGGTTCCTATTTAATGAGATAGAGAAATGTAATCCTTAGATTTAAAACAAGTGTCAGCGTCACATCTATTTTAGATCGGTTAATATTTGTATCTCAATACAACAATAGGGTCCACCTTCAAAAATGGCAATTTTATTTACCACACTGTAGCTTATTAACCAATTTCTATTGTATAAATCACTACCTTAAGCACCATCATGTGGGTTGATACCCCTTGTATGATTTGAGTGTCTGATGTCAGATGGGAATTCTCCACACTGGCCTCCGTACATCTTTTATAGCTTGTTTGGAGGAATTTCTGTGTTGACGCTTTAGGGGGGCTAAGTTCCATAAATCCAGTTCACATCTCTCGTAACACTTTTCTCGGCGCAATATTGCAAATTGACAATTTATTTGCTGAAGTATTGTGCGGCGGAAGGTATTTTTGCGGATGCTCTTATGATCGCAACAGTGACAATCAAATGAAAATGGATATCTTATTGTTACTTCTTTTCGCCGGACTTAATTTTCGCGATTTTCAAAAAAAAAAAATCGCGAAATTTAAGACTCGCGAAAAAATTTTTTAAAGTTTTTTATTATATTTTTTTATGTTTTAAACGTATTTTTGGCCAAATCGCGAAAATGAAGTCCCGCGAAATATGTCCGTTTTATTTTCGCGAAATTAAGTTCCCGCGAAAATAATTAACAATTAATAAGCTACTAACAAATCCCTATTTTCTAAAATATTAAGCCATGAATATTTACAGTCGGGAGAACAAGTGCCAGTTGATGGCGACATTACCTCTCCGAGAAGTTACTGTGCTCGCGGTTTTCGTCCCAGACGTTGCTAAGCTATACGCGCGACGGCTCTCGGAGTACTCGTGAGCGCTCGCGCTAGTTTTTGATTGGATAAAATAATTCGGAAATTCTTCGAGTGCTTCAACGAAAATTTGCCAAAACTGTCACTTATTCCCCCGACTGTTTAAGATTTATAGTATTTTTTTGCTTCTTTCTTTGCAATTCTTTCTCTGCAAGGATTATTCTCTATTTTGATCTTCGGATTAGCAACGTAAACTGGGCATTTTAGAGATGGTTCCTGGGGAAAGAGTCTTACCAGGCCAATTCCAAAGAACTCTTTAAATACTGCCTCTTGATTGGGCAGAAAAGTTCTTTGTATTCCCTTTGTATTAGCTGTAGCCGTCGCATAAGGTAACAATAAGGTAATTAAAAGGCCCAACGATTCAGATCATACGTTCTGAAAATAAAACCTTCTGAATACTTTCAACCTTTACAATTCATTATCTGTAATTTTAAAAATATACGCTCCCAAAAAATAAACAGGGTCGAAAGTGGCTAAACACATAAAAAGAAACGTTGGGTTGCAGCAAAAAAAATTAATTTTGTGTAGTTGCTGTTAGTACTTTCCATAACAAAACATTAAAACATATTTGCAAAAGAATGTCGGCAAGCATGCAGAGTTGGTGTGGCTTTGTGATTTGTTTGCCAACCATTGGTCCAATCTTATTTTCCATATTCATGACCACGCAGATCAGAGGTGATTGTTTGTCAGTCAGAGAAGTTTCCGGACGGGTTAGGACGTAAAGCGCTGCCTTCTTAACAAGAAGAAACTTTGTAGAAGAAATGATGGCGCCGCTTGGAGGAACACAGTACCACACTGTTTATATCCATGGTAAGCTGCCATTTCTTGAAATTTTACTTCAATTCAATGCGAAGTATACATTTTATGCCGGTAAACGTTGCTTCATGTTTTAACACGTGCTCGCCTTGAAACGTGGTCAGTTTACGTTTCACGTCGAAGATCTTGTAAAAATGCTTCGAAACTTAAATGAATACTACAACTTGCAACAGAAGCTATAAATTCCAAGCTTTTTTCGCCGAAAGTTTTTCTTTTACAAATTTTATTTATTTATCAAACTTTGTACAGGCCTCTTGCATCTATAGCCTTTTACGTAGGACTTTTGTTCATTCCTTATAATTTGTTTGTTGTTAATTTTATTTTTTGCCTTTACCTTTAGAACCGGCAAGTCTTAAAGAAAGCAATATCTGCAAAAAGGAGGAGTGGAAGGATTCGAAGAGGGAAAGTCTGAAGCTGGAGTGAATAACACAAAGTTAAGAACGTAATTTGAGAGTTTAGTAACACTGAAACCTCTCCGAAGAAGCATGGCAGTTTTTTGTGCTAGAATTAGGCACGAGATATCAAAAAATACCATGCCAATTGAAGGTATGCCTTTTTTGCGGTTGAAATATTATTTACATTCGAAAGACATTCAAGTGCGGATAAAAACATGAGTAATAAATTAAAACACTGCCATGTTCAATATCGGAAAGGTTTTATTAAGATACTTTGTCTGCACATGTTTTCAGAGCCTTTAAATTTACAAAAGCCGTGGAAGAGAAATTGACAGTCAGATTTGTCTTAAAATTCTTAATTTCTAGTATCTATTTCACCGGTTAAAACAGTTAACTTCATGATGTAATAATATTTTAACAGAATCTCTTTACCAAATAATCGAATTTTAATCATTTTTGTTTGATTTCTTTTTTACTGAAGTCTGCAGTATTCACAAGCTCTGAAAGCATGCGATAAGACAGTAGCAAATATTACGCAGGGTATTTAAGGTGGCACTGCATGTTAAAATCAAAACGTTGTAGCTCTTTGAAACTATTGGTCACGTGACCACGTTCATCAAAACAAATTATGTTAGGATGTAATTGATTTGGAAATCTGAATTAAATGAAGTCAGCATTGAACACTTCATTCTTGCTGTAAAAAAAAAAACAACTTAAGAAAAACTTTTCCAACAGCAAATTTTGGATTACTGAGATAGATAATAAATTAAATTGGTTGGAGGGCATCTTCCTCGCATAAAATCAATTTAACATATGTTCTTGTGGAATTTGTTGCGAGTGCCAAACATATTATTATACAATTATAACGACCAAAATTGATAGCAATTTTTGTTCTAGTTATCTTCATCTCAAATTTTGAAACATAACAGACGAAAATCAAATCTATATACATATATATACATTTTGTTTGCAAATTCTCCAAGGAAATTTTTCATTTCAACTTATTTTTTGGGTTAACTTCATATTTGGAACAATTATTTATTGACATGATCGCAAAATAAAAATTCACTTTTTAATTTTGTCTGCTATTTCATATAAAGTACATATGCGTACACCTACATTCAACATGCAGAGCCATCTTAAAATAACTTTAAGAGAGAATTGGGTTTATGAAATGATTGACATATACTTAATAAAACTGTAAAGGCAGAATATTATTCTATTAAATTTTTCCCGGAACGTTTTCGGAAAGTTTCGGCTGACGGTTGTCGTGTGGAAGGGATAATATGAACTGTCAATCATAAACCCAATCTGTTCTCTTGTAATTTTTAGCGAGGCTGTAAAGAATTTTGTCTGGTTTCAGTTTGGCAAATATAATAAATCTCTCGATCCATTAATTTTAACTCGAAAGGCACTTTATAAAACAAGGCACACTGGAAATTTAACTGCTCAATTGTAAGTCAAAAGCAAACTAAACACAGCTAAAAATTGATCATTTTAAATAATTTTGTCAATTTTCTTTGATAATAATCCAACATTAACGAACCAGCAAAACATTGCATTTTCCATTTTCTTTTAACTATTTGGGTTTGCAAGAAATACCTTCAACGAGTGAAACAAAAATTAATTTTGACACAAAATCATCAAAGTTGGCATTTTGAAGAATATTATTTTAACAGTTACATTTTTCTAAAAGTTTTAAGCTATATTTTGTTCCGAACAATCGGGACAATATTTGAGAAATAATAAGGTTTTATGTCGACAGAAGATCTGAAATTTGTTAAAGGAGAAGTTCACTCCAGAATGGCCGTTTATTTTCTTGACGCGAATAAAAAGTTTACACAAAGATATGTTATTCTCCAAAATTTCAGCCTCCAACGTCCGCTATAACCCTACGAAATCTTTCCCAAAACTCGACAACTGAACGCCGCCATTTTGGAGCTGGTAATGTATGCGTGACGTCAAAGAGCTCAGCCTGAAGTTTGGCGGGAATATTTTAATAGTCGAAACTCCTTGTTTTTTGTATTTCTTGGAGCTCTGTTTGAGCAAAATGGCGATGCACAAACAGGCATTTTGACAAACAAAAGCCACTACGAAGAAACAAGGAGTTTCGAGTATTTGAATTTTCCCGCCAAACTTCAGGCTGAGCTCTTTGACGTCACGCATACATTACCAGCTCCAAGATGGCGGCGTTCAGTTGTCGAGTTTTGAAAAAGATTTCGTAGGGTTATAGCGCACGTTGGAGGCTGAAATTTTGGTGAATAACATATCTTTGTATAAGCTTTTTATTGGCGTAAAGAAAATAAATGGCCATTCTGGAGTGAACTTCTCCTTTAAGGAAAATATTTTTGCATAACTTGTCCTCCACGTGCAAAAGATAAATGCAAATTAGATGCTGTTGATTGTATGAGGGGTCAACTCAATTTTGTTATTCCTTCGTTTTCAAAGATTTCATTTTTTCTTCATTCATCTAAAATGTTCGCAGTAGTTCGTAATCAAGAAACATTTTTATCCAAAAGAAGTTACGGACGGTATAGTAAAGCAATACATTTTTAAGTGCTTTTTGATAACCAGACATGAATCTTTAGCGCCTCTCTGAACGTATCTGAGCTATTGTCAAAACCAGTTTCTGAATGCTACACAGGACGGAAATTTAACTAACACCGCGCAAAGGTTAAAAAAAGATTATTTGAATTTAATTACTTGTTTAAATAACTCGAAAATATTTGGGGTTTTTGTGAATTTGCTTGCGCTAAATTAAAGTTGCGCCTAAAATTTTCTCCAGATTTTGCGATAATATCCTTTCCTGTTCTGTGTAGCAAATCGAAACAAGTGGTCTTGACATGGCTCGATTTTATTTCTTGAAGGTAAAATGGCAAGCCATAAACGCAGTTCAAATCGGCTAAAAATTATTCGCAAATGTTTTAATTTTTATCGGCTAAAAGTGTACGGTGGTTACGGAATTAAATCGCGTTTCAGATTAACACATTTAACAAATTTACGCGGACGTATCCTTTCGTAATCCTTATGGCTTGCCATTCATATCTTCTTGAAATATTGTGTATGATGATATCACGTTAAATAGCAATGCCTTGAACGACGGGTAGCTAGAAATATATTTACAGAAACCAGACGAGCAGTTTAAAATTGATACAAATGTGAAGTTTTTGCACTCTTGTTTAAACATTGAGGAGGTGGGGACATTTTGGAATCGCTTTAGTCAAGAGAGTTTGTATAGCTGGGTCTCACGTCTCCCGGCTATCTAAACATTCTTAAAGATTTCGATTTTGAGAGTGTTTTCACTGTCTCAATGATGTGCAGAAACGTTGCAGTTGTACAAACTTTAACTTGCTGGTCTCATTTCTGTAAATATATTTCTAACTGCTCGCCGTTTTAGGGCTGCCTATTAAACAAGATATCATCATAAAATACATCATCTTGCACACAAACATGTTTCTTGCGAAAAACTGTATATTCGGAAACAAAAATCGTTTTCTAAGCGTTTATGTCCAAGATGGTGCATATTGTTATTTTTGGCGGGAAAAATTCAAGGGGGTACCCTCTTAAAATTTTTGTCAGCAAAGTTGTCAGGGGAAACGCTGTGCAAATTTTTCCAAATTTTCCCGCCAAAAGACTTAGTATATATAGGAGGAATTTTTTCTTCACACCTTTGTTATTAATTTAATTGAATTTCAATAAACTAATTAAAGTTTATCAATGGACAACTGATTTTATTTCATAATTAACTATTATTGAGATCAATAAAAGAGACAATAAAGAAAACTTTAAAACGACTTTGAATGATGTTTATTTTATTGTGCAAATTAAAATAATACAAAAGTTACAAATACATAACATTTTAAAATATTTAAAAAAATCGGCGCATGCGTATTTTAGGCGCCCGTATTTTTTCTAAGTATTTTGGCGGGAAAATTAAAATTTTTAATAAAATTTAACTAACAGTAATTCAGAAGAAGTCAAAAATTAAAAAAAAGGCGCATGCGTATTTTAAGCGCCCGTATTTTTTCTAAGTTTTTTGGCGGGAAAATTTAAAATTTTGACATAATTTCCCTTGTAAGCGAAGTTTTGGTAATCAAGACAATCTTTTTCAAAACATCATTTAATAAAGAAAACATTTAATTTTTTTACAAGATTAACAACAAAATTAAGCATGTGAAGAAAGTTTGGCTTTTCAAGACAATGTATTCAAAATATTTCTGGAGACAGAAAATTCTAACTTGTAAGTAAATAAGCTTGTTTTCCAGACAATTTCAATGTTTTTTACCGACTTTGAAGCATTTTGCCATAAAAATAAATTTTGAATTGCAAATTTGGCAAACAGACAATTTATTCTAAAAGTCATCAGTGAAAAAAATCCTACTAGCTTGTGATAAACGCGGAGACTGACTTAAACTTGGGCTTGTCAGAGAAAAATAAAGTTAATTTGGGAAATAAATTGAAATAAATGATCAGGTCGCGCGCGACTTTGAAGAAAAAACAGTGTTGCGTTACACTATCAGCCGCTGAGAATATACTCATGTTCTAAATAAAAGTTGTTGCGGCATTTAAATTTCAGTAAATCAAGAATAACTAGAATATGATCCCTTTACTTCTGATATTCTGTAATCTTTCTCGACTTATTAAACTATAGTTGAAATAAGAACAAATTGTCGCGCACAGGTTTGAATAATTAACGTACAACTCCCCTGTAACGCAACACCGCTAATTCTTAAAAGTCACGCACGCCTCGATCATATTGTGACAGAAGTGGATTAAACCGAAAAATATTTCGTCAAGATTTTTTTACAGAAGCCCAACTTATAGCCCGCTCCTTGTTTTCTATTTTATCCAATTGCGATAAAAATTTGCCCACCAAAACGTGTCACCGGAAAAAAGGTACTGATACCTAACATTAACCCAACTTATTCAATGAGATGCACACGCATAAGCACGTTTAGAGAATTTGTCGAAGTAAATATCGATGTTTTGTTTCAAATTTACAGTCAAATTGACTGGTTTTGCATCTCATAAATAAGTTGAATCACATGTTAGATATACCTTTTAGTGTCTGTAATAAAGATACATACAGTTGGTTGAGTTCAGTTCTAAAAATCTGCTTAGATATATGTTCCACTGTTTTGTGTTTTCGTCAGTGATTCGATTCTCTTGTCCTTGTCCTCCTTTTCCTTTCTCCTTGTCTTGATCTTAATGTCAGAAATCCTGAAAGAAAAACAAATGTTGAATTTAACACAAATAGTGCATGCTCAAACATTAGTCGTCTACAGTTTTTAAGGGACTGTTCCACAGTTGAGTGTAGTTTTTTTGCAGAAAACTCGCTATGAAGCTTACTTTTTGAAAAGAAATTACTTCTCTGAATTAAAATTACCAAACCACAGCTTCATTGCTACCAAATTTGTTTCCTGGGCATTATAATATAAAATCACGAGCAATCAAGATTAACTTTGAAACCTGTTCAGTCCAACAACATTTCAAAAACCCATACCGCAATCAGTTTCAATCTTCCTTCGTTTTAGTCATCCGTACCTTCTTTTGTATTTGCTGTATTCAAGTTTTCCTTCACCGTTTTAAGAAGTAATTTTCATATTTCGCCGAATTTGATACTCATTTCCCATTTCTAAATTGACTTTAAAATCCGTGCCACGTCCCTTAAAGTATTCTTGCTACTTTTGGTGATTTTGCTAGCCACCTTTACTAATATTCTGAGTTGTATGCTCACAGTTTTCCGCTAAAGAAATTCATACTCTCAATCTATTATAATTAATTGTCCTCATTGATGGTTGTTTGAGTAACTCTACATCCTCAGAGTGCAACATCACCCAGTTGACGAGTTTCAACATTAGTCTGCTTGACAGTTAAATGTGGATTACAAAAATTGCAGTACTGAAAAGCAACGGATACGCTCGGCATTTTAATAAGTGTATTTTTTTCGTAAGGAATCAGTTTGTAAGAATTTTGATGTAAATTTAACAACGAGACAAGTATCGACTCAACAATTAAAATTAAAAATCTGGCTTTCTTTAAATAAATTGAAGTATATTTGTCACCGACTTTTCAGTTAAAAGTGAGGATGTTAAATCGAAACACGATTTGTCAGTTTTTTATGGTGATGTGGAGATCGAAACATTGTCAGTTAAATTTTACGTAATCGGTAAGTTTGCAATAAGGATGTTGAGAGGCTTCGTACTCTTTTGAGCTTTTGAAATTCCATGACCCCCAAACCTTTCCCATGACCTTTATTTCCATGTCCTAAATTTGCCGGTTTTTCTTGGAAATTTCAAAAAATTATCTTGATTTCTAATACGTTTTTTGCTTTTTTCTTCACAAAAAAACCTGCCTATTTTTTGGACAATCAATACCATATCCCATGACTTTCAATGACCCACACTTAAATTCCATGAATTTCAAGGCCTGGAAAGTGAAATTTTAATATTACATGTTTTCCAGGTTTTCCATGACCCGTACGAACCCTGTTAAATACGAGCTAGGCCTCATGTCAACTTAAGGTGATTCCCTAGTATTGCATTGCACATCCTTACTGCGCAGAATTTTACGCACAATTAGCGCGCGCACATAAACAAAATGGTGGTTTTTCCTATACGACTTGGCTCGCGAGAGAGAGAAATCATCGTTTTCTCGTAAACGAGTTCGGTGACCTATCATTTTTTTCTCTTAGTTCAAAAGTAGTGATCAAATTCTTTCTACAGAACGAATACAGATCAATTTCTATGGCAGAATGATACATTATCACCGAAAACGTGTACTTTGCCAGTACTCGCAAAGGAATTTAAATATAAGGAATTATATGGTAAATACAAGATCTTCCTGTTCCCAAACGAATACGGTGACCCCCCGTTTTCATTTCCAAATTTAACTTCCCTTAAGGTAAACAACCAACTGGCAAAGTTTGGTTGGAAATCTATGAGCAGTTCTATTTCTAGGGAATTACCTTAAAAAAATTGAAACTACAGTCAAAATTTTGAGCCAGTTAGGATTCTGAAATTCTTTGTCAATTAAAAATCAAGCGGCAATCTGTTAGTTTTTAGTTAAGATGTGAGTATTGGGTGCATAGATCAGAACATAATTTCTCATTTAAAAATTGAAAGGGGAAATTAATTTCAAAATGGCACTTTTTTCTTCTTCTCCTTTAAGCGATCTGTCCGCATGATTTGTCAATGAGAATTTAAGGTAACTATCATTTGTCAGTAAGAAGTTGAGATTGAAGCAAGATTGTTAGTTAACATTGCAAACCATTTTTTTAAGTGTAAGTGTAAATGAAATTGTCTTGCCCTGTTTCCTTTTTTAATTATTAAAAATGATCCAAAATTGAGCTATTACTTAGACTATCAAGACAATGACAAACAGACGAGTGATAAGAAATAGTGCGTCAGTGAGAACCAAATTCTCAAAACTAATACCGAAAGAAACATATTGAAACCACTGGGGAGAATTCAAAGTTCGATTTAAAGGGACACTGTCACGAGCTTCAATTAAAAAAATTAAGAGCCTAAAGACGAATAGAAATCTACAAATAGTGGTCCAGTTTTGTTCACAGTTACTATGCCAGTGTACTGAAGCTATAAACTAGCGATATTTATGTGATGCCATCAGGAACTATTGATCTGAACTTGAAAAAGTCAGGCTATTTTCATTTTAAATTCTGCCTTTGTGGCCTGAAGAACAGCTAAAAAACTAACAACGGCTCCCATCTTCCTTCAATTCAATAGGCCATTTCCGAGTTACCCTTTGCCTCTGTTTTAAATTAAAACGAGTATACGTGCGAAACCATTCAAATGAAAATGAGTTTGATTTGCATGAAAATAGACCTGTACGTGAAACTTATTATCATATTAATGGTTTTGCACGTAGACTCGTTTTGAAACAGAGGCATAGGTTAACTCGGAAATGGCCTATTTGCTTTATATCTTCACCTTGATGTTCTAGATGCATTTCGTGTACGAGCTGGAGAACTTTGCCAATTTTAGCTCTTTGTATTGAAAAGCAGAAAAAACCCCGTGACAGTATCCCTTTAAAGTCAAACACCTGGCAATTTTGACACTGTTAGGTTGCATTGTTTGGTATACATTTGTTTAGTCTATACATTCAATAGCAAACTCTGTACGTTTTAGAAATTTTTGTCAACGTATCCGAAGTTTTTCCGATTCTCTTGTCCAATCAGAAATAAAACGAGCATTATCCAACAGTTGCTACTGACGTCATCTTGTTTCTATGACAATACTTTGTTACTAAGCGCATGGACGGCGGAGCATTTTTCTAACTGGGGGGGCTGACTAGTGACTTGAAGTGGGGGGGGCTTAAGGGACTCTTCTCTTATTAATTCTTTATTTTTTCTGTAAAAGTGGGGGGGCTAAAGCCCCCCAGCCCCCCGGCTCCGCCGTCCCTGAAGCGAGCAACAACTTGGCAACCGTACTGGGCACACAGTGAAAATGTTTTATTAAAATGAAGAGAAAATTGAACTAACCTGCCAAAGATGTCTTTTGCTTCATCGCTGATCTTTTGATGTTCCAATGTCATAACTCATGTCTTCCTTCAGAGACTGAAATGTAAAAAATGATTTGATGAGCATATTGATAGAAAATAACTTCTGGTTATTTTGGAATCATGTTAACAGACCCTAAGAATCTACATTAACCTAATCAGGTTTTTACATGAATGATAATTGTTACAAATGTAGGCTATTTAGGTTCTCAATAGGTTCTAATTTTTTTAAAATCAAAGGGCTGTTGAGCCAGCTCATTCATGTGGCTACTTTTCATTGTTTTCTTGGGTTTAATAAACTGATGTAAACTGTGCTAATGGAAGACAAGTAACAGTTCGAAATAGCAGGGGCCGAGTTGGAATAGCCAATGGAAAATCTTTGAAAAAAGTTTTTTTAAAAGGTAAATATTTGGCTGGCCGTCGCCCTCTTGGATTAGTTTTAACTGGGTAATTTTATTAAGTTGGCCATAGGCTGACACACAAACCCCTAAAATCCAACAGTTGGGCAAAAAGGATGGTGAGACCACGGCTAGTACTGATATGCTATCTTCGAGGTTTCAAGGTGTCTTTAAATCATTGTAAATGAATGTCTGCAACTCGGTCGATCAGTAGATCGGCGAGAATAGTCTCTGCTGCATGAAAACGTTTAGCAGCAGGTGGGTGCCTGTGGAGATGAAGTGTAAAATTGCGATATAACTACGAAACACACTAAAATTGCTAATAGTTGATTTAGTTAGCACTGAAGCAGCTAAAACATTGGCAAGAAGTAATTCAAAAATTCAAAAACGCGAATAAAGAGTAAAAGAAATGGTGTGTAGGTGATTTTCTTGGGAATCGAAAGTGAAACATAGTAAGAAGAGGGTCCTGAAGGTGTAAAATGGGAGCTGGGATTTGTCTCGTTTTGGGCTGGGAAAATGGGATTCGTGCACTGGGACTGGGATTTTACCACTGGGAATGGGAAAAACACTTTGGAAAATGGGAATGGGATTTCTCTTCTTTGTGAGGCTTGCTAGTCTCTGACTCTATAATTTTACACAAATACTCGAATTATCCCGCTTTGATGACACAAAAAGTCAGTATTTTTCCACATTTTGGCCTCCTATTGCAAGTTCTCGCTACCAAGCTTTACATTGCGGTCATGTCATGTCCGTGATCAGCGGTTTGTCAGCTCTGCACGTGTCGGAAAGTTCGCCAGCATGAGCGATTGCTATCGGCGCACTATGATTATCGAATTGAAATATGGTTCTTCGAACAATGCGGTAGTACACACTGAAAACAGCAAGATCGAATTAGATCTGAAGCGCAACCCAACAGACTTTTATGTGGATTTCATTGAAGCGGGCAGCACGAAGAGAGTGCCTTTTGTTCTTAGAACGAAAGAACAAGTAGAAATGCTTCGAGCCAGTGAATCCCGGTCACTACTGGTGTGGATCATCCAACGGGTTACGACATTTAAAAAGGCATCTGTGAACATTGTGTTCGAGAAAGCTACAGAGTTAACAGCCCCAGGGATCTCAGGGTCAACGACCTCGGGCAGCACAGCAAGTGCCGTCACTGACGCGGCAAAATGCCCAAGAAAGCAGTAAAGAAAACAAGTAGCATACCTGGCACACATGAAAAATATCCAAATATCAACAGTTTGCCCCTTATTATATGCACAGGTTTTTAACCTGTACTTATTGAAATGGGATTTCTTGTTTATGAACTGGGATTTCGACCAAATTAGCCTGGGAACTGGGATTTGAAGCCTGGGAACTGGGATTTGGACCAAAATTGGGCTGGGAACTGGGATTTAGGACCCCCCCTTCAGGACCCTCTAAGAACACGAGGCCAAGTGGAACGTGACTACCTGAGGCACGCTGTGTTGTGTTACACTAGTAGGCGGTTTATTTCGTCGTTTTAGGGGGGTTTGAGGTTTTGTCGAACTCTTATTTTATGCCCACAGTCTACAACTTCCGTCCACATTTGGTTGATTTTAATTATGTCGTTTATTGCGTGCTCCCGCCGCAGCATGACCAGGGTAAAGGAATGTTTTACCATTTTACGTGCTAAAACAGACCGTATTTTAGCTCGTGACGTTGGCGAACACGCTGACGTGTATGTTTTTACGTACCATGAACTGAAAATTCATCGATGAAGATGCGTCAACACTCTTAATAGTAAAGTATAAAATTTATATTTTTCAACTAACTTGGCAACGTGCGTTACCGATCACATTGTGTGACCTGATAAAACACACAAGGCAAATCGTAAATTTTCGATCATGCCTTAGCTATGGCTTAGGGAAAAATGTCACTAACAAGGGAGTAAAGAATAAATTACTATGCCCGCCTTTGAAAACGAAACCCTATTTCTTCTTTGAAATAGCTGCTTTTGAATTACTTCCGTCTGGCACGGCGGACTTGATTGCGTGTGTCAGCGCATGTTTAAATAAACCCGTTTAGGGTCTTCCAAGGTGACAACACTTCAGCTCCTTGCATGATCCCCGTTGCACTTTTTAGAAATTCCAAAACTGTGATTTGATGTAAATTTATTTATTACACTATACAAGGATTTCATTTCTTTTGACATTTGTATCTGAGCTTCATGAAAGTTATTTTTGACGTTACTAAGTGGGGAGGGGTAGCATGTAAAATAACTTCCGGTCTACAACTTCTGTCCACACATTTTTTGTCCACACGCGCTGGGCAACTTCCGTCAACAGCTGGTCCATTCATTGCGTGATTCGCGGCACGCGGCATGAATGAGATAAAAAACGGATGACGTGACATGAGATTACGTGACGCGAAACAAAAACGTGCATGGATCCCAGGTTTTTTGTGTGGGTCCTGAAACGTTCACTAAAACACGTCACTTATCAAGCGTTATTGCGTGTATCTCATAAGTTCTATCAGTTGTCACAATCTCACTTCATTTTTTTAATGTTTTCTTTTTTCATGGGATTTGCGTGAATGGGTCATTGACAGCCTGTGCTCTCAGGTTTCGTAGTGCAAATTCTATTTTTTTACCACCAGAATAAAGTGTAATCTTTGATCCTCTTTCGCACTTAGGAAATTTTTTTTGTGAATAATCAACTTCGTTTCCTAAGAGACCCTGGAAACGAGGTTGGAGAATAATTTGTTTGTGATTGACATGTGCTGAAATGGGTTTTAAAAGACCTTTCTGTCAGCACGTTTACCGTTAGATGAATAAATTAATTGCGGTTTAGCACATGAAATTACTTCCGTTCGTGGCAACTTCCGTCTACGTGTTACAAGTTAACTTCCGTCTACGTGTAACAATTTCCGTCTACATCTACTTCATCATAATACTCTCATTCATTGATTGCGTGCCCCACGGCACGCACTCAGCATGAATGAGCATAAAAATGTATTTGTGAATGAAGTTTTTTGTGACCAGTGTTCAGCCTTTTCCTTATATGAAATTTGTATATCATTTTATAAATATCTTTTTGGATTGTATCAATATGATTTTCAACATTGGTATTTACATTGCAGCCGGAGTGAATAGAGGATCCAGAATGTCGACTTATCTTATTTCCTTTAAACTAAAATTTTTTTCAAAAGCCATTTTGGAAAGTAAAAACATATTTTTGAATAAAGGTTTTTATAAAATGGGTGTCTTACTGGCAAATTTTAGCCTAATAGGTTCTTAAAAATTAGATACACACTTTGTTCTGAATTCCTTTCAAGATAGCGATATAAAACATTAACTAACCTGCCATAGATGAACTTGGTTCTTACATCGGTCCTTCGAACAGTGTTCCGATTTGTTATCGTCTGCCTGAAGAAAAATACAAAAAGGTTATCTGTGAGCGAATGATAACTTGTCACTGTTTTGTTTTTACAGTAACTTAACGTAACGTAACGAACTCTAGGACAAGGTGCAAGGGCATCATCATCATCATCATCATCATTTGTTAGGGACGGACAATTATTTCTTGGAAGGGGGTATGAAAAATATTGAAAGATGTTTGAAGGGCCTAGAAAGACAAAATAAATTGTTTGCAAACACGATATGTAGAACAAAAAATAGTTTGAATTTCGAAAAGAATCTTGGCAGAGGTGCATAAACTACAAAAAGGTTTGAAGAGGAAAATGTTTCATACCCCCCCCCCCCCTTCCAAGAAAATAATGGTCCGTCCCTTAGCCACTTTAAGATTAAAATATTACAGCAATAATTACGGCAAGGCGAGGAGATCTCAAAGAAACCACCAGACTTATAGGGGAGGCCATCTTGGTTAGCAATATGTTAGTAATTTAGTTGTGGATGTGCGGCTTGGTCAATTCAGACTAAACAATTCATAAAAAAAATCAATTATTTTTTCTTAAAAGTAGAAGGTCTAGTCAAACCAGTGATCGATATTAGAAGAGAATTCCAAGAATAGGGATTCCCGAGCGGTTTAAGAATAACGGGCCATATATTTACTATATTTGAACGCGTTTTAGAACGAAGCATATTGGAAAAAAACAAGCCATTCAAATTCAACTGCTTATAAAAAGTCCGGGTTAAACAGGCCGTTCCCATGGGGCCGTTCCATTTTTCAGTATGTGACCAGAAACGCAACATTTTGAAAATAAACAATTTCTCGTGATCTGAAAGAGCCTAAAAAACTGCCTGTCAAAACATTCGATTCATTTACAGTTATAGTTTTCTGAATTAACGCTGCCGAAAGTTTTCTAGAAGTAAATAATGATTCCAGTCACATTGCAATATTCCGGTCAAAGAATGTTGCCGTTATAAAATTATTCATGTTGCAAACTCTTAATTCAATAAAAAAGAGCTGTTATACGATAAAAGATGAACCGAAAACACGTCTTAAAGTACACAAATTATTTCATCTTTACATTTACTAAAGTAAGTAATAAAACGTAACGTTTGAATGACATACCCGGTGAACTCGTCAAGAAAACTCTCATGTCTTTACTTCAGTTCTTCTACTCGCTGGCTGTTTCTGGCTTTCAAGCCGTCTCATACCATCGAATTTCGCTCCAGAATATTCCTCCAATGGAAGTTTCAGTCTGGGACATGCTAGGCAAAGGTTCCTCTAATATGGAAACGATGTAAGGCGATTTTTTACGCAAGAAGTCAAGAAGCCAAATTTCTAAACACCGCGTGCAAAAGTGATGAAGAGCATGAATAGTCAATGAGTGTAAAAATATTTGCAATGCAAATTTAAGTTGAGTTTTCAGTGACGATGAAGGAGATTGGGACCAACGGGTCACCAATAAGAGGGTCCTGAAGGGGGGGGTACCAAATCCCATTTCCCAGCCCAAATTTTGCCCAAATCCCATTTCCCAGCCTATTTTTGGTCTAAATCCCAGTCCCAGCAGTGAAATTCCCAGTGCGTGAAAATCTGGTCTCAAGCGCATTATATCTGTGTTGTTTTGATGGTCCTAAATGAAGTCCACTTCCCTGAACTTTCCCTTCGGTGCCCTATATCGGAGTTGAACCCAGGTGCAGGAAGAGCAAGTCCAGAATAACTTGCATGCGCATGCTCAGAAATCCGTCGTCCCACCCACCCCCCCCCCCCTTAAAAAAGGGGGGAAACAAAACCATATTACTCATATTCCACAGCACCTTTGGACACGCACGCGCACAGATGATAAATTCAACAATTTAGTACCAATTCTTTTAATTACGGCTTTAGACAAAGGTTAGGACAATTTTTCTTGCAATCGCGCGCTTTAGCTGCATAGTTGAATTTTTTTATTTTAGCGAATTATTTTTACCCTAGCGCACACGTTACATGCAAGAAACGCCATACGTCTCTGTGGTTTTTCATTGGTTTGTTTTAGCATGCACATGCACGTTATCCTGGACTTTCTTTTCGCATCTGGGTCGCAGAAGGGATATTTCAAGGACTGGACTATCCAAAATCATGCTCTGCTAGTTATTATCACTAATATTGTTGAGGACATCACTTTTCATTTGTTGGTTTGTCTTGTAGAGAATAATAGAAATTTTTTGTAGCTTTAACTAAAGCTATCAAGTTTTTATCCCGTACCAACCACTACCCTGACTGACAACAACTTGCTGTCACTTCTTTTAAATATTTCATTTGTCATGTTTGTGCCGGCGCTCAGTCATAGCTGTTCCGCTGAGTAACTTAACTTACACGAAAATTGATCGAGACTTCATGGAAACTCGTGCAGTGCGGTCGTTTCGTTTCAGAGTTTTCAGTGTTTTAACTATTCAGTGCCGGACTTTAAGAACATAACATTAAAGAGCACAAAATATGCTGGTTTAGTCATGTGCTGACACGCTTCCCATTCCCATTTTTTGTTTCTGAATCCCAGTCCCAGTGACCTAAATCCCATTTTCCCAGTGAAAAAATAGGCAAATCCCAGTAAAAATAGGCAAATCCCAGTTCCCATTTTACCCCTTCAGGACCCTCCAATAAGGTTGTCTCAAAGATGCTCGCAATTTCCCAAAAAGTTGCTCGAAAATACCAGAACATTGCTTTAAAGAAGAAATTTTCTTAGATATATGTAAGTTTCCCTTTGGAGGAAGTATTTCTAAGCATTTTCATGCAATTTAACTGCAACAGAAATGTTGAAATAATTTTTTTAAGGCCAAAATTTGTTGAGTTACAAGTACCTATGATGTCACGTCTGCTGACAACTTTTTTAATGCTATGTGACGCATCTTTTGAAATTTTTCGGAAATCTTCGGCACATTTCGTGAATCTTTCGAAAAGTGCTAACGCTTTTTGGCTTAAACTTGAACAAATAACTATTCAAAGTGGCTATGAGCCACTAAACTCGGAAAATTTATTATGAAACAAGAAGCGAAAACAACAAACAGACAAATAGAGATTTGCTAAAACAAATGATGTTAAACTTTCCACAATTCAGTTCACTTCACTTTGTTTATTGTCATCTAGCTGCTCATCGAGAGCAAGCCGAAAACAGGCCGAAAGGGCAAGTGATAGAGTTCCCATCGGTTGCAAATTGTTTTCTTTCTTCTTATTTTTCCTTTTTGTTTTTGAAGGTTAGGCAAAATAATAATATCATTTCAAAAATCAAGTTTTGGTCTATTTCAAGAAAACTGACATTAATACAATATTTCGGCTGGTAGTTAGGCATGCATGTACCGTATTTATTCGGCTATAAGCCGAGACCCTAGACTTTTAGTTTTTGGAACCAGTTAGACTCTGACAGAAAATAAACCCAAATCACTCGGCTATAAGCCGAGATCCAATTTTTCCTTCAAACTATAAAACAATCCACGTGCAGCGAATCAACATATTCGTTAAATCACAACTATGTAATTGAAAAACAACAAATCACTGATAAAGAATGAATTTATTAATAGAACCGTACACAAGCGTGACAAAACATTCACCTGAGTTCAGAATCCCATCTCAAACAATCACGCATTCTTCTGAAGAATTAAGCAGTTATCGATCATCATGCCAAAAGCTACTGGCTTTCAAACAACTAATCCTTCAAATTGAAAGTTGTTGCCGAGGTAGAGACAGTTCAGAACAACTGCAAAATCGCCAGAGAATACGGGATGATTCCTGATGATTCAGTGAATCTTCAGATCGTCGCAATTCGCCAAGTTGCTAGCGAAAAGATCATGCTGATCAAGCGGGTGAACTTTAAATGTCATCAAAACGAAACATGTGCTGTTACCAGTATTTGTCGAGTATCCTCAATCCAATCAAACTCTTCTGAAGTGGTTTCTTTTAGCAGAGAAGTCGTGGTATCTTAAGTTTTCGCTTTTGAACAAAAATATTACATGCAGCCGATTTCTGTCAGATCGTGTTACAATGTTTACCAAGCGCGTGGGAACAACTGCTTCTGATTGGTCAGTTTCTGGTGTCGCGACAACAAGTCAAATAGATCGATTCCTTCTTGACCCTTCTTCTCTTGAAAAGTCACGTTAGCAGTGATTCTGCAAATTAACTAAACTTAAAGAAAGGAACAGAAGGAAAGGAACAGAAACAGTCTCAGGCAGAAATAATTATTGTAGAAGAGAAGGCGAGGAAATTGTTTAAGACATGCGGGATTTCGAATGCCCTCGTCAGTTCAAAAGACGATCACGTACGCCGACAAAATAAATAATATTCCAGAGCGAGCCGATGGACGACGAGTTCCAGCCTAAATAGCGAAGAAAAGACGAATAAAAACTTCATTCCTAACGTTGCTTCATTAAACCAAATGGCCGCCACTAAAATAAAAGGTAATGACCAAGAATTAATTACAAACGCTTGTTAATAATTTTCGTTTGTTGATGATCGCTCGACCTCGGCTTATAGATGAATATTTCATTCAAATTCAACTCTTTTCTAGTACCATCGAATTTTTTCGGAAATACTCGGAGATAAATCGAAACCCCAATTATGTTGCGTTTTAACCAGTTCTCAGTAAGATTTGGTGAAAATATATAGCCTTTGTGTACTTCATTTATGCGCATGCGTTCCGCACAAAATTCCGTGTGCTTGTGTCTACGCCTGAAAGAATGCATACCACAAGGAGAACATTGGGTTTTCAGAAACAAATATATAGCCTTTGTGTACTTCATATAAAGTAACACATAACAGCTCGCGTTTTACCCAGCCCCCTACCCGCTTCACAATATTAATAGATTAATTAAATTTGATATTAATTAATTAATTCAATTAAAATGTTAACAGGAATCGAGTGAAGGATGGAAGGAGTGAAATCGGCCCTATCACCAAAACTCGGAATTTTCCGAGTTAAAAGTGGTCCAAAAAATGCACAATTCCAGAGTTTGAGAATTCTACGATAAAAATTGTCGATTTTACAAGCGTTGAAGTTGCACTTTTTCGCTTTTAAAAATGGCACTTAAAACGAGCGGCCAAAATACCACGTGATATTAAGATGTGACGTCACACTGTTTACCATAGTTTGAGCAAAATAATGGATAGCGAAAAGGACGATGACTTCGCGTTGGTCGTGCACAAAAACTATTTTTCAGCCGACTGGAGGCTCTCCTTAATTTATCACTTTGTATGATCCGTTCCTAGGGGGGGGGGGGGGATTTTTTTGGGTAGGAAAATTTGACATTTTTTTTTTGATTTAAATAAGGATGTTTTTGGGTATTTAAAACAATCTGAAGATTCCTAGTAGTGCCTTGGCTGCGTAGTTCTGTGGATATAGTACAAACGAACGTGTTTTGCTGTTGATTTTTTAAGGGGTCTATTTTTGATCTAGGGATTTTTTTGGGTTATGCTGGAAGCCCTAGGGATTTTTTTGGGTCTTGATTTTTGCCCCCATTCGATCATTCCCGTCATTGAAATCCGGAGTACCCCCCTGGGGATCCGTTTCACCATACGAATGATCCCGAAGACAACATTCCAAACCATTTATCGACAAGTTATGATAATTTATTAATAATTTAGTTTTTATAACAAAATGGTTACATTATATTACATTTTCCTGTCATAGATATGGCTCTGCTTAATGTAGTACTGAGTCAGAATAAATTAAATACTTTAGCGAGTGACAAAAGTACACAGTTCCATTCGTTTTCACACTTTTTTTTCGCAAATGATTTGCAATATGATTTAATAAAATATATTATCTCTGAAGCTATGTTGTTGTTTTAACAATACATAATGACAAAACTGTTTCTAGGCTGACAACGTGTAGTCTGTCTTTAGGGACGTTTCGATAACTGTGCAAGTAATAGATTGAGGATGAGAATGACTTTCGAATTTCAATACAGTTACGTTCCTAGAGCCGTCACATCTTCATACTGCTGACCAGTTCAACAGGAGACTATAGGCATGAGATTGGTATCGAAAGCATACACACGGTTTAAAAATTCCTATTTGTACTCAATCTCCTGCTCGAACTCCGATCTAAGGGACAGACCATTATTTTTTTGAGGGGAGGGGGTTTGGGCAATTTTTTCTGGGCAAGATATTTTCCACCTTTATGTTGTGCAAGATTTTTTTAAAAGATTTCTTTGTATTTTTTTTTCACCATGGCTCCCCTTGCTCGATTTTTTTCAGCCGTTTTTTCAGTGCAGAAATTTTTTGGAAATCGCTCAACTCCCCCTCCCTCCTCCCTAAATAAAATAATGGTCCGTCCATAAAGGTCCCTTTCTCAGTGTTAGTCGAGTGGCAAAGCACGTGCGCACGTGAGCACGCGAGTGAGTACGCGCCATAATTCACCTCGCACAAGGAGACGCGACGCACGGGTGCACGTGTAAGGTGATTTTCATGCGTGCTTGCACACGCGACTTATCTTTGAAAAAATCGGGAGCTACTCGTTTTCCAAACTAGTTCTATCAACTTAGTTGAATCTTGCATCATATACTGTTGCGTATTTTGACGAAGACTCTCCAAAGAGAAGACGCAACTTGTTGAAGCAAATATTTATACGTAAGTCTGTCTCAAAGGCGTAGATCTATAAGTTTTTTATCATGATATTAGGAAGCCCATTTCGTCTTCTCTTCCACGCGCCAAGTTCTTTGGCTTCAAGCCTGAGGTACTTTAGCCATCGGCGATACTCCCGGCTAGTGGAAGCTCTGAACACGTAAGTCTCTTTGCCGATTGACATGATTTCAAACGCATCCTTCCGTTCTGCAACAAAATTGCATATAGTGCAGCAAGTGAGAGGAAATATCTCATGAATAAATTGTGTAAAGGGCTCAAAAATCCAAAATTACCAAGGGAAAAGACCTGGGAACGAGGTTGGTAGATAAGTAAATTTTATCACTATGTACGCATTGCAGGCCTACTTACCACAGTCCCTGTAAATTACGCACATGTCCAGAAACAATGGCTCCTGTAGAACAGAACAAATTGAAGAGAAATTCAGTAAAAAAGAACAGTTGACAGACAACCACTGACTGAAAAAGTGACTAAGCGAGCAAAAACACGATGTAAAAGACTGCATATAGCAACACTGAAATCAACCAATTAAAACTCAAAGCGCGGGAAAGTTGGCGATAGCCAGATCAATTAAGGCGTTGATTTTGAATCAGTGATTGGCTAAAACTCCTAAGCGTCCTCTTCAATCAGGAATCGTGAATCATCCCCGTTTTGGTAAGGTCATGGTAAAGGCGAAATCTGCATACGAGCCTGGTGGCCCATCAGGCCGGAGCTTATCCCGGTCAGTAGGATATCAGCTCTCGTAAGCTTGTAATTCTACCGGTCCTCCAGTGTAGTAGTTGCTATTGTTTAGGGGACTAGGGGCATTGTTCTTGTTTTTTGTCCTATTGTTCTCTCGAAAGATAGCAAGCCATTCATGTTAGACCTTGCCGGAGCTGCTACACGACCCATCCCAGTTGCATCACTCCCTCGGATTTATGTTCATGTACTATAAAAGGACATCTGATTTTGCAAAAAGTTTGTAAACCTTACCTTAAATAGAGTGTACTTCCCGCTCATCTTCTTTCTGAGAAGAACAACAGCGGCATCAGTCACCTCACCCTCCCCGGGGAACAACGGCTCCTCACACTCCCCCTCATCGTCAGAGTCGACTCGAACAAACTGCAAGGGAGGGGAGAGACAGATAAACGTTAGAAAATTTTAAAGAACAGAGATGTAAATGTGTTTACCTGAAAGAGAGGCCTGTTAAATGCAGAACCTAAATAACAGAAATAAGGTATATCATATTAAGGAAAACCTAATGTCCTTTTAAGGATACAAACCTCTGAGTGACCTCTGACGCAGAACAGTGCACACACTGACATGGCTTTCTTACTGCTGCGTCGGTTCCAGCTCGCGCCGAACTCGTGGATAGTGATCTGGAAACGAGTTAGAAAGGACGCTATCAGAAATCAAGAAATCTCTATATCTATTTCATTGAGTTAAAGTGATAGGGAAATTCCTGAAAATGAATAAGATACACCGTCATGATGTTTCTCACATGAATACAAGGAAACAATTTCACTCAGCAGCAAGAAATTTTCCTTGTAATTTTTCTCTTCGTGATTTGTTGTTGTTGTTTTTTTGGCTTTTTTAAAACAAAACATTAACTTAAGATTTCAACGAAAAAGTCAACGTTTGTTTCCCAAGAAGATCAGGTTTTCTTGCATAACTTGCCTACTTGAATTCGATATAAATGATAAATAAAAGTTAGAATTCACGATCGTTTTCGTTGCCGCCATCTTGAATAAGTTGGATTCTGTCGTTGGGAAACGATCGTTACTTTCCCGAACTCCACACGAAAGTCCGAGAAATGTTCGGTCCCAGGGTTTCTAGCCTGACAACGTCCAAATTATTCAAAATAGATAAAAAATTAACCACAACTCGTATCCAGGCGTTAGAATCACTGATATTTGATTTATTAACCTCCACTGACCTGAAATACGCCATGCATTAGAAGCTGCATCTCCTCCATGGTCCAGTTAAGAATATCTGACGCCATTTTCTTCATCTGTAGTTTATCTAGCGACTCGGACCGGCCAAGCTGTTGACTTGCTCGATATCGCCTTTGACGGGATTCAACAGCCGTGTTCAACTATAAACAAAAGAAAGAAAAGAACTGACTGATTACCTTCCAGATTACGAGACGTATAAATCAAAACATCTTTATTTGCGCTTGCCTCTGGCTTGTCTTCCAGGATGACGCAGCTAGCTGGTATTTTTAAAGCGTCATCCGCGAAAGAAAGCAGTGACAACGCTTGCACCCCCCCTTCGGCGGGGGGACTCTCATATAAAAGGGGGATGCCATTCGGAAAATTTTAATAAAAACCTTAAAGGAGACCAATCTGGGCGTGGCTCAGATAAAGAATTCAAGACGTTGTTGATGTTTTATCAGTAATAACTTACCGCGTTAATCTTATTTAGCTGTTCTTCGATTCTTCTTTGCGCCATTTTGAGTTTCTCGCGATCTGGGTTTCTTCTAGGAGATGCCTTGCAGATTCTACTAAGTAACAGAGGGTATCTGAAAGAAACAATAAAAAATATGAGCATCAACAGACCTCACTGACTGACTGACTGACTGACCGGCTGGCTGACTGACTGACTGGCTGACTGACTGACGGACGGACGGACTGAGTGACAGGCTGGATGGCTGGCTAACTGACTGACTAACTGAGTGACTGACTGGATAACTGACTGACTGACTGACTGGCTGGCTGGCTGGCTGGCTGACTGACTGACTGACTGACTGACTGGCTGGCTGGCTGGCTGGCTGGCTGGCTGACTGACTGACTGGCTGGCTGGCTGGCTGGCTGGCTGGCTGGCTGGCTGGCTGGCTGGCTGGCTGGCTGGCTGGCTGGCTGGCTGACTGACTGACTGACTGACTGACTGGCTGGCTGGCTGGCTGGCTGGCTGGCTGGCTGGCTGACTGACTGACTGACTGACTGTATACGTATTCAATCACTTACTTCATAATTCGTTGCACAGGAGCAAGGATGAAAGAATTCAAGTCCATTTTTCGGCACTTCGGATTTTCCCGGCACGTCACCTAAAACAACAAAAATAATAAATAAATAAATAAATAAATTCTTAATCAAAAATCGTACTTTACAAAATGCTGCTCACATTGTACTTACATTCAAAAAGATTCTTAGCAGCTCTGTTTTCTTCTGAAGGGATTCCAGCAAGGCAGAGGCAGCGGTCTGGCATGAAACAAAATATCAAAAAGGCATTATCAAAACACAATCAACTAAGGTGCCTACATTTCAAAGCCGAACGTTCAGTGCAGTTCACTTGTATGCTATCTTTTACAAGTTTTCCTACTATACCGAGAAAGTATAAAAACGTTTTTAGTTGTTTACTTGATTTGTTTACGTTTTTTGCTGAACAGGTTTTTCGATGAAGTTATATGGCAGTTTTTCAGAGTTTTTCATTGCGGACAAAAGAGTTTGAAACACAAACAACATTCGACACCTTTTCATATAATTTTCCAAAAATGATTGACACCTTATCTCTCCATATAGTCTAGTAGCTTAACGCAAAATTTGAGCCAGATCGTGACACACTGGACAAAAGTGCCAAACTTTGTATACTGGTTCCTTGGGATATGGGTATTAAATCTGGGATGGGTGCCCAAGAAAGAAACTTTCCGTTATCGTATAAAATGGAAAATACTTTTCATCATTTCCCTGTTGTGCTTGGTAACCAGGCTTTTTCATAAAATAGTATATGCGACAGTTTTGAAGGGTAAAATGGCTCAAAATCAATGTAAGAGTTTGTACACATGCGGCTGAGGACTTCCAGGATGATATATAAAGCAATTAAATATTTCACGAAATTGCTGTGATAGGTTAGTACCTGTGGTGTCAATAACAATGAAAATATTTTTTCTATTAAAGTAATGGTCTCCCGATTAATTGAAGGAAATTGTGCATAACCCTTTTATTTTGCAACTGGATGGGAAAATGTCAATTATTTTGAAACGAAAAATAGTTTTTTTTTTTATAAAGGGTTTGCCTAGTTTAAGGAGATTTGAAGTATTTCTTGTCCAGGCCCCCTCGGACATTCGCAAGTTCCAAGATGGCGGCCTCCATGCAGCATTATTGAGACTGTAAGTAGTATGGTGAAAATATCGTTTTAATTCAGCAAATTTGTAGTAAAAAGTTCCATTCTTTGGTCTACTAAGTAAAAGTTTTGTTTTCTTCTATTTTTTCACTGAGTTCTTCAACTGAAACGAAGAAAAACTCTGAGAAAAAATCGAGTGTTTCATCGATGTAGATATAAGCTGTTTTAATTGAATTAGTGAAAAATTGATAAAAAAACAAAGGCTTGCCGTACGGTAGGCGGACTGAACTGGTATATTTTTGAAAATATCAATTTTATTTTGTGGTTTCATAAATTATAATTTTTTCTAGACGGAAAATTATCGATTTCTGAAACAGGAAAGATTCAGCTTTGAAACCATGAAGATAGAAAAACATAAAGGAAAAAAACGGTTACCGGTTACTTTGAGAATACTAACTGTGCAAGATATTAACTTTTAAGTTGTCAACTTCCTATTAATTAAATCTGTTGTATTTATTTATTTAGACCCTAATCGGGATGATATAACAATGGCATTTTCGTGGGATCGGTGTATAATATGTCAGAAAGTAAGTCAAACACCCTTGAAATGCCCTCTGAACGCAAACACAACGGATATTGAGCGTATGCAGGTGTACAAGAATTTCTTAGAAAATGCTCACGTCTTTCAAAGTCAAAGTTCTTTACCTGTAGAGCTTAAGTTGGACTTGAGCACAGCGACTGTGGAATTATTGATTGCTAACAAGGCCTCGTGGCACAAGTCCTGCCGTTTAAAATTTACCTCATCTAAACTCGAGAAGGCTAAACAGAGACAGTCCCAAAAAAGAAAGAGTGAAACAGAGGAGGAAGAGGCAGGGTCCCGGAGGAATTCTAAGAGAAGACAAGCAAGTAAGAATGATGTAGTGTGCATCTTTTGTGATAAAGACTCAGACGAAATTCTCCACGACTTTACATCTTTGACAGTGGATGAAAAGATTCGAGACATGGCTAAAGAACTGGAGGACTTTGAGCTGCTCTCAAGAATGTCTAGAGACCTTGTGTCACTTGACGCAAAGTACCATATTGGTTGTTTGACAAAGTTTAGGAACAGTTACCGTTCGTTGAAGAGGAAGGAGGATAACATGGATGAAGACAGCCTGAATGAGATGATGAATGAATCAAGGGCATTTGTTGAGCTTACAACATATATTGAGAAAAGCGTCGACGAAGGGATTTTGTTGTTTAAACTTTCTGAAATCCATGCCATGTATGAAGCACGTCTTAGAGACTTGGGAATTCCGAAGCAAATAAACAAGACACGGCTGAAAACGTCTCTGTTGGATCATTTTAGTGATGCACAGGAACAGCATGATGGGAAGCATATTGTCATCGTTTTCAAAGAAGCAATGCACAGTTTGTTAAAGGATGCGTTAAAGAAGCGAGACGTTTCTGATGATGCTAACAATCTTGCAAAGGTTGCATCAACTGTCAGAAAAGATATCCTTGAGCATAAAGGCTTCAGTTTCGCGGGATGTTTTCCATTCGAGTGCCAGGAAAAGTCAATACCAACAAGTCTCAGGTCTCTTGTGTCAATGATTATCAACGGCCTTAACCTTAAAGATCAAAATCACTGTGAATCTCAGGCTTGTCTCACGGTCTGTCAGTCAATCATATTCAATATTAAGAAGAGGCCATCGGAGTCCAGTTCTTCAAAGCCACGACATGTTGCACCCAGAGAGCCACCGCTACCCCTCTACATTGGCTTCAACATCCATTCTTTAACAAGGAGCAGAACATTGATAACAAGGTTATACCAGCTGGGACTTAGTGTATCCTATGATCGTGTTTTAGAAATTGAAGACTGGCTCGCAACATCAGTCAGCGAACGGTTCGAAGAAGACAACTGTGTGTGCCCCGCAAATTTGAGGACAGGGTTGTTTTCTGTTGCTGCTCTGGATAATATCGATCATAACCCGAGCTCAACAACAGCCTCGTCCTCGTTTCATGGAACCTCTATCAGCATCTTCCAGTTCCCAACCCAGGATAAGCCTGGTGATTGCCGACCTCCCTTGAGAGTTCCCCCAGCAGGAAACCAGAAGCATCGCCTTCCTGACAGTTATGCAAACGTACCTCCAGTTTCCCTGACAGCTACTTCAGTTTCAGTTCCTAAAACTAACCAGTTATCCTCTTTTGAGGGCAATCTAGATCGAGCTATAGCCCAAGAGAATGCTTGGCTGAAGCATAGCCAGCAGAAAATTCAAGGGACATTGACATCAACAGACAAGATAGCCTGGGCAGCGTATCATTCAACTATTCGTCAAGGTAGTCAGCAGCATTCTCCTGCAACAGTGCGAGCTTTAATGCCACTGTTTTATGAAAAAGCAGCGACACCCGCCATGGTCAAGCATGGTATGGATGTAATACAAGATGCGATAACACTTGTAAATCCAGGCCAGATTCCGGTGATTGCCTTTGACCAACCATTGTTTACCATTGCCAAAACAGTACAGTGGAAATGGCCAGACACACATGGCGAGGGGAAGTTTGTCGTCATGCTTGGAGGTCTCCATCTGGAAATGGCATTGTGGAACACACTTGGAGATCTTCTGGAGGGAACTGGCTGGACAACAGCAATTACTGAGGCAGACATTGCAACATCTGGGGTAGCAGATTCATTCTTGAAGGCATCACACCTTACCAGGACAAGGTAAATTGATCTCTAGTATGCAAATATTGCTTACTTATATTTTTTATTGTTTAGTATTAAGTAATAAAAGACAAATGGGTGTCCCGTTGGTGTTTTCCAAATTCATTATTTCTTTTACTTTATTTATAGGCATGCCCATCAAGTTACCCTTTTGACTCTCCACAACCTGAAGAACGAAGCGTTTTTACATCTGGCTAGCGAGAATGCAGAAACTTCGTCGATGCAGGCCTGGGAAGACGAAATGGGTAAAAGAAGTCCAACCTTCCTCTTCTGGAATACCGTTTTGAAGTACGAGACCTTGATTCTCATCCTTGTTCGTGCAGAACGCGAGAGAAACTTCTCACTGTATGTGGAAGTCCTGGAGCAGCTGGTGCACTTGTTCTTCGCCCTTGATCATGTCAATTATGCGCGATGGACACCAATACACATCAGAGATATGAAGTGTCTTCCCGATTCTATAAAGAGAGAATTTGATGACCAGGGACACTGGGTGTTGTCGAAAACAGGCAAACCCTTCTCTGCGATTGCAATCGATCAAGTACATGAGCAAGAAAATAAGACAGTGAAGGCTGCTGGTGGAGCTGTGGGACTTACAGAGAATCCAGTTGCTTTCAGGTAAACAACTGTGTTTTTTTCTGACAAAACGAATTTACACTCGGTTGCCTGCCACCGCTATGTCACACTTCCGAGCAAATGAAGACATTACATTTAACACTAAAGTATTGGACAAAACTGTTCAAACACTAAGTAAATTTTCACTTATTTAGCTAACAGAGTTCAGTTTTGCAAAACCCATCCCCCATTTCAATGTTGTAAATGCATATGCTTGTGTTTTCGAAACAAAGCCTGTCAAACCTCAAACCTCAAGAAACAACATTGAGTAGGCCAGGGCAGAAGTGGATAAAATATGTATTTTAACCTGCTTGCAGGTCGGGACATTTGTGAATGCGTTTGTTTCAACTGGTTTTGTCTAAAATATTGTAGCTAGGGAATTATTTAAGCCTTCATGATTAATTAAAATTGCTCTCGCATTCATGTTTGATTTTATTTTCCATAGACGTTGGATGCTTTCTGGTCCTGAGATTGCTAGACTTCTAGACCAGTTCGAGACGGGGTATTTAACCGCTGACGACCCAGATAATCTCAACAACTCCAAAAACCATGAGATAGGACAAGCTACTCAGAAGACATTCCAGAAGCAAGTAAACAACCTTTGCGACGCCATCAAGTGCATGGGAAACCCTTTTTTGGATGATTTTCCGGAGCTGGTTACTTTGGATAGCAGAGATTGCGTAGAACCAGAAGTCGCAGAAAGTGTCCGTGATCTAGAGGGCACCGGTAAGGCCCAGTACCAGGCCTTTGTCAAAGATGTGGTTACAGCCCGTACAAAATCCATTCACGACACCATCAAGAAGAACAACCTAAGTCTCTTCAAAAGATCTGGCAAAAAGAAATCAGCAAATCAAGGAAAGAAAATCAAAGTGCTCGCGAATAACGTATCGTTATTTGCACAACTCTACGTAGCCATGCAAATTAGAGACGGTGATCTGGATGAGTTTTTCTCGCACGAAATCCAGTCTTTTCCACCCTCCCTTTCCGATCTTGGCAACCTCTACCTTCCCGGTACAAAGTCGGAACTTCTCAAGTGCCTTGTTCCACAGGAACACTCTGATCCACCAATGAGGTATCATTGTAGAGTTTTAGATGGTGCAGTGATCGTGCATAGCTTACCAACAAGCGTCGCCTCGACCTTTGATGAATATGCAGATCTAGTGTTTCTTCCTTATGTGAATTCTCAACTTCAGCACTCCCCTCGAGTGGACATTGTGTGGGACACCTACAGCGCAGACAGCCTTAAAGAGTCAACGCGGGAAAAGCGTGGACAAGGAGTACGAAGGAAGGTGGCCGGACAAACGAAGCTTCCGTCCAACTGGTCGCAGTTCCTGCGAGATCCAGCAAACAAAACTGAGTTATTTGGGTTCCTTAGTTCTAAAATTGCAGGCATCAGTGCTAGTGTCCCGGAAGGAAAGGCTGTACATATTACATCTGGTAAGTGTGTGCATTTGTGTACTCTGGTACTTGGCTTATTGCTTTGATAACTATGATAACTATGTTTTGATGATTGATAACTAACAAATCAAGTCTTGATTTAATTTGCTTTTGCTCTTGCAGGACAATCTGTAACATCGTGTGGGTCAGCAGCAACCCCTATGCCTCCGTGCAACCACGAAGAGGCTGATACGAGAATTGTAATTCATGTTCTACATGCCCTACAGTCAGGCTGTAAAAGTGTTCTTATAAGGACTGTGGACACAGACGTGGTCGTTATTTTAGTGGGAAAGTTTGGCCGACTGATCATAGAGAGACCTGATGCAGACATTTGGATTGCCTTTGGAATGGGAAAGCACTTCACCTTCATTAGTGTCAACAGAGTGTTCGCTTTCCTTGGAGAGACCAGGGCAAGTTGTCTTCCAGTGTTTCACGCGCTTAGCGGATGTGACACCACCTCAGCGTTTGTTGGAAAGGGAAAGCGTTCTGCATGGCAAGCGTGGCAGCAGTACAATGCAGTTACTCCGACACTTAAGTACCTTGCCGACAACCCCTTCCAGCACCTGGATGCTGAATCAGAGCATTTCCAAAAGATCGAGAGAATGGCCGTCGTTATGTATGACAAGTCTTGTCCTTGTGACTCCATCAACGAAGCCAGAAAAGAACTGTTCTGTAAGCAGAACAGAGCAATGGATAAGCTTCCTCCAACAAAGGTGACAAAAATATGTTAACATTTTTCGAATGCAGGAACAGCTTTTTGTGTGATCTTCTTTGTAAGCACCCAGCTGTTGGAAATTTTGAATGTTTTTTTTTTTCAGCTCTTTTAGGTGAATATTCAGAATTTGGTGTTTTTATGTTTTTATCAGCTCTTATCACTTATACATTCGTTATTATCTGTTATCTCTTCCTTTAAGGATGCACTCCTTCAACACGCTAAAAGATCGGTGTATCAAGCTGGGATCTGGGCTACCAGCGACAATCCCCAGCAAAGCATTCCATCCGCTGATGAGTTCGGCTGGAGGAAAGAGGATGGCGGTTGGGTTCCCGTCTGGCTAACACTCCCCGAAGTTTCGAGATCTTGCCGAGAACTTGTCAAGTGCTCATGTAAAACTTCGTGTTCAAGATGCAAATATGCAAAGGCTAGCTTGCCATGCACTGATCTGTGCAAATGCAAATGCAGCAAATGACTTTTTATTGTGATAAAATGCAGATAGTACAGTTTGATTTTATACACAACATTTAAGGCTGGGCGACCCGTCCTGCAAACAAACCCTTCAAAAGTGTAGCTTGGAAACCACTAGAGTATTTATACGATAACAAGCATAATTTGAGAGACTTTCCAGATTAAATATTCACAGAAATGCTCACATACATTGTTTAATAGTTTAATCACCCAACAAATTTTTTAAAGGGCTTAGTACGTATTATGAAAATAATAATAGCTTGGTAACCAGGCAATTTTAAAACATACTTTTTTGTGAAGAAAATCAAGAATCATTGTTCAGGAAAATTCTTGCATTGATTGTAAGTCATTTTACCTTTCAAAAACCTTTGCTACCCTCTTCAAAACTGTCGCAGATAATATTTGATGAAAAAGCCTGGTTACCAAGCACTGCAGGGTAATGGTGAAAAGTGTTTCTCATTTTATATGATAACAGGAAGTTTCTTATTTTGGGCACCCATCCTAGATTTAATACTCATATCCCAAGGAAACAGTATACAAAGTTTGGCACTTTTGTCCAGTGTGTCACGATCATTCCACTAAGCTACTAGACTAATAACACTATCAATACATTTCCAAGCAGACAGCTTATGAGAATACAGAAGATAATCAACTAGGGGATATTGTCTTGATGGACCAACAAATTCTCACAACTAACATTTAAAGAAATGTATGGGAATAGTAAGGAGAACTGCTATTTTGATAACAAAAATTTGCAGTTATCAAAACTCAGTGTCTTTACCTGTTTTGAACAGTAAATCTCATACGCCTGGAAGAAATCGACACTTTCGAGAAAAATGCTTCCAACGTTAACGTTAGAAAACTCCTGAAAAAAAAACAAAACAAAATAGGAGAATATAACTTAGATCTTAAACAAAAGCAAATACATTAACAAATGACCTTGTTTTCTCATACTTTCCAAGGTCGTAAAATGTTCTTCTTTTCTCTGGTCTTTGGTCTTTACTTTTGGCCACAAATTCTATAAACAATTCCAATGCGAGGTGGGTAACCATTCAAAAGTATAAAAAACTAGTTTATTTTATAGTGGCCTTTCCAAACTCGTGGACCCTGGTCTGGCCAATCAATGCAAAGATGTCTACTTTGCAACCAATCAAATACAAAAACAAATACCAAACATTATGCAACCTTTCCCGCGATTTTCCACCGGTTGCATGTTTTCCCGCGCTTGACACTGGTTAGATGTTTTCCCGCCCTTGCCACGGGTTCCATGTTTTTCCGAGCTTTGTAAAGGTTACATGTTTTTCCGCGCTTGCACACCGGTTACATGTTTTCCCGCGACTTGTCACTGGTTAGATGTTTTCCCGCCCTTGCCACGGGTTCCATGTTTTTCCGCGCTTTCTAAAGGTTTCATGTTTTTCCGCGCTTGCACACCGGTTACATGTTTTCCCGCGCTTGACACTGGTTAGATGTTTTCCCGCCCTTGCCACGGGTTCCATGTTTTCCCGCGCTTTCCAAAGGTTTCATGTTTTTCCGCGCTTGCAACCGGTTACATGTTTTCCCGCGCTTTCCACTGGTTCCTTGTTTTAGCGGTCTTGTCCTCGGATTATGTTTATTTCTTGTGTGCTGATTGGTCACTGCACAATTATTGGCAATTCTGATTGGTTTTTAGACTTCTTTGATTTTGACAGTTATTAATTAGCAATTTAAATGTGCTACACTCTTAATACCTCATCGCCTTTTGCCACTGATTCTTCCAGGCTTTTCTGCAGCTTCGCACAAAACTTTGAGTTCACTTCTAGCAGTTCCTTCAAAAAAATAAAAAGATTTATGACGAAAATGCTCTACTTGAGATACAATTAAAAACAAGGGTTGCAAGGTCAAATTGGAAAAAATAAAGTGACAGTTAATTTCTTGACCTTTATATGTGAACAGAAAAGGGTATACGCGTGACGTAACGAAACCATTGTTCTCAGCGAAAATACGAAAAAATCGCCAAAAATATTCCGCAAAAAATACACTTTGTTGTTTCCAGTCTATTTTCGGCCATTCCCTATTACATCCGGTAACGTGGACCTGTGTTTTTGTAGTGAATAGAACCTTGAACAACATGGCGAAGTTTGGCGAGGAAAGGTGCAATGTGAAGCGTTTTGCAGGCGTTTGAAGTTTCGTCTCAGCAGTGGTGTGTCCGCCATTTTGGTATTGATATAACAGTAAGTGTATATTTCATTTGGTTTTCTGATCTTTACACAATTTTGACGGGGAAATGAACAATTTTTCCGAATTCGTTTGCCTGTGTTTCGTCTTTGTACGAAGTCTGCACGTGGTAGACCATTTCAGTTTATGGTAGACTTTTTTTGAAAATCGAGTGTTCATTGCGAGTCCGCAGCTTGCACTCACGCTCGAAGTATTTGTGTATTTGTGTAGTGTTAAACCGTAAGCTTTTCGCGGCAATGGTAATCTCTTTTGCTTTGACTCAGATAGAAATGTATCTTAGCAGGCAAAATCTATTATCAGCGTGGAGAATTTGTGGCTTTATCATCTGAATAGACTCCCGGAAAGACTTCACTTTGCCGAAGCGATTAGAATATGGTAGCCTGCGTTGCAGGCGTCTGCGTAGTTTAATAAAAACGCGTTTTTAAAGAGTGCGTGATCGCGAGAAGGCCGCGCGAGGAAAAATCGCACCCTTTAAAAACGCGTTTTTATTAAACTTCGCAGACGCCTGCAACGCAGGCTACCATATGGGAAACGCGAAAGGCGCGAGAGGGCCACGCGAGGAAAAAAATCGATTTTTTCCTCGCGTGGCCCTCTCGCGCCTTTCGCGTTTCCCATACGCGCGCTCGAAACTACGGCGCCTGCTACGCAGGCTAAGAATATGGCGGATTATTGCAGGGATTTTCCTCACTATCTCCTTCCTTTCGTTTTAAGCTGTACCAATAAATTAATTTCCTAAAAAATTATTTTTATTAATGTGATTGGAAATATACAGTTTGTTGATGATGATGATTTGTGGTACTGGTAAATAAGCCTGCTAAATAACAATATGAATATGCTAAGGAGGTGATCCTGGTACCAGTGGGTCACCAGTGTATATGATGCATATTGATACAAATAAATATTTGTACTTCTGAAAAGCTGAGAATTGTCTCCTTTTTATCTTTTTTCAGGTGCTTTCCTCAATCAAGAAGGCAAATTATTAAAAAGAATAAAGTTGCACACATTAATTTTGCCAGCTTGTATTTGTTGTTTTGTCACTATAACTTTATTCTGCGAGCAAAGTTCTCTTCTATTTTTATTTGAGAATTGGGGTAAAGTGGAAAGGAAAAATTTCCTTCTTGGCTGCAGGAAGGGTGATGGGGTAAAGCCTGGTGTCATGCAAAGTGCAAGAAATCAAAACAAAGGTGAAGTCTGTGTCGAGCCAATTGATTGTCCCATACTGCCAGTGCTTATCCTGGTTTCTGAACCATAGGCTTCTAGGGGCCTGATTACATGAGCCGGGCTGGCTCGGTTTGCCGAGATCTGGGCACGTCTGTTAAACGCAACAAAAAGCACCTTCGCGATTACATGACAACTGGGCCAGCCCGGTTAGCTGAGATCCAGGTATCACGATGCCAGGATCCCGGCTAGCCGGGCTGAAAATTTTCCATGTAATCGCATTCACCGGGCCAGCCCAGCTAAATGGGCCAGCATTAAATTTCTCTTCCGAGCACAATATCTGACGAAAAAATCAATTCTCCTCCTAAATAGGATGTAGAGGTATGATTCGTGCTCTGATCATTCGTGCTAAAACCGGGCTGAAAGTCATCTCGGCAAACCAAGCCAGCCCGGTTAATCGGACCAGCCCAGCATCCTATCCCCCTTGGATAGGATGCTAGACCATCACAACCCATTTATACCCCTGGGTGAAGAGAGAGTAAAGTGACTAGACTGTCATGCCCAAGAAGAAATTAAGAATGCCGGTCGCTTAGAATCCAACATTTCGTGGCAAGAGGATGGAACTTCGATTTCTTTCATACTTTTATGTTAGGTAGGCTAGGGTAAAACTTAAATCACTGTATAGTTCTTTCGATTGAATATCCTTTTATTTTAAAGAAAAATGCAAATAACAAAAATCCGTTAAAATCGTCATTTGAGGCGCTAAATTATTCATGATTTTTGCACGAGTTTGAGAGCCTCGCGTGCAAAAACAAATCACTCTACCGTCTTTTAAACACTCAAACCATAGTTAGCAATCTTTAAACATCTACTGAAATAATTTTGGGAAATATTGCGTTGTTTTCTTTGTAGACAAAATAATTTTATTTCGAAGGCATACAATTCACTGCCGTAAAAGTACTTGGTAAATAAAATTAATTTTCACCATGTGCGAAACCTTCAAATCGTTTAAGCTTCTGGTGGTTGAATGTTAGAAGAATGGTGTATAAATCCCTGTAAAAATTTCTCCGGGCAAATGATTAAAAGCGACGTGAGATCTTTTCGAATTCGGTTAAATATGCAAATATTTGACCTTCCGCGGTCAACTTTGAAGTTACGGGTCAGAAATAATTTTTGTTCCGTGTTCCAAGTCCTAACCCATTTAAGACCAAATTAAGCATATGAAAAAAATATGTAATTTTCTAACCTTTATCTGCTGTAAAAGGTAGGTTCGAAGGCCATTTTAGCATGATTACGGCTCTTATCATTCGCCCGGGATCATTCGTCGCATCTGAGCTTCGTTTTCCTTCCGCGGTCAACTTTGAAGTTACGGGTCAGACATGAATGACATGAATATTTCAATCCGTGCAAAAGTCTTAACCCATTTTGGGTCAAAATAATCACACACAAAAACATTATGAAATATTCTAACCTTAATCTTCTGTAAAAAGCAGGTCCAAAGGCCTTTTAAGCACGATTCCGGCTCTAAGCATCCGTAGTAATTTTGAGCTTCGTTTGTGTAAGTATGTCATATTTAGTGGTCGAAATCCAATCTGTGATCAACTTTCGGCGCTTCTCGTCACCACTGCATCTTCTTCGACGGCATACGCCGATTGTTAGTATTGCCTCGTTAATAGTACACAAAAAAATAACATCTGATCGCTAAACGGCATGATGTCGGCGCTTACAGTAGCTTACAGTCCCATCTTGCAATGGGCCGTCTGTTCGTCACGCAATACTGTGTCATGGACATTTTTTTAGGGGGTGGTAGGTGGGTGTGGGAAAGGTTGAATATGCGGAAATGCTTGATTTAATACTTTATGACAAGTACGTACTCGAGCCAGCAACAACAACAACAACAACAACAACAAGTACAGTGATATCTTTAGGCAGACAAGATAAAGCACACGTACTGTCAGTTGATAAGCGTTTGGTACAGTGTAATGCAACTGTTCGCGAATTCGGTTGCTCGCGCGGGGTTGGTTGTAATACCGGGGGTGGAAGGAGGAAATAAATCTTTACTAAACAAGTAGGGTTTTTAAGTAGTTATTCCCTTTTTTACTGTAGAACCGACAACGAAGAGAAAAACTCGCGTCTATGTTTTTTGGGGGGTGAGGGGGTGGGGGCCGGGGGGTTCTTGGTTGGTTGGTTAGCAAAGTTTTATTTTTTTTCACAAAGATACCTAACCAAATATCGCATGTCCTGTATAAATGGTTAATGATAGAAGTAACGATAAGTTTTGATTTTTTTTTTTTCGTGATCGAGTGGCAACTTAATAAAAACATTGCATCGCAATTTTTTTTCGCCCTACGCTAAATCTGGGTGACCTGTGGCGTGTGAAAAAATCGCCAAATTTAATTTAGTAGCTTCCTAAGTAAACAAAACCTTGGTCGTGCTAGTTATTGGCACCGTCTGTTTGCTTAAAGGCAGCGCGTGAACAATTTTTTCAAAGTTCAGTTTATTTCACTGGAAATGGAAGGTTGTTGTTCTTTTAAGGCCCTTGTTCGTGGAGTTTGCGGTTTTGATTCTAAAGATCGAAAGCGTCACACTGAAATCGCACCTCTACTGTCGTGTGAGAAGGACATCAGCAGTCACAAGTCCCAGTATTAATTTAGTTAACTCTAACATGACTCTTTCCCGTGAAAAACCAAAATTCAGAAGCTAGCTATTTGTTTGGTGTTTTCAAGGCAGCTAGCACGACCAAGGTTTTGTTTACTTAGGCCTACTCTGGGACCCAAAATCGCCCAAAATCGCCCAAAATCGCCTAAAGTCGCCCAAAGTCGCCTAAAGTCGCCCAAAGTCGCTCTAAGTATAAATATTTTCTGTAACAATGCTTTATGGTGTACCAGGATGATTCCCATATACATGTATACAACAACTGTACTTAGGTCGGTCACCTAAAATTGCCTAAAAGGTCACCTAAAATTGCCTAAAGTCGCTCAAAATCGCCTAAAGTCGCCCAAAATCGCCTTAAATCGCCCGTAATTTTGGACAAAATGAGCTAAAATCGCCTAAAGTCGCCTTAAGTCGCCCAAAGTTACGGCGACTTTGGGTCCCAGAGAAGGCCTTTACTTAGGAAGCCACTAAATTAAATTTGGCGATTTTTTCACACGCCGAATTGCCATAGCAATTTTGCTTATCCTTTTTAGCATAGAGTTTTAGCACTAAGTTTTTTTAACATGTTTTAATTTCGTTTAAACTTCAAATTAGTTATTGTTGAATTTAGACATCATGAATTCGACAGTATGTTCAAAACGGCACCCCAAGAAAGTACTTTGTTACAGGTTGACGAATGACCACCCGAAGCCACAGGTCACCCAGATTTACCGTAGGGCGAAAAAAATTGCGATGCAATGTTTTTATGAAGTTGCCACTCGATCACGAAAAAAAAATCAAAACTTATCGTTACTTCTATCATTAACCATTTATACAGGACATGCGATATTTGGTTAGGTATCTTTGTGAAAAATAAAAAAATAAAACTTTGCTAACCAACCAACCAAGAACCCCCCCGGCCCCCACCCCCTCACCCCCCAAAAAACATAGACGCGAGTTTTTCTCTTCTTTTTCGGTTCTACAGTAAAAAAGGGAATAACTACTTAAAAACTCTACTTGTTTAGTAAAGATTTATATCCTCCTTCCACCCCCGGTATTACAACCAACCCCGCGCGAGCAACCGAATTCGCGAACAGTTGCATTACACTGTACCAAACGCTTATCAACTGACAGTACGTGTGCTTTATCTTGTCTGCCTAATGATATCACTGTACTTGTTGTTGTTGTTGCTGGCTCGAGTACGAACTTGTCATAAAGTATTAAATCAAGCATTTCCGCATATTCAACCTTTCCCACACCCACCTACCACCCCCTAAAAAAATGTCCATGACACAGTATTGCGTGACGAACAGACGGCCCATTGCAAGATGGGACCGTAAGCTACTGTAAGCGCCGACATCATGCCGTTTAGCGATCAGATGTTATTTTTTTGTGTACTATTAACGAGGCAATACTAACAATCGGCGTATGCCGTCGAAGAAGATGCAGTGGTGACGAGAAGCGCCGAAAGTTGATCACAGATTGGATTTCGACCACTAAATATGCAGGGCGTTACAAATCGATAGAAATCGATCATCGGAAACTAATCGATTACTCGATATTACTCGATAATACTCGATAATTGTTAATCGATTAGCTAAAATAATCGATAAATATCGATAATCACAAGATTTGGCTGAAATAATCGATAAATATCGATAATCACAAGATTTGGCTGGTCTATGCAGCTATATATGAGACGCAACCCCAATATTTCGGCACAGTTTAACCGATTATATCGGTTTACTCGGCCAAGAAAACAAATCAACTTGTCTTACCGTAAAACCTCTCCCGTTCATGGCCATTAAATCTGCAGAATCTGTGATAACTCATTCGATTCAATTACAGGCAGGACCCATTGGGAGATTCACAATGTTCAGTTCCCCCCAACTATGTTGAGTATGATGGAGAGTTTTATCACATTGCGGAATTTTTGTCTCTTCAGCAGGGAAAGGTATATAATCCATCTTCTTCAAGAATGGCGAGATGGATGGCTGTCTCGAGGAATGATTTTTACGAACGGGTAGAAAGGCTTGTTGCGCCAAATAAATCTGAAAACGGACTATACTTTGAGGACGTTGCAGCATTCTGGGTCCCACGTCTCGGTTTGAGATGCGGTTTGGTATTGCGGTTGGTGCGGAACACATATTCTAAATCCCCTGTACCTGTCTTCGAGTGGAAGAAAGGGAAAGACTCAAATGAAAAAATATCAGTTTGTTTTCAAGTTCTTTCGTACGTGAAAAAGGACAATAGCAATTGGTTGCTGTCACCAACAAAAGAAATAATGTGGAGTGAATGCAAAACGCATTTGCTCACTTTTGGAAACGCCCAAGGAGAAAGGAAGTGGCCCTTGGAAGTAGATGCAGAAGCTTTAGAAACTATATTGCCAAAGTTGGAACAGGAAGAGGAAGAGTCCAGGAGAAAGGAGGAAAGTCTGAGGGAAATAGAAAAGGAAAAGCGGAAAATGGGGCCTCCAGAGGATATGACTGTCTGCCTTCTGAAAGAGGTGTTAGACAGTTTAAATGTAACCTACCGATCAAATGAAAAAAAAGCAGAACTCATAGCTAAAGTTCGTCAAGCTCGCGAGAATCTACAGGAAGGTGAAACTCGCTCAACATCAACATTCACCGGAAGGAAACAGAGCAGCAAATTTAAAGGCAGCTTAACTTTGAAGAGCAGCATAACTTGTTTATACTATTACGATGACAGAATGGAGAAACTTCTCAAAATCCTTGTTCACCTATTATTTCTCTTGGAAATTGTTGGAGCATATTTTGAAAGCCTTTTATTCATACAAGTTGTAACTTTTATTCTCACTGTCTATTGCCTTTTAATGTGCCATTCATGCGTAATGACCTTTTTTGCTCACTTGATTCAGTTGCGTCGTGTGTGGATGAAGGTGTTGTCTTCTTGGCTATTCGCTCAAGTCAGTTTACAGCCAATACTTGCGGAAACAGTTGCAACTTACTAACTCGTCGATGCGTACCAAAGTTGGTTTACCTAAAACAGACATCAGTTTTTGTTCTCTCGTTGCCGTTAAGGTTACATTTGTTGTTTGTTTTTACTGTTTTTACAGGTTTTTAGCGGCAAGAACATTATTTGTTACAGTTTAAGAAACCTATGCAGTTTGTTGAAATTTTATTAAAATTGATTTATACAACTGATTCAAGGTTTATTGCCTTTTCCTTCGATGAAAATAGTCATTTGTTCCTCGCTTATAGTCTCTGTCTTCTTCTTCGCCTTATTTCTGACGAAATCGATATTTTCGATATGAATCGATGGAAATCGATAAAAATCGAACTGTAATTAAGAAAATCGATAAAATCGATCAAAATCGATAATCACAAAAACCTCTGCTATCGATTTATATCGATTTTCGATATTAATCGATTAATTAGTATCGAAAATTATCGAGTACAATCGATTTTATCGAGTATCGAATTTATCGATTTGTAACGCCCTGAATATGACATACTTACACAAACGAAGCTCAAATTACTACGGATGCTTAGAGCCGGAATCGTGCTTAAAAGGCCTTTGGACCTGCTTTTTACAGCAGATTAAGGTTAGAATATTTCATAATGTTTTTGTGTGTGATTATTTTGACCCAAAATGGGTTAAGACTTTTGCTCGGATTGAAATATTCATGTCATTCATGTCTGACCCGTAACTTCAAAGTTGACCGCGGAAGGAAAACGAAGCTCAGATGCGACGAATGATCCCGGGCGAATGATAAGAGCCGTAATCATGCTAAAATGGCCTTCGAACCTACCTTTTACAGCAGATAAAGGTTAGAAAATTACATATTTTTTTCATATGCTTAATTTGGTCTTAAATGGGTTAGGACTTGGAACACGGAACAAAAATTATTTCTGACCCGTAACTTCAAAGTTGACCGCGGACGGTCAAATATTTGCATATTTAACCGAATTCGAAAAGATCTCACGTCGCTTTTAATCATTTGCCCGGAGAAATTTTTACAGGGATTTATACACCATTCTTCTAACATTCAACCACCAGAAGCTTAAACGATTTGAAGGTTTCGCACATGGTGAAAATTAATATTATTTACCAAGTACTTTTACGGCAGTGAATTGTATGCCTTCGAAATAAAATTATTTTGTCTACAAAGAACAACGCAATATTTCCCAAAATCATTTCAGTAGATGTTTAGAGATTGCTAACTATGGTTTGAGTGTTTAAAAGACGGTAGAGTGATTTGTTTTTGCACGCGAGGCTCTCAAACTCGTGCAAAAATCATGAATAATTTAGCGCCTCAAATGACGATTTTAACGGATTTTTGTTATTTGCATTTTTCTTTAAAATAAAAGGATATTCAATCGAAAGAACTATACAGTGATTTCAGTTATACCCTAGCCTATCTAACATAAAAGTATGAAAGAAATCGACGTTCCATCCTCTTGCCGCGAAATCGAGAAATTGTCTGATTCTTAGAGACCGGCATTCTTAAGTTCCATAACAACAGAGTGAATCATTTAGCACTGTGCCTTTTATTTCTTTACTCCAACAATCATAGTGCTGCCCTCGCTAACAAATTATAAAGCTAGCCAAAATAGCATTGTACCAGAGTAGAACAACCCACAATCAAACTGAAGTAAAACTAATAACTGCAAATAAACACTCGAATCAGTTATATTTTTGAGAAAAAACTCGAAACGTCTACCCACAAACTTCTAATTTCCACGGAAAAAGGCCTTTCTTCAGCAAGAATGATCAAACCACAACAGCATTTTATAAGCTTAGCAAAATATCTCTCTGGTATCTGTTTTTAATAGCAAATATAAAAAGCTTTCTTTTCCGTCAGTGTAGAAAGTTCAAGCTTGAGCTGCGAATAGTCTGTACTGAACACAAGAATATACAGTTTTCAGTGAGGAAAATAACCACCAAACCTACGTGTCCACTTATTTCTTATTCTTCTGTATAACTCGATTACAGCCAGTGCACTGCTCAATGAAGAATCTTGGAAAACCCTTCGTTTATGAGATCGATTCGTATGCGTTTCGATTCATCAAACTGATCTTTGAAACCATCAGCAAGGTCGAAATTCCCATTTTTGCAATACAAATAGGGTTAAGAACTCTATTTCTGTAGAATATCCCAGCCAACAAACGCCAGTTTACGAAACACTAAGATTCGAGTTGCCACCGCATCGTCCGCCATTTTGATTTTGTTGAGCTTGGTGACTCGAATGTTTTGATCTGACTCCGGAAACAATGGATTCGTTACGTCACGCGTATACCCTTTTCTGCGTATATTCTGTAACTGGTGAACAGCTCGTATCCGGCCAGTTGAACGAAGTTCTACATTTGTTTTAGCATTTTTGTTCTTGATAAATTGATAATGATAAATTATACAAAAATGCATTATTAATATAAAGGGAGCTTATGTGGCTAGATGTTTGCACGAACTTCTGTAAACATGGTCAAAGGTTTCATTCGTTCTTTTTTTTTGGCTTGATTTTACAAAAGAAATGGAAAAATTTTCCCTAGTTAAGTTGTGTTTGCATAACATGATGTAAACACTTGAGAGAGTTTTGGGGAACTTGAAAGTCTTTGACTTCATTGCGTGCGAATTGTTCTTCATAGCATCAGGGTCAGTAATCCAGACTAGTCGCCGGGGTGCAAACAAAGCTATGTTTAAATTTAATTAACAAAGAAGGCTAGGTTTAAAAAAATACACAAATCGATCTCAACAGGACGTCAAAACGTTAAACACCAAAATTATCACAATATTCGACAATATGGCCTTTGAACGCAAAACGGTTGGATTTCAAGTACGAAAAAAAAATCAGCTTTTACAAAATATAATTACATTTTAATTTCGTTCCAACCGACGGAGCAAAAACTATAAGCCATTTTTAATCCCCTACATTTTTAATTACTCGTATTCCATCGCGTTGTTGTTACAGTTTTGGCATTTTTCTTTTTAACTAGACTACTATTTTAAGCTTTTCTTTAGTCTGAAGAGCATTTTGGATGTTGTAAAAGTTAACGTTCGATTTATCGTGCTCCAAACCTTTCCATGCCAAGTTGCGCAACTTAAACTGTATGTTAATCGGTGTAAAACAAACAATTGTTAGATACTATTTTTTTATAAATGTTAATCAATAGCTTTATTTTAATATTTCTAAAGGCAAAACACATATCCACCGCAAAATACCACTATAATTGACTGTGTCAAATAAGTTCGACGCACAATTTTTCTATTAAACATTCAAAATCATTCAGCTAAGAGAGTTACATTTCATTTCTGGAATGAAATGGTTGATCATTATTCAACAATTCATTCAAGCAAATCAACTGAAAAAAAAATATTTGTTTTTCTATTACAACACGAAAACAACTTGACCAACCAAAACTGCAACCGAAAATGCAGTGGTTGATACGTAACTTAACAGTTTTTAACCCCCCCCCCCCCCCCCCCCCCCCCCCCCCCTGTACTTATTGACCAGTCCCTACAGTTTAGACTAAAAAACGGTTGGATACTTGTTACCTTTTAACTGAATCATTCAAAAGCTTTTACGGTTGAAATAGCTGGTCCCAATATATCAAGACCTAATTGTTTGATATTGGACTGTACTGATAACCCTTGCCTTCACCATAAACGATTCTAAATATAAACCCACAAAAACCTCAAGTAACAGTTGTTTAAAATCGGCTTGAATCACGCTATAAAGTTTTTATTACCTGTAAGTTGAGAAAAATCGCGGCCAGGTTTTCGGGGCTTAAAATTCCTCCAGACTGCATTGGCAAGTAGAATTCCTGCAAAATAAGAATGACACGTTTATTACACACCGATTTCAAGTGAAATAGTGATGTTATTAACATTACGCAGCAAAAAAATAAATGACTTGTATACAAAAGAAAAGCTCTAACAATACCTCGAGCCTACCAACTTTATGCTGCAGAATTAAAACTTTAGGAGTGTTGCTACCCATTTTGGCTTATAAGGTTTCTTATCTTATTATTTTTAATAATGAAGCTAGTCCGTTGCGAGTTATTCCCCGTAAATGCAATAGATATCGACCCGAACGTTCGCAAATATGTCTTCAACACCTTGTTTAAAGTTGTGTTAGCAAGACTGGTTTCAAGAAACATTTTTTTATTCTTTTTAGTATTTTTTTTTAGCTAGGGAAACATCGTGGAGTCTCCATTTTTCAATTTTGAATCTTCTCAATTAGTTATATAAGCTTCTCTACTATAATTGTGTGACATAATTACTATTTCTTGTTACTGTTATCTGGTATTTTATTATTATCATGCAGTTTTGATATTTTAATAAAGACTGATATTTTTGTTTATTCTCCACGAATTTTAATTGTCTGTGACTTATTGCGAAACTTAGGATCATTTTGGTTCACCCCAGCATGTAGACCGCCCATTCTCTGACAAGCTTTTGACTGTTAAAGCACTATTTAACAGTTGGAGCCCTTAATTTCGCCCCCAGGCTCAAAGCTGGCACGTATAACCAGAGTGGGGAAAGGGCAGTTACCCATTGTGAAACGTTTCCGGTTTTACAACGAGGCATGCTGGCATAACACAGTTAGTGCGGGTCTTGTTAAAGATATGCAAACAAGTGGACGCCGCGTTTTGTATGTGATCCCATCAGAAAAACAGCTTGATGTACTAAAAATCGGCTTGAAACCTGGCAAAAAGGCTAAATCTCAGCTGGAGCTTAGAAAAGGCTTGAACTACGGTCTGTGGGCAACCGATCTAAAAAAGGGAGGAATTTCGGACTGTGGCACTCCGGAATTTTGGAACTGTGGAACATTGAGAACCTGTAAAGTTATGGAACTGCAAAACTGCTACTGGACTCGACTGCAAAACTCTTGGGAACTTACTGTTTTTGGAGCAGCTTATTTAAGTGGAAGAAATCTGACACTTATTTTGTAACAATCGTAAGTAACCAATAAATTCGTTTGTATATTTGAACGGGATCTATTTCTGGTGGGATCTAGTTTCCATTATTAAAAACTAGCAATGGTACATTGCTCCTGACATTTGATTGGTTAGTGGTATAGGCTCGTATCCATTGACGAATATGGTACCGATACGCGTTAACGAGAACAGCCGGGGAGCTCAATAATTGCAATTTTTTGGGCGTTCTTAATAAAACAATTATCTACTCGTGCTTGTTGGATATGAGATCGTTATAGTCATCTCCGCTACGCCCTCGTGGCTATCTACCATCTCATATCCAACGCGCCTAGTGGAATATTTGTTAAGTATTTCAGCTCCAGACATTTGTTCATCCTTGCCAATTTTTTTCCGTCTTCCATTACAATGTTTCATACACCACAGGGACGGCGGAGCCGGGGGGCTGGGGGGCTTTGCCCCCCCCTTTTCAGAAAAAATAAAGAATTAATAAGAGAAGAGTCTTTTAAGCCCCCCACTTCAAGTCACTGTCAGCCCCCCCAGTTGAAAAAATGCTCCGCCGTCCATGCACCAATCACTGCAATAGTGAAGGTTAAATTCGTGGTGTTACAAAAATCGTGTCAAATCCGTTCCACTTAAAATTGGGTCAAGAAACCGCTGTTTTTCTAGGTGCGGCAAAGTTTACAAATTCACAGTCCCACGGTTTCGCAGCTCTAATGTTCAGTCCGTTACGTGCGAATTTCGAATAAATTAGAGAGTAAAAGACAATTAAAATGCCACTTTAGTTTATTAAAAGTGAAGTTCTCTTTATGGGTGGTTGCTTTGCGTAGCAATGACTCTGCAAAAAAAAATTGGCATATTTCAGCATATCGCAAAAATTATCTTTTGTCGAATTTCCAGGCTCGCTTTTTTTAGTCATTTGGCAATGCTAACCTCTTTATTATACGTACTTTAAATTATAACAATAGACATGCCGTTCCGGCCCAGGAGGCGCCTTAAAGCGGTCATTAGCATTTTTTTTAGACCACATTTATGACCTGTGCCCTTTTCTGTCCATTTGTCCTGGAAAAAATTATTGTTCAATAATACTGTTAATGCTTCGAACAAAGAACGTATTTATAACCTAGACGACCTGTCAGCTTGAGAGACGCTGATATAAATTAAGTCGATCACGTACTACTGTTGCAGTCTCGCTACAGAACGCTAGAAGAAAGCTTCGACTTCGCGCCCTTTAGACCCCTGCACAATCATGAACAGAATCACTCCACAAGATCGTCCCACCTTCAAGGTCGCTCATTTGTACCGCAGCAACGGACTTATAAGCCGTGAGACGTTCCTTGCCTTCCAGGCGTCGTTTGAGGAGATAGTGAATACCATAGTGAATTGCAGAGATGACGACGAGCTTTGGAAATACGTCCGTAGCCTGTTCGCGTTTGATGACTACGCTGACACCGTCCCGATCAACGCCGCCAACTTGTCCGTTACCTTCAACGCTGTCCAACTCTGCATGAATTCCATGGCGTTAGACTGGAATCGAGATATTTCCATCCAGAAGCGAATCAAGCCTTTCGTCTACACGATCCAGGCAGCTAGGGCTCTCATTGCCTCTCAACTGAACATCGAACCAGAGCTGCTTGCTTTCCAGAGGAATGGCTCGGACACTAACGCTGCCATCAACCATGGAATGGATTTCAACCCTGGCGATGAAGTCATTGTGTGGAACGAGAATCACCCAACCGGCGGTGAAGTAGCTTGGAAGATCCGGCAGAACCGCTTCCCAAACATAAATATCGTTGTAGTTGACTTAGAAGGCGAAACAGATGAGGACAAAATCGTGCATAAGTTTTTGTCCAAAGTGAACAAGCACACTCGAATTGTGATGTTCAGTGAGGTATGTGCAGTCATAATTGTTCTCTTTTTTGTATGTTTAACAAATTCAAACTAGTTTTGTTTTATGCGTGTCGTTCGCCTTTTAATTACGTTTTTTTTTCATATCGTTATGAGGTTCGTTTCCGGATCTTCGAGGACTTGTTGATAGTTTTATTAGAAACCCGTAACCCGTAACCGGAACGTGGCTATAACTTTTAAGTCTGTGAAGGAAACCCTTCTGTGTGACCATTCAAATGAAAGCTATTGAGCAGTGCTTTCATGCTTGTCTGTTTGTTTGTCGATGTTTACAAAGCGAAAATTAAAATAGACTCCTTGCAAACTTTAAAATTTCCAAGCCCTGGGAGTGACAGAGTTAATAGGTCAAAAGTGGGCAAGCTGACAGGAAAAAAATAAGCGTCCTCCCACGTTATGGATGATGAGATTAGCCAATGAAAATGCGAGAAATTTGACAATCTGAATAGCGATACTTCTGATACCGGTTTAAAATGTAAATTAAATTGCGTGTGCCGTTGGATTCTTAAAAGTCTTAAAAGTTCAATAGATTAGTGATCACAGCAAGGACTTAATTTTGATTATTATGCGATTTCATTGATCTTAAATTCCGAGTTTATTATGGTCTACCTCAGTTCCAAATCACTCGCTAACAGATCTTCTTTTATGCTGTTTTTTTTTTACATTTTCTTTATCCCCGAAAGGGAGAAACAACACCTTTACTGGATTAAAAGAATCTGTTCGAGTTTTGCAAAACATGTTTTATGATCAGGTCAGCTAATCCGCCCGCCCGTTATAAGGCGAATAATAAGCGCATTATAAATTTGACAGTTATTGTAAAATTTGAGAGTGATGCAGTGATGTAAATCTAATTGCGCTGCATGTCATCAGCCTTTAATTATATAAGTAAAAAAAATGCTCTCAGGTCGTTATCCAAGCCCGTCTTCTTGCAGTATTGTATCGCTTCAAAAGAGCAGTTTTCTGACTTTTTTAATTTTGTTTGAAAATAATTGGTATTTAGCATAACTTGAACTAAGTTCAGCTGGCAAGCCAACAGAATGTTTAGCTCGTGTCCGCCCGTTTTTTGATGATGGAAACCAGCCAATAAGCGCCCAATAAATTTGATTCAGGGTTAATAGGCGGCTTTTTAGTAAAAGACTAAATTTAGCCGCATATTACGTTCCAGTTTTAGCTGTCACGTACTAAAAACCTCGACCTTTTCAAAGGTTAATACTGACTCATTTTGTATGATGCACAAAGAAATTAATTAACAGCGCTAAATTTCCACCGTTATAGTCAGTTTTTCTTTTCATTTTGTGTTCCGGTTTTGTGTGAGTTAAGCCCCCAAAGTCAGCATTTTGCTTGCAGTTGGTTGGTTAATTGAAGCTGGCCATGGTAAATAATCTGTTCATTGTTCTGGCCTTGCGTAAAGAAAAAATTAAAAATTGTTCTTCGTTTTCGATTCATTATTACTTAGAAAACTTTTTTCAGGCCAAGCTTAATTGAAAGTATATGGCTAATCTCGTAGTTTTGTTTTTATACTTAGAAAAAAAGAGCTCAAAAGTCTAACTGACTTGAAATTCGCGAAATATTTTTCCTTGGACCGATACCCATAAAACAAATCGTACTTGCAAATGCAAAGTTCTCTTTGAATGTCTAGACTACAAAGCCTTTAAAATGCAAATTCAAAGTCTGCAGGATTACCTTTTGTGAAATTTTGAGTCACGCCTCAAAACCTATCGTAACGCTTCTACGAGGTGATTACAGTATTTAAAGCTTTTGTTTAACTCTCTAACTAATCTTTTGCTGTGTTTTTGACACTTAGGTTTCCCATTTAAGTGGTATGCATCTTCCCGCCAAACTTCTGGTGGAAAAAATCCACAAGAAAAACAAGAACGCCCATGTCCACGTCGATGGCGCACAAACTTGGGGCGCATTCGACCACGACCTCAAAGACATGAACTGCGACAGCTACAGTGGTGGCAGCCACAAGTGGTTTTTAGGCCCCAAGGAGACGGGTATCCTGTACATGAAGAAAGAGTGTATCCCTAACTTCGCCCCCAAAGATATCGGGTACAATGGGGAGATGGCACCACCGCCCACCCTGCCAGATGAACCCATTCCTCTGGACGCGTCCCGGTTTGAGATGGTTGGTCAGCGCAATGACACCAATCTTATCGGTATGCTGTACACTGCAGATGTGATGGGGCTCATTGGCTTCGATAGGATTGGAGAAAGGATCAAGGCTCTGGCTACACGATTGCGGGATGGCTTGGACAAAGTTCTCCGACAGCTTAGCCAGCCAGTGTTTGAGGTCGAGACCCCCCCCACAGCTGAGCCAGTACCATGGAATTATAGTCATCAAGTTCCAAGACGAATACAACGTTTCCGGAGAAGGTGGTCGCAAGCGCAAGAAGGTCGACCAGCCATTACTGAGCACGTATCTGTATGACAAGTTATATGAAGACTACAACATTGGCGTCTCCACCAAGAAAGGCAACAGAATGCGATTCTCTCCTCACATTTACAACACTGAAGAGCATATCGATAGAGCTGTCAATGCCATTGGAGTCGAGTTGAACAAAATTCTGAAGTAAATGGCTTAACAGGACTTCATCAGCTACTTTCGCGTTTTAATTCTCATTGTAGAAAAGGAACACATCATTTAAGAACTGTAGCTTGATGATCATATTTGATTTAACCGGACATGACGTTCACTTTAGTGCGATTTCAAGACCAAGGAAAGCTTCCCTTAGAACGAACACTTAAAATTGAAATTTCCCTGCATCATTGTAACTTATAATTTTGATTTGTACTTCTGAGGTTAATAAACGAGTTTAACTGAATGCATAAGCGGAAGTGGACTTTTCTCAATAGGTTTCTGGTGTGTCCTTGTGACATGCTAATGCAAATATTTCACGGAACATCCATCACCGGGTAATTTTCTTTTCTAAGCCCACACCAAGATCACGGCATAAAGACCTTTTCTCCAAAATACATTAAATGGATTCGATTCCACATTAACCCTATCCCCTACAACCTCACAATCGAGCCGCTACGCACAGGGTCTCCCTCACACTCCCTCACCCCACCCTCTCCAAATATCCGCTTTTTGTCTGAATAGGCTGAGGACAAATTTCTGCGTGGCAAAGTCGCGTGGATCCCGTGCTCCAAGAAAAACACTCAAGCCTTATTTGACCCCCTTAAAGATACCATTGTAAAACAGACAGACAAATAAGAGCCATAGTGACTTTAATGATGACGAAGACATTGTCATCGAGAGCTTTCAGCTTTAAAGCTGTAAATCCTGCAACTGTCTGATCGATCAAAACTATAAATCCATTGTTAAGACTTTTTATATTTCTTCGCGCGCAACCATGAAAGATAACTTGGTGCCCAAAAATGTTGTTGTTCACTTGTAATGTGATCGTATGAAAACGTACAATTTACACCCCTAAAATAGACGACGACAGGACTGGCCCGCCCCAGCCCCTTTGGCATGGTCCCCCCGGGTGAAATCCCTTCCTGCATCAATGTTGCCTTGATGCTGGTACGTTTCGTAAGTTTTGGTAACAACAGAAGGAAATAGTGCTTTTTGCGCGCTCTGATTGGTCAACTCGGAGGTGATTAGCAAAGTACTATTCACTTCCACTTACGGTGAATTATTGTTTAATTATTGCTATTTTGTAGTGGACTTCAGCATAATAAGTAACTTATACGTCTCTAACCTCTTTTAATATCTGTAGATCGTTTCCATAGTTGATCTCAGTTTGCACGAGCTCGATAATGGCCTCTTTCCTCTCCACCTTTCTGTCCTTGCACTTGGGACAAATCTCCGGCTCATTGAAGTCGACTTTCCCCTTTTCTTCTTCTTTCGGCGGCACATAGTGTTTCAAACAGTCTGGGCATTCAACCTAAAAAGATTAAAAAATGAAGAAATATATCTTATGTACCAAGCACCAGGGCCGTACCCTCCCGGGGGTACTCGCGGGGTTCTCCGTCTCCCTATAATGATAATGATAATGTATTTATATAGCGCATTTTTCATATGTATATGTTCAATGCGCTTTACACTACTGTAATTACTCACATTGTGGCCAGACCACAACACCGGGAGCTTCTGCCCTCTCTTGCGATGTGTGTGGGTTCTTTAACGTCCCATGTTACTAGATACAGGAGACGGGACCTACGGTTATCGTCCTTTTCCGAGAAGACTAGAATGTCTAACCATTTGCAGATGAAATACAAGGCAGCACATTCTCCTCAGTTATTTTAAGACCCTGAGTGTTGGTCCGGTCTGGGGTTCGAACCCACGACCTCCCGCACAGCAGTCCGGCGCTCTACCAACTGAGCTAACCAGGCGGCTATGCGCAAAGGTTCCGCCCCGAAAAGGGTACTTTTTTTCCGGCTGGAGGTATATAGAAGGGTAGCGATTTCACGAGTTGGAATATCGAACAGACCCGCCGAACAATCGATTTATTTAAGAATTTTAAGGAGTTATTTATTGAAAAGTTAATAAATACAGAGATGTAGTAGCCCTCTTGTAGGTATATGAGTATATGAAAGGAGTAACATTTTCTGTCGAAGGTATATGAAAGTGTTTCCTTTTCTGCCAAAAATGGTATATGAAGTATACCAAAGGGGGCCCGGGGCGGGCCTCCCGTATACAAAAAATTTTTGTATCCCCAGGGGGGAGGGTACTAGGAGAAAATCGGCCCTTAGTCTTGACATAACACTGAATGAGCGCAGCGAGGTTCGTACAGAAAAGACACAGAGGACCGATACTATCCCAGTACTGTTTAAGAAGCTTAACTTAACAATACTGATTTAAATAACTCTTTGTGAAGTCATAAGTCTCTCATTTTTTTTATCGACATGGCAAAGTCGATAGAAAGCGTTCGGCTTTTATGTAAATTTTTACAGTTGTCAGTAAACCATTTTTAAATCCACCTTTTGTTTTTACATCTCAAAAAAGGGAAATTAATTTATTGCAAAAATTACCATATCTTCTGTAATAGAATGCACAGAGCTCCTTTTCTTCATAGTTGTGACCTCGCCTTCATGAGCTTTTCTCCTACGGGCCAATTCCTGCCAGTGCCGCGCGGAGGCAGCCACAACGGACCAGTGCTCTGAGCTCTTCATAACAATCTCCTCCCAGGAGCGCCTTAAGGGACTCTGGCCCATATCACCTCCGACACCGCTATCTGTGCGTTCCACTTCTACTTCGCCTTTGGGGTGCTCATCTGAAAATAAAAGAAGGGCTTGACTGTTAGTAACCAAAGTTACCTAAAAGATAAGGTATCCGAAAAGTAAACGAACATGGGATAGTGTTAAGGAAATTTTGTTTTTAACAAATGCCCATAGAGGCCAACTCGGAGCTCCAGTTGTGAGCAGTATCATGAAGCGAATTTGAGTATTTTTTGCACGAGTGTCGAAAGTAATTCGCGTTTGCTTTGGTTTTGCATTACTACGTTTCGTGAATGGTTTAAAAAATTCGCGTCACCTTCTCAACCAATACGAAGCAAAACCAAGACCAATCGTGACTCGCTCGCACACGTTTTCCCGCGCTTCGTGTCGGCTGCAAGTATTTACTTCGTGTTTTGATTGGTTCACTGGATTATCTGTCTCCTCTGTGATTGGGCCAGAGTGATTACTTTGGTTTTACGACATTAATTTTAAGCTGCTCTAAAGGGCACAATCATTTATGAGCAAGACTTGGAAAAGTCAAAAGCTAGCCAAAGGACATTATTTTTATATCAAAAATAAAAATATAAATAAAATGGCCTGGTTTTCGTAAGGAAATCAGTCATAATCATGTTAAGCACCGTTTTGACAAAAATGCAGCAAAATCCCCGTGATTCAAATTACTGTTCCCCCTGGATGGATTTGTTAAGAGGAATAAACCTAATTTGCTTATTTTTCTTTAAAACGTCGCCCTAGCCGGCATTTTTGGACTCTAACAGCGAGAACACGTGACAAACATTCAGGAATGAGGACAATTTATGATTGCTATACAGCGTCTCACCTCCAGATTCCTGGTCATCGAACACTTCATCATATTCAAATGTATTGGAATCCGTTTCAAATTCAAACAAATGGGCGGAGCCACTGTCAGCGCTGATGTTGCTATGGAAACTTTCCCATCGCCTCCCGCGCGTCCCTCGTTCATCATCAAGCGAGTCCATTTCACTGTAAATACTAACAGTGTCGTCCATTTCCGAGTCTGTTAAGCACGTGCTGCTTGCTACACTGAGCATGCTCGTGTGAATTCCGCCTCGTTGAAGTCTTCCGTCTGTTCGGAAACGTCGTCGTCGGGTATTCGGAGAAAGTTTCTCCATTGATTCGTTTCGTTTGATTTCAATAGTATCCATAGAACTTTCGTTCTGTTTTTCTTGACTCGCAACTTTGGTTGTTGCATCGCTTTTCGCGATAATATCTCCAAGCTGTTTTTTATTTGGCAATGGTGAGCCATTCGGCGTACTTAAGTCTTTCTTTGCTGCTTTCTTAAACTTTGTTGCGCATAAGATCGCTCGCGAAGTACCACGAAGACCGATCGAGTTTTTCTCTTTGCTCGGTGACCCTGGATTAGTATTTAACCCCGAGGCGACGTCTTGATTGGCGGAGATTCCGTCTGTTATTATCATATTTTTCAACGCATTCGATTTTGCTTTAATGACATCCGCAACAGTGGAATCTAGATCATGTCTTCGAATCTCACCAGTGTTATTTCTCTCGAAAAACCCAGAGTCGTCATCTTCTCGCTTTAAACTTTCCTTAGAGGGTGCTTCTTTTATTGTTGCAATGTCAGCAGAATTTAGCTCTGTCGGTTTGCCTTTGTTTTTGGCGTCGACGTCGTCTAAAGATCGATTACGGAGTCCATTCTGTCTTCTTAATTCTCTGAAACGTTCGGCCGCGGACTTTTTCGATTCAGTTGTCACACCTTTGCGCGCAGAAAGCGGGCTACTTCGCGGAGTAGGACTGTTCGAATCAGTTGAATTTCGCAGGTTGTTCTCAACTTCCTTGCTAGAGCGTTCTTTTTCAGTAGGGGAAATCGTTCTTTTAGTCGAGGAAGAACTGTTTTCAGATTTTTCATCCGATAGAATATTTATTAAATTCATTTCGTTGTTATTTTTTCTTTCCTTTGCATCTGAATGAATTGTATCCTGCGATGATACCGTTTCCTTTCTTTCGCTCTTTGGACTTTTGGTTTTCTTGTGTCCACCTTTCTCGTACAAACCATACTTCAACATTAAGTTATGAATTACTTCGTTCTTCGAAAACGGGCTCTCGTGTCGACCCTTAGACAGTTTTCGCGTTTTTCCCAATTTCGTCACATCCTCTGTGTTACTGGGCTTTGCTTCGGTTAAATCCCTTGACTTAGCAATGAAAGATAATTCAATCTTTCCTTTTTCAGACTTTTCCAACGAATTCAACGTTTTAGAGTCACCCATTGGTTTTGTCGCGTTTTTAGCTGAAATGTCTTTAGAACTTTCATACAAAGAAGATAGCCTTTCCTTTAAACATGCTCTCATCTCTGTCTTGGTTTTAGATTCCTGTTTAGAATCTGCCTTCGAAGATGTCTCTGAATGCTTTTCCTTCGCTTCATTCTTTCCAGGTAAAGGTCTACTTTTCGAGTCTCCTTCTAAATTCTTTTGTTTGAATTCCCGAAAAGATGGAATTGGAACTCTGGCCAACGGAAATTTTTCTCGTGGTCCACTAACGGCCAATGGTAGGCTATCTCTTCTCTTTTCCGAAAATGCCTTCGGAACAGCTCGTTCCTTTTCGTCGCCTAAATTCGACAACGAAAGAGTACGACTTAATGTTGACGACGAACGCTCACGACCCACGTCGTGAGAGGTTCGGATAGTGTCGTGCCCCGTCGTAAAATCCGAACCTTGAAATGACTTTTGTTGAGTGGACAATTTGTAGGTTGGAATTTTACTCGGAGACGACGAATTATCGATTTCACGCGTCTCTCTGGCGGGTTGTGGAGATTGTCCTCTTCGGTAACCGTTCGGAGATTCCGAGCTTCCGCGATGATTTTCCGAATCCCTTGATGAGCTACGTTCATATCTTCGTAGCCCAAATGCACCGCCGTTTTCTCTTGGCGACACACCATCGTCGTTGTAACGCGAACGCGGGGTTTGGTACGGCGACGTGTACCCACTACGGGGGGAGGGCTCAGTGCTGTACGAAGAGTATGAACTGTAGTCACTGTACTGAGAGGGGGTGGGTGAGGATCTGCCACTGTGAGGGGTGTAGTATTGAGAGATTACGTGTCCAGAGCTGCTTGTTAAATCAGGAGAACTCCCTGAAGAACGGAAAGTGTATTCTCCATTGTAAAATCCCTGAGAGTTGTCGGAGGGCGAATAAAACGTTCTGGTGTGATGTTGAGCTCCTTCATAATTCGGATAAACGAAATTTCGTTGTAGGGAGGTTGGAGAATGCGAGTGAATTACATTATCGTTACCATCAAAAGTACTTAGATCGCTCAATGAACGCGATGCAAAAATCCTCCTCCCTTCCATACCCCTCTCAGGTCTTGGTTGAAAGTCACGTGCCCTTGCATTTGAATAATCAAGGCTCCCATAGCGATAGCGCATGTCCCTCGCCGGAAGTGACGTATGATGATGTAAGAACGGGGACTCCCGACCCACAGCGCTGAGATCAGGGGTAGACACAGCACTGTGGAGACTGGGTCCAGGCACCATATAGTCAGGGGCGTTTTTATGATATCTCGTATCGCCCGGGTCACTGTGGTGTGATAGGCTGTGAGGCCGATAAAACGAAGAGGGTCCATTGCTTGTATTGGATCCCACTGATGAATAACTAGCACTAGAATTCGCTTGACTTGGAAATGAGCTTGGTTCGTTGTTACTGTTCATTGGAGGCCGAGCTTTCCTCGTTTTTATCTGTAAGAAATTAAGAATCAAGTTTAAGTTCAGTTTTCTCTAACCTCACTGAAAATCCCTTTGATATTTTGTGCACAAATTTAGTTTAGTCTTATTAGATGCTTCTATTGTATTTTTTATTGTATTTATAACTTTCCTAAATTGTATTGTATTGTATATTTTGCAGTGTTAATTTTTACCGACAATTTTTGTGATTTATCATTGTAAGGGAATGTTCAATACGGATAAAATATAAAAGAATAGCAACTTTAATTAAACATAGTTTGAAGCTTGTGTGGCCATGTTTACGAAACAGTACGTCAAATCTAAACAGCGTGTTTGAGAATTCTAATTTGAAGGAGGCTACTGATAGTTGGGTATTAAATTAACGTAGCGTGGCTGGTGAATGGGTTTGTGGACAGCCAAGAACAAATCCATCCAGCTTGACAGAATGGTAAGAAAAAAAAAAAAAAAGAAAAAAAAAATAAATTTTGTACGTGAAAGGGATCACTACACCCCCTTTGCTAATCCAGGCCCCCGGGGATACTCAAAACCTTTTTACAGGGAGGCTCCTCCCCGAGATCAAATCCCGAGGGATAATAGACTCTGCCCTACTTCCCTCCTGTGGATCGAACTGAACCAAATTGAAGATGGAATTCATTTACTTTCCCTTTGTACTAAACACTGTAGTTTAAGAGATGAATTTTACAAAAAAAATAGAGAAACAAATCCCAAATATTACACAACTACCTCGATCTTATGCAAGCCACCAAAAACTAATGAATTCTGATAATTAATATGTAAGTATTCAGCTGAAGAATTTCATTTTGAGATGCTTATCTCTACGCAATAATCGTCTATCGAGTGAAAGTGATATAACACATATGTAATTGTTTTTCCTATTGCATGATTATGATTGTTGTAAGTTTCGCTTTAGTTAAATTAAATTTTTTTTTTTTAAATAAAAAAGTTTAATTTTTTTTTTTTTTTTTCTGTTTTAATTAATTTTTTTTTAAAAATTTTTATTTTATAAAAAAAAAAAAAAAAAAAAAAAAAAAATTTTTCCCCCCCCAACGAAAAAAAAAACCATTTTTTATGTGCGCGCGCAATACCGAAAATACTACCAGAAGGATGCGCAATGCAATACTAGGGAATCACCTTAATGTTACGCTTTTGCAATCCTTTATGTATTTATAGTCATGCATGCAAATAAAGCTTGTTGTCGTTTTTGGTTTTGTTGTTGTTGTTCAAACCCTTACCCTTTCATTTACCATTTTTGACAAAAAAGGTAACCCTTTCGTATATATACCTTCGATAGAAAATGGCACCCCTATTACATACCAAAATAAGGAATACTGCATCTCTATTCCGGCTCTTCTAAAGTTTTCACTTGAATAGCCCCTTAAAACACTTTGATGAATGGACCATTCTGTTGGTATACTAGAGATATCATATGAAAGGCCCCCTTGAATACCTAAGTGACAGTTTTCCCTAGCCTGTTCTATACCCCAATAAAATAATACATTTTTATATACCCAAATGTTTTAGTCCACAACTAATGCTATTTCTTAAAATAGTAAATAAAACGTTTTGGAGCGCTTATTAGTTTGAGTTGACGGTGTTGTGGATGACTGGACAATTGCCTAAAGAAAGAAAAAGGTTGTCGAATTTAGCAATAAATATTACTTATTAACCGAGTGAGGTCTACAGGGGACTAGCGAGGCCGGTATGCGGCGACAGCGGGTCATACTCGTCGAGGTCTGCCCCCGAACGGACGAGGTAATAAGTTATTTAAATGCCTTAGCACTATTCAAAAAAGAGTATAATCATGGGAAAGAACACTGGAGGTAAAATGCTCTCGCTCTCGGTGGCTCTCTTCGTCGCTCATACCAAAGAAGTATCGGTATGCTTTTCAGTTATTGAAAAGATAGTTATATTTTGTCGGCATTTTTTGTTGTTTTTGCCCCCTCGCTAGTGCTTTTACTCACAACTCAAAACCGTCGAGCTGAGAAAATTTTCATATGCCCGGTCATTACAGAAATTGCCCGCTCAGCAGCCAATCGGCGCGCGTACTATTGTGCCATATAATAAAAGTTCTAAATCTGCATCATTTTTTTCTAGCAATCTGGATAAAAGTTCTCACAGTTAGCAAATACTTAGGTAACAGACCATTTCTAAAGTAATTACACGTTTCGGTCGGCACTTCAGAGAAGAGAACCTATTTAAAGCAACCGGCCACCCGCCGAAGTTCCCACGACAATAAAACGACGTTTCCATTTGCTAAAGCACAAGCCTGCTTCGATACAAAATTTTAACTTTCCTGTACTCGGAATTCGTGGACGCTGCCCGCGAAATATTTAACAGTTAAATGATTTTTTTGCGCATTAAAATAATCTATATAAATTTTATTTTTTATAAACTGAAGGAAAAAAAAGGGTTGCCACAGGGATCCCATACTCACAACTGTACCGGACTTGATGACAAAGCATAAAGATTTGCATATATGGCGTTTTAGGCCTAGTTTAAACAGCGATAGGAAAACTACTACGTTATACCGCATCAAATTTTGCTCATGTCATAGACTCTAGCAATTGCATTTCAACGAGTTTAATTACGTTTAGTTCTGTTAAGCGTTTAAATGACTCTTAAGCAAATAACCCATGTAATCAACTGTCTTACAGTTTAGTACTCGATAGCCCGACAATAAACCACAAAATTTAAGCTTGAGTAATACCAACCGCTCAAACGTTCGCTTGAACCTAGAAGAGACGTCTCTTGTTTCTTGATAGACTGTTTTCCTTCACCAATTTTTCTCCAGAATTCTCGCTTCACGACGGAAATTGTCACGAAAAAGCTTCTATTCGATCCGCTTCAGGGATGCCAATTTTCTTCAACTCGAGGCCTTAACAGCTGGCTTATCGTTCCATTTTACTGAGCACTTTATCGAACAGCGCACGCTAATTACCAACGGTCAGTGGTTGCCAAGGACATAATATTAATTAATCTATATTTTCTGTGGTTTTCAGAACTTTAAATGACTGTTTATTATGACTTTTCAACCAAACTGTAAACATAGCTATATTACGGTCGAAGCCGTCCATTGTGAGTTTATACCACCTGTGGTTTTCTATAAAGGGGTTGCAGCTGACGGTTGTTAAGTTTTTTTGAATAAAAAGTCTTATTAACGGTTTAAATAAAAACACAAAAGAAACACCTGAACACTAGAAAATCATGCAAAAAGAAGTATGAATCAAGATGGTCAAAAGTGGAAAAGATTTAAAAGGATTGGTTCGTACGACATAAATTTAATGAAGCTTTGTTTCAATGAAAGTCATCAGTCATTTTCGCTTTCGCTTCGTATTTGTACGTAAGATTTTATCAATGAATGATCAACGTAAAAGCTCTATTATCGATCTATTAAAGTACCTAGGGCCGGTTTATCTATTTTTCAATGCATTATTGAGGGCACTTAATCATAAATTAATAGAAAAGAAGACTTATTTGGAATCATAATTAGCTATTGGTGAGAAGAAACTGAGGTGTATGAAACAGTTCGCTGAATAAGGTTATAGATGGGGCTTAAAAGAGGCTTTACAGAGTTTTACAGTATTTTCATCGTCTTTTTCAACTTGACATGCATATCTACTTTAACTTTGTCGTATTGGTGGTTATAGATTTGTTAAATATTTATTAAAACTTAATCTTACCTCGTGCCAGTTGATGTCCTTGAAAAACGGGTGGGACTGGATCTGGTCGCTTCGAGAGATGTCACCTCGTACCAGTCTACTGATCAAATCACTGGCAGCGGCCGAGAGGGAACTGGCGAGGAAAATGTTTGCAACTATGTTAAAACTGGGCAACTGAAGAATTGTTTCTTTCATGGTAACAATTAAGAATTAAAAGCTGAGAAGAGTTTTTATATACAAGATATTGTTTTATTTGCAATCTTTCTTGTTCAAACCCAAACAAAGAGTAAATACTGACTTGCAGGTATATTTTTGTGTCTAGTGCGAAGCGCCGACACTAAGCTCCTCGTTCGCCGAGAATGGGTCGCGTCAGAATCTGCGGTTTCTTATTTGGGTTAGTATCGAATACTGTTCCTCCGGCGAGACAACGTAGAACAAACGGAACAATCTGAAAGAAGTGACAATGTACTTATGTGCATAATTCAGGGCCCTAGGGTGCATAACATATGCTACGTCTCCGTCCTTCTTAGATCACACTGTTTATTATTCTACCTCCTCTACCCTGTTGGCTTGAATTTAATTTTGACTCTTTTCCCCCTCTATCTATGCAACAAAAAATTTCGCTACCATGACCGAGCAATACAATAATCACAAAGCTAAGCAGTAGAAGTACCTCTCCCAGGGCGCTTCCTGGGGACGAGGTTGGACACATGTAGGCAGTGCGGACTTATTTTTGTTATAGCTCGCCACTTCGTAAGTTCTTCTTTTTTTATTGATTATTCACATTTACTACCAACTATGGTCTGCCCGCACTGTTGCAAAGGCATAATCTCAGAGCAAGGTAGAGAAAAAGCTGCGATTTATTTTTGTTAAGGTGTGTCCGCAAATAGAATAAAAAAAAATATCTGATAAGCCACAAGAATAACAGCAAGCAAACTTAGTTTTGACTGCTTTGTGTTTTAACGGACATTTCAATTTCCTTTACTTCGACTTCATCTATCTAACTAAGCAAGATTATACACAGGATTTGAAAAAAGCATGATTACGGTGACAACATTTCTGTACTTGTTTAAAACATTCCTGATATATTTTATTCATTTTTAGACGTATTATCCTCGTGAAAATATAGAAACAGTTTAACCTTTGCCTCTTTAATTCCGGTTTATTAGATCCGTAATCGCTCATAATTCGTCTGAACTGGAATTCGTTATCTTCTCAATATCCGTCTAGACGGATAATTCGTTTATATACCATATCAATCCTTATTAATTCCCAGGAATGCTTGTCATCTATCTAATTCAGTTCGTAAACTTGCAGGAAAAGCCTTCCAAAACAATCTCTTCCCTCCAAAAATACGCCCCATGCACAAACCTTATGACCCCATATAAGCCTATGGCAGGCCTATTATTTCGAATGTTTGTAAGCTTTCGACTGCAGGGCTTGTTCGCATTTTATTTCGTCACAGTTTTATGATGTTCAAAGACTTGCGATGTTTATTTGAAAATTGTAAAGCTTTCTTTCTGTTTGATATCGATGTATTTTGGATAGTTTTACCATATGGAATTCTAACTTACAGAAAATTTCTTGAGAGAAAAAAAAAAAAAAATAAAAATTTTAAAAAAAAAAAAAAAAAAAAAAAAAAAAAAAAAAAAAGTTCAAAAAAAAACCCTTGAAACAAACAAGCGCGGGGCTATTAAATAATAAGGAATTTATGATGTAATAAATACATTGTGAAGCATAAAATACTCAAAATATCAAAACAAATCATAATCAAGAAAGATATTTTCTTAATATACCACCAAATTCTAACATTAAAAGTACATTAAAACATAAAAAGTGTATGCCAATTAGTCAGAAGAATTCGCATTTTGAATAGCACTGCACTAAAAGGGCTTCCAACATAACAGTCCATTACGCAAAGCCCTTCTATTGTTAGTCTAAACATTGTATTATTTTTATGCTTTCAACACTATTAAGTCATGTTGGCCCATTTTTGGCCACTTGAATGCTTACAGCACGTACGGATTTGCGTCAAATTTGTACAATAAACCTGTCACACAATAGGTTAAAAGCTTTTACAGCGTTAAGTACTTTACAGCATTCACTGATTTAGTGACGACAAACGCGCGTTGTTAAACGTCACGTACAGAAGTGAGTCAGTTCAAACAGTTCTTGCACTAGTAAAAGAAGATTTATTGACAAGGAAATTGTCCTTGAGAAGGTTTTCCGGATTTTCGTGCAGGAAAGGGAGAAATGTTTAATCCTGACTCATGTTATCCTAAGCGGTTTTAAACGTGCCCCGTCCTTGTAGGTTATTCAAACAATAAATTGACGTTAAATCGTTTTCTAAAAGAACACTTGTCAATAGATCTACGTAAACGTTCCCAAATCGTCATCAACCTCACGAAAATGATTAATAAATACACAGTATAATATTCTGGGACTTTAAATCCAGAATTTTAAAAAAGAAAGTCTTAAAAAACCACAGAAAATTCAGCGAGAGAAAAACAGCGAGTTATTTACTTTTTCAAATAAAAATTCTAATGAGATCAAATCTGATCTGGACAATCCGATAAAATTTAGCCACGATTTTCGTTTTAGAGGGTTTTGTCTGCCACAATGAATGCCAAACAAACAAACCGGGTTTGATCTACTGGGTAAATAGTAGAAATGTTAGCTTTTTAAAAAAAAAACGGGAATAAGTAAGCACAATTTTCATGTCACTTCTGAAGTATTTTCGCGAGAGGTTTTGCACGAAATACTTCTTCGTAAGTAAACTTAACTTAATCCCCCCTTTTTTTACAACTACAACGCTCCCCTTTCAGCCTCTCCGAGCGAGAAAACTTGCAAGAAACATGCACTGCCTAACGAAGAGCTTTTGGCGACCTATGAAGAGCCTTTGGCAACCATATAAATTTTGTGATCATTAAATTTTTTAGTTTTCAAATCAGCGGTCGAATCTGTGCAAAAAGTAATATAAACCGACGAAGTAAACCAACAAAAATCATGATAATGAAGAACCCAACTCAAGACCTAAACCCAACAAAGTGCAATTCACGAATTCCTGCAAAGTTTGGATATAAAGAAAATTTGTTTTTCTTTCAAGAAAACTCCAAAACGGATTAAAACTTAAAAAAGAAACGAGAAAAATATTCATGCAAACTTGTTGATCCAACACAAATCATCCCAAAAGATAAATTGTTGGTAAGATAGATTTTTGGTAAACTTGTACGCAAGGAAAGTTTTGATAACAGTGAAAGTTCAACTTCGGGAAATGTTTAAATACAGTCAAAATTTACAAGTTCAAGTTTAACTTGAGCCTTTGCTGGCAAATTCTAGCAAAGAGCAAGAAGAAATTTATCTTCGAGGTGGTAAAAAAAAAATACATACTTCAAATTGTTTTGAATTGTTACAAACCAATTTTAACTCGAAGTACAATATATGAAAAGCTCAATGACAAAAGGTTTACCTAAATCGAATTTCCGTTTAGCCTAAGCATCAAAACAGTGACTGAAAACGTTTCAGCTCGTTGGACGTAAGATTGTTGCCGCGTTAGCTACGAAGCTAAAAGTTTAGTTTAGAGTGTTAAGCGATTGCCAAAAATAAAAATAAAACTGCAAAATCTTAGCGCACTTAAAATGCTAATTTCTACTTTTGTCTATGTGCATCAGGAAAGAGCAATTAGCTCGGGTAATCTTTCGAAACGATCTTAAGTTAAACGCAAATCAGCCAAAATAGAAACAAAAACCACCCTGGTTCGCAAAAAAATGTACAGTTTTACAAATAACATGAAACAAGTTCCATAAGGGATTTTTCAGCCTGGGCGAGTTTTGTAGGGCGATTTATAATAAAGTGTTACTAATGACCTGGCGAATTAGGTGCTAACGACTTCAAGATAACACTATTAACACAAGACAAGTTAATAACTAGCTGCGTGACATCTGGTTATATCTACCACCATTTTCGTTGTACATACCGGTCCTTCGAACTGATCGTGGATACCCATCTCCCGTCAGCATTGCATTTATCACTTTTCCAAGAGCTTTCCAGTCCTCTCGAAAATCAAAATCGCTTTTGAGATTATGGTTGTTGTCACACGGATCTCCATGACAAAACCCGCCAAGCGAACAAACGCATTCATGTTTACTCCAGTAAAACTTCCCGCAAAAACTTCGCCAAAGCACAACATGCCCTTCAGAATCCAGATGCACCATGTCTAAGGCAAGATCCTTGTATGCCAGACAAGAACTATGTAATTCCTCCAAAGCGATTGCGATTTCCGCCGCGTAAAATCTTGCTACCGACTCGGGAATATATCCACCGCAAGACTTGACTCGCTCGAACAAGGTCTGTTTCCCAACGAAATCTAAAATGTAGTAAAACTTTGAGCGAGTTTGGAAGGTAAACCGCAGATTGACCCAGAATGGAGAGAGCGATGTTTTGGTTAGCTGCACATATGGGCTAACCGGCGCTTTAGAGTTAACATCCCGCGGCGACACTTCCATCGTATAAAATCTTCCGTTCTCCTTATGTCGAACCTGGTAGAGTTTTGAGAATCCATTTCTCTGTAGGAACTGCAAATCAATAAAGCAGAAGTTATTCAAATTATTAGGAAATGCTACAAGCAAGTTTAAAGCGAGCGAAGGAATTTTTGTTGGGTTGATTCTCATCTGGGATAGATCTAGAATCACATGTGACAATTTGTAGCGCAACGGGTAGTTTTGTAAAGTTAAGATAAAGTTTTTAAAAGTTTTTTAAACTTACCGAATCGACTTCGAAGCAATCGGTGCCGTGAACTTTTCCATCAATCATATCCAAATTCTGCTAAAATCCTTCAGCATAACTATGTACACAAACCATTTCAATGTAATGTTGTTTTTCTCTCGCAAGGCACAACTCTCGGCGCATTATAATAACTTTCAACGAATAACACAGCTCGACATTCTCGCGCGTTCAGGAAGCGCTAAATTTCCATCAGTCGGGTTTTCGTGGCAAAATTACATCTCTTAGAGCCGAGAAAATTCAATGTTTAGACAAAGTCGTACGGATTACGGGACTTTTTGCAAAAGACAGAAAATTTTGACCCGTGAATGTTAACATAGGCTTTAAATGCGTCACGGAATTCAAACCAATCACTGAGCAATGCTAATGAGTAAGAGCTCATTAAACAACAGCAAACATTGCTTCCAAATTGTCTAAATGAAGTCTCTAAAACAGCTTAAAGAACGGCTAATTTATTACAGAAGTGCCACTAATCTTGACTTGGTAAATACTGTGTACAAACCCACGTTTATCGCACGAGAAATGAGTTGACATGTGTTGGCTTTGTAATGAACGCCGGGTTAAATGAGGTCAAGGTTAGTTTTGCATCACAAAAAAGAGTCCCCGTTTTGAATAAAGAGCTGAACGCTTCACAATCGCTAATTAACGCGCTATGAACTATAAAACAGTTACTTAAAGTGACTCACAATGCGCGCAAAACCAATCCACGAACGCAACACTCTTCCCAAGACCAAATAAAAAACTTTGAAAATCTTTGTTTATACTTTTTGGACGAAGTTGCGGCTAGTTTTGTTTGACTTTATGCTCTCTCTTCTTTTATTAATCCGATAATGCAGATGGGAAGAAGCTAATTAATGAAAGCTAAACAAGTTTCTGCTAAATTAACCACAAAGTTGTCAAACTCATTTCTTCTGGTAGCGAAAACTTGATTCGCAATGCCAACTTTGGACTTTAATTATTTTTTCTTGATCGTACAACAACTCAAACTTTTTCCAACTTTTAATGCATGTTTTGAGTTATGCAAAGCAATGACCCTAAACGCTAGACAAAGCTAATTAACCCGCAGTTTGACGCACACAATTTCTCTGTACAAAAATGAATTGTTTCTCTTCGCGGGGTAGAGATATTTTTATATAACAGCGTTGTCGTCACAAAAGTTATACCAAAACATAATTTCAAGACAAAAGAAAAATGCCAAAGAATATATTCAACACACGTTTTTAGTCATTCAGTTTTATTCAAATGATTTAAAAGAATTTTTTGCCATAAAATCATCGAAGAGAAGTTAGAAATAGCTGTCAATAGCATTTACGTAAAGCATCAAATGCAACTCGAAGTATAGATCAATGTAGTCTAAATTCTTCCCTTTGTACAAAAGCAAAACTTTAATTGGCGGAATTCCTGGCTAGCGCACTTGAGATTTGTTTTAGTTTGCTGCGGGCGGCTTCCAGAAAAATAAAACTGCCGAAAAAACTATGTGGCATTTAAAGTCAATCACAAAATCTGTGATTAAGCGAAAAGAAAAGGATTGGAAAATATTAACCGTGGTATTGTACAGATTGTATCCTTAGGAAAATCTAAGTTTTTTCTGAATCTCTTTAACTTAACCATAGGTTGGTAGAGCAACTATGACTTAACCGAGACAAAAAAACTGATATCACTGAAAGACGGCTTAAAATATCTTTGGTTCCAACGTTGTATTTTGTTTTATAGTGCAGAAAACATAGGGCTAAGTAAAGTTTACAATTTTTACTGAAACGTTTCAAGGCCCGCTCACTGGTTTGAAAAAAATGGTTATAATGTTATACGCTATGATATGACTCTCGCATTTAGTCAAACGAATAAAGAAAGCTAGTAAATGTCAATAAAAATTCTCTCGTTGCCTATTTTGCCAAAACCTCTCTTCTTCAAAGAGAAATAATTAGTGTTTAAACGACTACGTGACAACATGCTCGCTCTTTTTTTAAAATTCATTTTTCTAATGCAAATAACAATGTTATTGTTATTATTGTTGCTAAAGAGTTGTTCTTTTTACGGTTGAAGAGCCCATTTTCAGTGATTTGATAAGGATGTTCAAAGCTCGCCCACGCGCATTTTTTGCGAAGGAAAGATTTCGCTAGAAAACGACAGTACTGCAAAATAAGTGATTTTTGCAGAATTTCTACATTGAAAATTCTACTTGTTCACTGTTTCTCTGAGTGCCCTGATGCCTTTCATTTCCGCAGGATTTGCGTTACGCGACGTTACGCAGAATGCTTGCAACATAAGATTAGTGTGGTCAATGTTTCGCGTCTTTCTCGAAAATAAAAGGGAATATAAAATTGAGTCCTTGATTGCCCTGAAATCTACGTTGTTCATTTTCACCCTGACATCTCGGCCTCTGATAGTTTCATGCGCTGCGGTGTGTACTTGTTTACGTATCAAAGCAAATCACAATAAGATTTTGCTTTTTCAAGCTAAAACCCGCCACTTGTTTGGAGAGGGGAAAAATAGACCGTAATCAAATGTCAAATTATTTTCGCAAAACTTAATTTCCATTAACGTCCGATTTATAGCCCATGGTTTACTTTTGTTCAAAAGGATTTTCGGAGTGGGGTCACGGCTATTATGGGAAGGAGCTTAAGTTGATATTTTTAAAAGACCCAACTCTACTTTCATAGAAGAAGGATTTATTGCGTCAGAGTGTTTTTCTTGCGGGGGGGGGGGGGGGGGGGGTGTATTGTCAGAATTTGACGGAATCTAGAGAGTAAATATTGCAGATCTGGGCCCGTTGTTTAGGGGGGATAAACTATCCAGTGGAAAATGAAAAAAACCACTTCCATCCAAGAAAGATATCCGTGAAGCGTATCCACCCTTTGAACAACTGGGCCCTGAATATTAAACATGCTAGAAAAGTATCGTTGTAATTTTGCTTTCTCGCTGGCTTTGACAAGCTTTAGACAAATGTGAAAGAAAACTACAAAATAAATTGAAATGAAAAGTGAAGTGACTTTAAAACCCGGTACATCAGATTACAGTCCTTAAACATATTTCAGCCGAAATCTTTGAAAAGATATCTTAAGTTCATTGAACAAAGATCGCTCTGTATTCAGCGGCCACAACCGAAGCAAAGTTTGGCCCCACAACAACAAAAAACATGACTACATCAATGATTCTTTTATAAAGGAATTTATTTGTCAAAATATATGTTTCGATACAACCTTGTTGGTTTCAATACGCAAACTAACTTGGAACTCTTCAAAATATGCAAAGTTTATGGAAAGGTTATCTAAAAGAAACACAACTACGGTTTCTAAAATGTAATATAAATTCACATAATCACATTTAGTTGGATAAAGTAATGGGCCCGTTCACACTGGATTGTTAAACCAGACTTGCAATTTTCCTCAGTGTGAACACACCCCTTTGTTGTACTTCCAAGTTTAGTAACCTCTTCCTTTTAGGAAACGACATAACTACTCAAATTGGGGGAATTTTATTATCACAAAAAACAATCTCTCACAGGATTAAATGAGAACTCAAGCAATTCGAGGATTTCGTTAACTCTTAGCAAAAGAGAAGCAAATGAAATCCTAACTGCCTTTAACGAGATAGAATTTTTCAATGTCGAACGTTTTCAGTTTGTAGGGCAAAGACTTCTTTACTCTACCTAAGCAAGAGCTAGAATATACGCAAGGGAAGTTTTTTTACTGACAAAGTTTTTCACAGCTAAAAAAAGAAACTGAAAATAAGGTTATCTTCGCAAATTTACAATTGAGGTAACGAAACTCGAATTCCTTAAGTTGATTTCTAATGCTGACATGAGAGAAAGGCTTTTTTGTGTTGACTTAATTTATAACATTGACATCAGTAGAAAGCCGGCCAATTTGGAGTAAAAAACAAACACATATGAGTTCCCCACACACTATGGAAATATTCTTTTATAAATCTCTCTTCATTTTTCAGTGGGTGAACCTCAAAAGTTAACCAATTCTTTTTTAAAAAAGTACCATTAACTTAAATCACTTATTACAATCTCTAGCGGAAATGCTCAATTTACAACACATCTTACAATAAAGATCGCCGGCCCTTTTTTTTTGCCGTTTCGATCAATCTCGTGCCCAGACTCTTGAATCAGCAGTTAGTCACCAAGACAACCAACCGCTGACTAAAGGGTTTGATTACTCTGGGCACAAGATTGCTTGACTGCAGATCAAAGAAATGGAAAGATTCTAGAAGACCTAGGGAAATATGCTTTTTCCTTAAGACATGGTGCCAAACACCGGATTGTGACGACAGATACTGGGTCCATGCTCATCATAGTCAGCTTTGGTGTGGCACACTGTGTAGAATTCAGGCTACAAATATAAACACAAGTCACAATGTTAGACCAGTGAAATTACTTTCCACATAAGTCTGTGAAAGGGGGACAAAAAAAAAAAAGAGAACTCTATTTTTATAAAAAGAGGAGGAAGGAGAAAAAACGCGCGGAAAAAAAAGGGGAAAAAAAAAAAAAAAAAGCCCGCGCGCGCCATTTTTTGCCCTACCCGAAAAAAAACCCAAAAACGCTGGATAAAGCGATCTAACTTATAAGTCTGTGGATAAAACTCTATTGTGTGACCATTCAAATGAACGCTATTGAGCAGTACTTTCATGTGGTACTGTTTATTATGCTGTACAAGGTGGTTCTTACTTTTAAGTCTGTGGATAAAACTCTATCACAAACTGTGTGACCATTTAAATGAAAGCTACTGAGCAGTACTTTCATGTCGTACTGTTTATTTTGCTGTACAAAGTGGTCTATGATTACAAAAAAAACATTTAGGTGGCGAGAGTCTTCTTGTTTATAAATAAACCTTTACTTTCATGGATGTTTACATACCGTAGAAGCCAGCATACTTCCTCCAAACCAAACAGCATAACGCTGCATGTGATGTGTGATAACTTGAGTTTCAATTGGTTTCGGCTGAAAAACATAAACACACACATGATTAGCTCCTAAAACTGATTCAAGAACAGAAATTCACAGTAAAATCCACACATTTCGTCAGGAAATATAAATAGTTTTTTCTTTAACCACGATCAGCAATACTCGGAGTACTCACTAAAAAGTTTAAAAGCCTGAAAGGGAACGTCAAGTAGTCTTTCAAGTATGTCGTTACAAGATGTTGCGTGACGCCTCTTACACGAACTTCGTCACGTTGCAATTCGGTACACAACTTTGACCTTCTTTATCGTTGCGTGACGCGTACAAGGATGAGGTAACACAATATTCTTTCGTGGGCAACGTTCTTGCAAAATGTGAGTTCAAAATAAGCTATAAAAAGAATGTTTTGTGTTGAATAAATTAATTAATGCCCTGATTACCTTGATGCGTCCTCCACTGAGCTGTTCACTGAGTTTCAAACGAGCATCCACAGCACGCTTGATGTCACGCTGAAGACGACGGCCAAAGTCACGGAACATGGTTGAGCCACCTGATAACACGATGTTCTAACAGAAGAACACAAAACTCAGTATTAAAATAAGTTGCAATCAAAACTGTCATCTACACAGATACCCAGAAAAATAGTTTAATTTTGTACAACAGTATTCGAAAAATAACAGGAACCCATTACGAAGTGAGGATGACTTACGATGGCGAGGATGAGAATAGATTACAATGTGACAAACTTGAAAACGCGAGGCAAGCAAGTAGGAAACTCGACAATAATGGTTTTGTTTTGTAGAACAGAACTTGACAAATGACAGGAACCCATTAGGAAGCGAGGATGACCAACGATGGCGAGGATGGAGTTGGATTATAACTTAAACACACTTGATATGTCAGTCCTTACTTACTTACTAATGCGTAGTTTTAAGCAAAATTCCTGAAAATCCTACAAATTCCATTTTTCGTGTTAACGTTGTAGTCCTCGATTTTCACTGTATTTTGATTGGATAACAAAAGTCAGAAATCTTGCAATGTTGCCAAAATTTTCCAAACCGCACTTTTTACTTGTCCACTTCACAGCCGTTATTTGAAGCATGACTTGTTGCATTTCTTGAGCGATGCGCAACACAACGTTACAAAGAATTTACTCAACCCCCACCCCACGGGTAATAACTCACCTTGTAAAGTGGCCTGCGGACATCGATGGGGCAGTTTTGGATGACGTCATCAACAACCTCAGACAGAGGGGTAGTAAAATCTGGGTTACAAAACTGAAAGAAAAATATAATCAAAGATCTCTTCGAGATATCGACTTTTTTTGCTGAGTTTTGGTAGAGGTTTATCCTGGGCATTGTTGTTCGAACATATCATGCAGAATTCAAACGTCTTTCAGTTCAAGCATTTTTTTTATTTTCGCGGAGGTGCTTTTTCGTCGCGACGGCTGGGTGCTTCCTCTCTTTGCTTGGTTAAAATGGTAAACTTTACGCCTCTTCGTATTGTTCCTTTCGTTCCTTGGGTTCTCGATAAGGTTACGCACGACAAGTACCTTTTTCTCTCCGCGATCTCCCCATTGAGAAGTAAATTTTCGTTTGGAATACCAAACCGCTTCTCCTCGCGTTTTCTTTACCTTACGGCTACATCCATTTCTACGACTACTTTCCAGTAACGTCTGTTTATGCGTGCATTTCTTCTTCCCCCCCCCCCACCTCCTTTGAACGCATCGTCGTACACAGGTCGAAAAAAAAAAAAAAATAATTTGGCACAAAAATTTCTCTTTCCAAAAAACGGCTTAAAGGGCTCGGGGCGGCAAAACACAAGACTATTCAACATTTCATCTTAACTTTTATTGAATCATTTAGGTAATTATTTGTATCGAAGCAACGTAATGTTTCTCTATATTCTTCTATTGCGCCATTATTTCAACATAACCTTATTACATATTAACCACGAACACATAGGGTGGCCCTGTGGTTTTACAAAAATATAAAACGTCCTAAATCTCGCTATACATATCATTACTCTTATTTTTCCAACGCAGGGCTTCGCTCCGATAGAATTCTCTGTCCCTTTTTGCTCACTAAACAGGATTTTCTTCTTCGTCGTCGCGTCTCCTCCTCTTCACGTCTTGTCTACAGTCGGTTAGCCTGCGCCGCTACCGCTTTGTTTCATTCTTTATCCCACAAATGCTGTCCTCTACGTCTTCGGCTGGATGTTTCACAATAAACTTCTCTCTACAGATATGATCAGATACTCGAAAAAATCGTGCCGTTTGACATCTTCACGCGGCCTTTTTCTCTGCGACTCCGACAACTCGTCTGCCTCGGCCTCACAAATGAGGTATTGTTGGATCGAGTCTTGCTATGATCGACCGCAACGGAACGCGTGATTGTTTGAGAGGGATTCTGTCTCAGGTGATGTTTCGTCACGGGTATGTACGGTTCAAAATCATCTTTTATAAACGTTGCCTTCATGGCCCACTCACATTCTCGTACGATAGTTGTGTCATTCTCATTTGTACTCACGCATAAAAAAATTAACGAACTATCACGAAGAGATCGCAATGGACGCAATACTAAGGACCTCTCCACAGGATGTGACAAGTCACGTCACACGAGATCGCATGTGGCAATAAGAGACCCTTTCATCACCCACAGCGGAAAGAAATCCCTTGAGAAATTAAAACAGTCCCTTGAGAAATTAAAAAAGTCCCTGAGAGTAGAAAGAATGTGGTTCAAGCCCCAAAACTGCTATCTCCACTTCGGTAAACAAGCAAAAAAAAGTCGAAAAAATGAAGATAGGAGCCATATGTAATGACAGCGACATAGCACTGGAGATTTCTTGTCTAACATAGTAAGGCTAGAGGATGCCTTCTTTGGAACAGTTGCTGAATTTGAACCGTTGTTACACTCAATCTGGGATTTTCCTGATGTTGCATGGTTCATGCAGCCAAAATGACTGTGATCGGATGATTGGAAACTAAAGTCGCATGTTGATTAGCTTAAAATGTTGTGTTCAACATTTTACTCTAAAGAAAATCACTTTTTATCCAAAACCACTATTTGAAACTCCACTACAATTCCAGGTTTAGCTTTCAGGGGGCTTGCAACCCTTTAATGAAAACTGTGTAAACCAGTTTGTCTCTTAGGAACCATTTCCCTACATGTACTGGTAGTTCGCTCTTTTCAATTTTAACAGTAGTGCATGATCTCAAAATTGCACAAAATTGGTTGCCACAGTTTTCTTACCTCTGGGTGGAAGAAAATTTCAGGGCCCAAAAATCGCTCATATCCAACATCCACTGAAAAAGGCTGCAGAGAAACAACAAGAAAAAGTCTGGCTTCAGAGCACACTGGTGAAAGTTAAGGTCTGATTCACATGTGAAGCAAGATCAACAAGGGTAAGGATATACAGGCTAATTTCTGTTTTTGTATTTCGTGGTGGCCAGGTTACATTGCTTTCTTCACTTGCCGGTGTGTTTGTATTTGCATGAATGTTCACATTTGGGCAAATGCAAGCACAGCTGGTGCGATGGGCCTCCTTTCCTTGCATTTGCATTGTGCTAGTTCACATTTTCCTGGCATTTGCATTGGGTTGGCATCACTTGTGTCTTCAGAAAACATCACATATCATACTTTGGCTGCTAGCCTCACTTCACAGACTTCACATACATCCATCCTCCCAACACTTAACCACCACATATGTAAAGGTGATTTGCAAAAGAATGAATTAAAAATGCTGGTTCCCATTTATATAACACCTGGATGGAGAGAGGCACTGTGAGAGTAAAGTGTCTTGCTTAAGAACACAATGCAATGACGCTAGCCAAGGCTTGAACTTGGACCAATCAATCTGGAAGCATCATTACTTGTCATTGCCAAACTTTGAAAGGCAAGTGACACTGTTATAATAAAGTTCAATACCTTTTTGGTGACAGCATTTACAGCATCATACTTCTTGATCCACTTGGCTGGTTCGGATTCATACTTTGCGAACTCTTTAGCAATATCTGGGCAGATGTAGCCCCAGCGTTCCTTCATACAAGAGTTAGCAAAATCATACAATTACAATAGAACAAATTTCAAGAGCTATAGTTTTGGTTAACTTTGACATTTTAAAAGGCCTGATGCCAACATTCCCCATATTGCATTCTGCACATGCTTATTGTACAAGTCGTGAAACATTCATTAATTACGACCTTAACCAACAAAACACATCTTTTTGGGTGGGGGTTTAAAAAGTTAATTCTAACTTGCCATTTGAAGAAGCCACTCTGAAATTTTACTTGCCCAGACAGGGCAGTTGCACACTTGTCTCAGTTTAGTTTTTAATTTCAAAATCATGATAATTATTATAGTCCACAGATGGCTTGCCTTGCCAAATGGGCAAGTCAGCATGACAATTTAGTCGTCCAGCAGAAAAATCTAGTTTCTCCCAGACAATGGGATGGGACTACAGTAGAACCCCGGTAACTCGAACTCTGAAGGGAAACGAAAAACAGTTCGAGTTAGCGGGGTTTCGAGTTATTGGGGTCGATTGCATATTTAATTTGCCAAGTTAATAATTGATAGTTAACCGATTTTTCAGTACTTCAGTATATGGTACAGTGCAAATTAAACTTATCTTGTCAGAAACTCTAACAAGACCATACATTCTTATAATAAGAGTGGAAAATGGCTGTCAAAAACGTGATCTGTTTGTTGCTCAAATCAATGGGCAACCGTGCCAAGTTGCAAGAACCGGAATTCGAGTTATCGGGGTAAATTTGACCCAAATTTTGTTTAAGGGAAACAAAATTTAGTTCGAGTTAGCGGGGTTTTCGAGTTATCCGAGTTCGAGTTAACCGAGTAAAAATGACTGAAAAGCGGGGGTCAAATCCAAGGGAAATGGAAGTTCGTTCGAGTTAGCGGGGTTGTTCGAGTTATCCGAGTTCGAGTTACCGGGGTTCTACTGTATTATCGAGCCCTGTGTGATTCTAGTGCATAAAGGCAATATCCACTAGTTGATGATTTTTCAATATTCTCATTACCTGACTGATGATAATTGTATTGATATGGTAAGGAGAAATTACACATTGATTACCTTGATGGTTTTGGCAGTTTCCATGGACTGTTCTGGTGGGATTCCCACTTCACGCTCACGAAGAAGCTGCTGCACAAAGAAGGTGATGTCACGGCCAGCAATGGGGATGTGCTTTATACAACTTCCAATGACGTAGCCCTCAGCCTGAATAAAAAGCAAAATAGACTTAAGTAAGCAACTACTTTACATTATTATTGCGGTTTTCAGTGATATGCGAACTCTATAATTTAATCCTCAACCAACGGTTTATGCTTTTTGCTGCTGTCAATCATCTTAGTGGACCTCTAGGGAAACAGAAGCCCACTTCAACTGGATCAAAAGGTCAGTTGTGATTGGTAGATTTCAATCCGTTTGTTTGTTTCTGTTTTTCATGGGTTGTGGATGTCCCATAATTATGATTGACGGCAGCGAGAAAGGCAATCACTATTTGGATTTTGAATTTCAGAGTTTGTATATCACTGAAACCACAATAACCATCGCATGAATGGTTGTACAGAATTAAGGCCTTGATTGGTCCATCTTTATAATCAAAGCTTACTTACCACTGGAATGACGTGAGTCACGCCATCTCCAGAATCAATAACTGTTCCAGTTAGAGTCCTTTCTCCAACTTGACGAGATGTCCAAGATGCAGCCAAAGCTAACACCGCCTGGAAACAAAAATGGTAAGTTTGCATAGTTAATAGAGGGAAATGGTTATGAAACCTGGCAAACATCAAAGAAGCAAACAAAGATGCCACAATTTATGTTGGAAGGTCCACCACGGTGTACATCTTTTGTTTCGCGCTCTAACACTATGCATGGATTATGTAATCACAATGTTTCTATTGGTAAGTTACATGAACATACATAGCCACATACTGTATTTTGTCAGATTTTGTGCACTGTCAACCCCCAAAAAGCAAACAAATACATATTACAAAGAACTTTGTCAGGCTTCATAACCATTTCCATCTATAGAGTGTTTTCATGGCAGCCATGTTGGAGGAGTCAAACAATAAAAGATATTTGCATAAAAATGATTTTTTTTCCAAAGGAAAATCATTTTATTGTCTCACTCCTCCAATATGGCCGCCATGAACACACTATTAACTATGGTTTTTGGTGATGGCACTCTAACATTTCATTTTTCAGTTACTGAAATGATGAGCATTTGTGAACAAATATATACAAGTATAGCTCCCACATCTGACAGCAAATCCTTACCTGTACAGCAATATATAAGCCTGGAATATTGAATGACTCAAACATAATTTCTGAAAGAAACAAAATTGATGTACAAAATTACATACTGAAAGTGAAGATCTGTATGAACATGTCCTTGTTTTGTTTTTATTTAATAGATCAATGGTGTGTCAAAACTATCTTTCATTGACAAACAGTTAGCGATGTAATTATCTTTACCTGCAGTGTATTCTCTGTTTTCTGGAGTGTTGAGAGGTGGTTCAGTCTAAAGAAAAAAATCAACAAAAAATGCTGTTATTTCTCTGTATGTTGCACTGTTGATTGTCCGACCACCCTGATGAAATCCCTTAATTGCAACAATGAAAAAAATAATACCATGTAAAGTTAAATGTATTCTTGAGTACCCGGTAAATGTAAGTGGACTTGAAACTCAATCCTCAATGTTTCTGAAAATTGAGAACCAAGTTTCAAAGCTCAAGGTTTAAGTATCATGGATTGAGTTTCAATTTCCCAGACACTCAAGAATGTACTTTCCACAGTTCTCCAAAAATCTTTTTCATGTTTTTGTATTAAACTTGTTAAATAAAGTCTTATTATTATTATTGGGCAATGGAACCAAGCATGTCTGTTGTCTGTTGCGTAAAGACACAGCACATTTATTTTTTTTAAAAAAGATCTCTTCGAGATATCGACTTTTTTGCATGAAGTTAGTATGAGTAGAAGGTTTATCCTGGGCATTGTTGTTCGAACATATCATGGAAGAATTCAAAGGTCTTTCAGTTCAAGCATTTTTATTTTTATTTTCACGGAGGAAATGCTGTATTTGTCAGTCGTGACGGCTGGGTGCTTTGCGACTCATATACTTTGGCTTGGTTAAAAATGGTAAACTTTGACGTTTGCCTTTAATCGAAATAGTTGCTTCCTTTCGAGTTAGAAAGATTTCTACTCGGCTTAATGCAGGGTTCCCGATAAAGGTTACGCACGACAGAGTTACCTTTTGTCTCGTCACGCAATCTTAACCCCACATTGAGAAGTAAATTTTCGTTTGGACATTACCAAAAGCCGCTTCTCCTCGCGTTATTCTTTACCTTACGGCTACACATGCCATTTCTAACGACTACATTTCCAGTAAAACAGTTGCTGTTTTTTTTTCTAATGGCGATGCATTAACTTCTGAACAGAAGCAATTTTAACGTTTAGCGTTTACTGCTTCCACCGGAAGTAATTTCACAACAGGCTACAAAAACACTTGTAAATATCACTTCACACCTGCATTTAATGATGTTGCAATTCTAAATTGTGCAACTCAGCAGAAATAATCAATTGTCAAGAAATGAGTTCCCTTTCGTTAACTATTAGCAACGTTTTAGTGTGTGAAAGACTTGTACCAGTACAAATTTGCGTTGTTAATCGTTTTAGGTTAAATTAATATTAGAAAGTATTCCCTTGAGAAATTAAAGTTTTAGTGTGTGAAAGACTTTTGGGCTACTCACGTTTTTAATTGTTATATAACATTTGTAAATTTGACAAGTCATGTTTTTTCTACAAAAACGGAAGTGTTGAAGCACAACATTACTATAGAGTGACACTCTACGCGCTTTGATCACCCACAGAGGAAAGTATTCCCTTGAGAAATTAAAACAGTCCCTTGAGAGTTAACAAGAATGTGGTTCCAGATTACCCAACTTAACCGCTATTCTCCTTCCTTTTGCTTGTAAACAAGCAAAAAAGTCGAAAAAACCGTGTGATAAGTGTACACATAATACTCACGAGTAGAAAGTAGTGATCTTCTGGTTCAGCTCGCAAGTATTTGAATATACATTGCTCCCAAAACCGTTCCTGAAGACAAAAGAAAATAAAAAATAAGTAAGCAGGGCTTGAAGCAGCTCTCAAATTTTGTTTGCACAGGGCAGTTGCATTGGCACAAGTTATTCAACCAATCACTATGCATACTAATGTAAAACCAAAGCAAATGCAAATTACTTTCGACACTCATGTGAAAATTACTCTATATAGGTTATTCACCAGCCGGGAGGTCCATATTGGGAAAAACTGTGCCCGAGGTCTTGGATACCGCCCTCGGCCTGCGGCCTCGGGCGGTTCCAAGACCGAGGGCACAGTTTTTCCCAATACGGACCGACCTAGGCTGGTGAATAACGTTTTTATTTTTTTCCTACTTTATTTGTTTTTAAAAGAAACCTAGGAAGATTTTTTCACAAAATCTTTGTTTGTATACGCACGTCATTTCAATGTTGTGTCGATCGACGGATTTAATTAGCAAGAGTGTAAAATGCTGCTTGTTTGTTATTTTATTCGGAATAAAATAGCCTCGCTTAAATGAACCGAACTAACAGAAAGGTTTAGCATATTAAATTGACACTGAAGAGATTCAATAAAAGAAATTGAAGTAGTAAATATGGCATAAATGTAAAATCGAGGCAAAGCATTTATATCATTGACAAAACTGAACACTTTTAAATCGATTTCGGCTTCCCGATGAATGTTTTGAAAGGAATTGTGTTCGTAGGATCGGTAATTCTCGGACTAAAAAATATTATCTCCTGAAAGACAGGTTTGGTACAGCTAAACATACTTGTTTTTAACGAATTAATAAACTCTGCGCTGATTCCCAGCAGAATATCTTTGTGATGAATAGTGTGAAAGTGAAACTGAATGAAATGCGTAGTTTGGACGTACGGCACAATATTGCGAGAATTATTTTGACTGTTTTTAATTAAAGAACCTCATTTTCTTGAACGATGTCAACTAGTGTTTTGTTTTGGCAAAAAAGTGGCCGATAAAAGGCAGTTGTTACTCAAAATTGAAGTTAAAAACCGGTGCAGCTTACCGCAATGGCGTTAAAATGATTGCGAAATGTACAAACAACCACAAACTACGAAACTAGATCTCGATTTTGTCGATAAAGAAATGTTTACTCGCCTTTGGAAGAACTTCGAGGCCTTTAATTCCACTTCTATTTTGTCCTTTCTCATTTACAACGACTGGTGAGCAGCTATTTCGATTTTACAGAGCAAATCTTTCATGTTTTCGTTCGTACAACGCTGCAAAATGATTTCGCGCGGAAAACACACTCGACAATTCATCTCGCAACGGATACCGCCCGCTATGAGGGGGCCGGATTGGAGAATACCGCCCGCTCCCGGAACCAATCAGATCGCAGGATTTGTAGAATACCGCCCGCTCACGAACAAAGAAAAAAATAAATACATGTACTGCAGGTCCAAGCACGTTTCAATAATTTTTTCTACATGTAAGTTTGACTTTTGCAACTTTTTGACAGACAATGCCCAGGGCTGCAAATAATTTTTTCACTTGAAAGGACATATGTGGTCAGACATCACCAAAAACCAAAAGGTTGAATTTTATTCATTGTTGCCGCAAAATGTTTTACAATCAAAAAATTGTCTGGACATCATGTCCGACCACAATTGGGAATTTGTCGGACATGAGCAAATTTTGGTCGGCCAATGTCCGATGACCGACTGTTATCTGCAGCCCTGAATACCTGATATCTAGTTGCAATGTTACATGTACATCCAACTCAAGTAGCCTGTGAAGGACTAAATCTTAACCAAGGACTGAAGTTGTATTCCTACTCAATCAATCCTGCATAAAATGGCACTAAGCATTGGCTGCATTGTCCTGAGGGCCTTGTGTCAAGACAGGTTTGTACACCTTAATTTTTACATTGTAAATAGAATAGCTAAATGCTAAATTTCTTTCCACATGGAAATAAAGTAATTAAAATCAACTGGAAAGAAGAACATACCATTAAGTCCCAATCTTCCACGATAGCATGTCTGATTGGCCACTAAAGTAAAAAAAAGTTAATATAACAGCCTCGCATTCAATAAAAATCATATTGTAATAATTCTTCTGAAATCTTCACATAAGTCCAGAAAACATTAAATTTTGGAAACATTAATATTTTGCATACCCAGCCCTTGGTCAATCTGCTAAATCTTTTGAAAGTAGCCACAAAACTGCAGTGAGTATGTTTTATAATAAAGAAAATAAAACATACGTATATGGAGATATGGAATTTATTTTTGAGTATTAAATTCAATATCAATCGGAAATCTTGAAGATATGTATCATAAACTGTATTCATGCAACCATGTACATGTATATACAATATTTTATTATTTAACAAAACATGGCACACACTTGAGGATAAGTTTCCTTGTAGGAGTCAAAAAAGAATGAGACTCCTGTCCAGCCAGAACCACATTCGAACTACCACTTTTTATGAGCTTTTGCAGAATAGAAAATTATGTTCTAGGGTGTATTACCTTTGTTCCATAGCCAGGTTTATCTATTGCTTCATCACCAATGTAAAAATCTAGTATTTAAAAAGAGGTGCAGTATTTAAGTTAATTTTTGGTTGACAGAAGAGCTGTATTTGAAATTACTGTACTATGGGCCAACTTAAATCTGTGTCTCTACAATGCTTAAGTAGAAATGCAAAAAAGTTTAAACATTGGGTTATTCCAGAGGTAATGCATATGGAAAAACACATGCAAACTTTTATCTTTGTCTCTGTAGAAGTTAGGTTTGTACTTAGGCAAAAGTTAGGGATGGAAACACTCTCTTGTTTTTACATTACATGTATATTAAATGAATCCAAGATTTGTGAGATATTGTCTTCAGCATTGTCGGGTGCAGTATTATGCTTGCTGTGACAGCCCCTTGTTGTCGAACTTCACAAAGAAGCCTTACAAGAGCATCACTGACTAAAATATAAGTTGTCCACTTTGAAACTTGTGAGATTTTGGATTATAAGCTCCAGACTTTGCTGCCTTCACCCCTCCCTGAAATTTTTCATTTCAAAAATTGTCTGGTTTATAATAGGTGTGGTGTTTACCTAAATCATCAATGCCCTTGGCAGCCCTCCTTGAAGCTTGGTCTCCAACTTTTGCTGATTCCTTTATCGCAATAGCTGTGAAAAAAATGAAACATTAACTCGTTTGTACAGGTACAAATTTAACAACTACGGCTGATAACAAAATTCAATTAAATTTCTACCTGTAGGTAAAATATATTGTGGTTCTGTGTTCCCTGCAAAACCCATTTTTGTATACCTGGAAGAATAAAGAAAAAAAAATCAGTGACTCTGGATTCTGGACACTGGGTATAAGCCCTCCTTTAACAAACATTTCAATATAAACTTACACAACACTGTACTTCTGATGTTGGAAGGAGGTCAGACCTCCTCCCCCCCCCCCCCCCAACCCATCCCCTAGATATCCGCGTTAACTCTTCCAATTGTAAGCCCATCCAAAACCTCTAAAAAAGTTGTATAAGCCCAAAGATCATAACTGCCATTTTGCAGTATAGCCATTTGGTTTATGGCTAATTCTTTTAGAGGGTCCAATCTGGTGTCTCATTTTGATAGGGTGAGCTTGTTCTGTAAATTATGATATGGCCCCATAGGGCGTTTCCAGCTTTAGTAGTCTAGTAATGCTTTCTTTCATGGCCTTTTAATGAAGATGGTAGCTTTAAGCAATGAAAATCCTGACAATCTGTAGGCTAAACCAAGAAAACTTCATAGAGCAAAGCTTAAGAACAGCTTGGGCACCTTCCCGAAGGACAATCCTACAATGAGGGTTCGAATCCAAGACCGACCAACACTTAGGGTCTTAAAATAACCGAGGAAAACGTGTTGCCTTTGTAATTACATCTGCAAATGGTCAGATATTCTAGTCTTCTCAGAAAAGGACGATAAACCATAGGTCTCGTCTCCTGTATCTTCAGTCTTATAGCAGCGGACGTTTAAGAAACCACACACTATTTGTAAAGAGTAGGGCACGGTCTTGGTCTGGCCTTTTGTGGGGAGTAAAGTACAGTGCGTGTACAGCGCATTTGAATGTATACATATCCTCACATATGGAAAATGCGCTATTTAAATGCATTATCATACTCATTCTGGGAGACTGCTCTACAGTGTAAATTTCATTCAGTTATGAGTTTAAAACAACCTCTAGTTATTTATATATCATGTGTGCACAAAATAAACAACTTGACAAATACTTGAATTTGTGGGACTTAAGGAATGCCAAAAAACTTATATACAACCATTTACAGGTCACACAAATGGAACAGCTACACTATTTTAAAACCCTTCAAAACTTTGCCAAAAAAGGTATCATTAGGACTGTGACATGTAATAACTTTTCATGTCAGCTTTTATGAACGTACAGCTGAGATCGCGATCATAGAACAATTATAAACGTAAATTTACCGTAAATATGTGGATTGAATGAACGCAGATTTTAGAGATTAAGACCTCAGCGATTTTCAATTAATATATGCGATCTCACATGAAGAATTACGAGAGAGAATGGCCCGTACTATCGAAAATAAACGCTGTAGCCGTGTGCTTGAGATGGAAAATTGTTTTACGATCACTTGCACTTTCAACTTTTCTAGCTTTTCACTTACCCCGTTCCATTGTCAATGACACAAGCAGGTTGCCGTCCCGTCATCTTCAAGTTCAATAAATTCCTTCTAAACTAAGCAGTTCTTGTCTTAGACCGTCGGACAGTTTCGCGAAAGGAGAAGAAAATACTTTGGCGGAAGCCCTGCAAGCTTCCGAACTAACCAAGATGGCGACCTGCCCACTGCGCATCCAAGAGCATTGTGGGAGAAATCGGAGGTGTGGTGGCGGAAATAGATATTGGCCGGGGTGGGCACGGGAAATGTTGTTCAGGTTTATTTTTATTAGCTTTTATCGGTTTTATTCAAAGGAATACAGCAAAAATACTATACTAGTAATACGTGACTCGCAGGGCCTCGCGAAGCTCTGGGTTGGGGAGGGGGGGAGGGTGTTAAACTAAGGAGTGGATTATTTGAAGTTGAACAGGGTCTACTCCGCTTTGAAGATGGCGGCTCTTTCTGGTTCGTAAAGAGGTGGGAAGCGCAGGCTATTTTCAAAATCATCGACAAATTATTGGATAGTCGCATTTTGGACATTTATTTGAGGGCATTAAAAAAAAGAAGAACGAACGGCAGGAGGATTCGAACCCTCCGCCCGCGCGCCCCTGATGGCGATGAAAGGTTTAATAATAGCCTGAATAGGCGTTGAGGGAGTATTATGTGGAAGTCAGTGTTATTTTAATCCGAAAAGAAAAACGATAAAAATGAAAGGCTCAGGATTCGAACCCACAAAAAAAGGTAAAAAAAAAAAAAACCCTAGCCGGATTCGAACCCCCGCCCTCAGTCCCGAAGATCTGATTTAAAGTTCGACGCCGCACACGCGGCGGCGGCGCTGGTGGCCGCCAGCCGCCGCCGCTGGTGGCCACCGCGCGCTGGTGGCCACCAGCGCGCGGCCGTGTGACGTCATTTCCGCCAGACACCAAGCTCACAAATATATATATATAGATATATACATGACCGTAAACTCCACACGAGATTTGATCCCGCCTGAGCCCTTTGAGGGACAAAATTATACACCTCGCTTCGCGAGGAATTAACATTTTTCTTTTACCTAACAAGGAGAACTACCTCTGGTAGAAAAAGGCTAAAAAATTATTGTAGTATTTTTTTAAAAACTTCAACTGGTCTGATCCTGGTAACAAGTCTGATGTCCAGACCCCGGGTCCAGACAAATCCTGCTGTTGAAGCTAGTGGCCCATCAGGCTGTAGCTCAACTCCAGTTTCAGCAGCATGAGGGGACTACAAATATTTTTACTCCACTTTCTCCAACCCGATGGAATCCAAGACCATCCCAAGGTTACCTCCAGAATTTGATGCAGGGGTACCCATTGTGAAGGGCAGGGAATATCCATACCCACCCCAGAGGAATTAGGAAGCCATTGGAAGTTTTAACTGAGAGTAGAAAACTAAAATGGAACTTCCAAAGGGGTGGGAGAGGTTTCAAAACAAAATATTCTTCTATGGAGGAGGTGTGGATGTTTTCTGGAAAAAAATAATTTTACTGTACTCCTGGGTGAAGAGAGGCAATGTAAGAGTTTTATTTCACAAGAACACAACACCGTGATCCCTACATGATCTCACACCAAGAGCCACTCAAACTGGAGATTAGCATACTAACCATTATAGGCCAGGCTAGAGGGGAGGGTGGGGGAGAGAGGAGGGGCACTCTCATGTGTAAGGGACGGGGATGCTCGCATTGAACTGTGGAATTTAATCTCACTTGGAGTGTTTTGGACAGAATGCCAATATTTTTCAGTTATCAAGGTTTTGTTTAGGGGTTACATGTTGAAATAAAAAATGGTGTCATCCTGTGTTGGCAGTCTAGACGGATCAAGCCTCTTTTAGAAGTCAAAAAACACTTTCTTTTCATATGGGACTCCTCCAAACCCCCAGGCTGTTAGGTCAGTGTGCTTCCAATCCTGCCTTTCTTCTCAAGGTACAACATCACTGATCTTTGGTAACTTGACGTAATCCTGTATCTCCTCACTGCATTTAATTTCTTCGAAGAAAAAAATTATTCAAAACTCTTGGCTATAAGTCGAACCCCCCTTTTCGGAAAAAAATTCCCAAAACTGAGTAAAATATTTTGCAAAAATCGCTCGGCTTATAGGCGAATAAATACGGTATGTACAAATGTATGTTTATATCATATTTATTCAAACTGACACTCACTCGAGTAAATATTCAAATATTTCAATTTCCACCCTATATCTTTGTAATTTTCCTCTATTTAAAAATAAACAATAACTTTTTCATATAAAAAATTCAAGCAATTAAAGCAAACCACATGCAATGGCTATACAACTATAATATTTTTTAGCACTGGACATGTCAACCACATTCTCAAACAAATTATCAGGATTTGTACTACTATATCATTCTATCCTTTAAATTGAGCTACTGATTATCAAGACTTAACTGTAAAGGTAATGACATGATTTTTTTTTATCCACACTTCAAAATATGGCTATAAAATTATAGGAGTTGGAAAAAGAGAAGGTTCAAAGAATTTAGAATTCCAAGAGTTTTCCAGGAATTTTAGAAGCAGTGCATCCTCGGAGACCCAGGGGCAGTTGGTGGGGGCAGGGAAAAGTCTATACGGGCGAAAAAAAATTTCGGCGAAGAAAAGTCAAGAACAAATTCTTGACTTTTCTTCGCCGAAATTTTTTTCGCCCGTATAGACTTTACCCCGCCCCCACTAACTGCCCCTGGGTCTCCGAGGATGGAAGCAGTGCAAACCCTGAATTATTTAACTCTGCTTGATTTCTGCAGGTTTGACAGAAATCAAGTTGCATGTACATGTATGTTTGTTGCAATCTCCTTCAAACTTGACCATTCTTTGACCAGTTGCTGTACTTTATGATGGCCTTCAAGCTTTCCTTCTCTTTTCACTATTAAAACATTATTTTCTAACAGAGTTGCCAAAAAAATGGTATAATCTAGTCCCTTTAATTCCCATGGTCTGTCTTATCCTCTTCAATTGATGCTGGTTTACTTGTAATGGTCACAGAAGGTTGAACAATGTCTGCTGCTTCTCCACTATCATTGACTTGATCAGAACCATCTTGTTTTCTTTCAACTGGAGCAAGATCTGATGGCAAATTTTGATCATCAGAAATTTGATCATTATTTGCAGTGATATTTACTTCTGGGTCCACACTGGGCTTTTCAACCTCCTCGTCAGGAATATTGTCTTTGTTGACCCTTGCAGCCACAGTATCCTTGTTGGCAGTGCTCTCATTGCTAACTGATCCCTTGGAGAGGTCTTTTTGCTTATCTCCTTGGATATATTCACCATCACGACTGGCCCTTGATTTCGCAGAGCTTGGTCTTGAGTTTGGTGGTGGTAATGGCGTCGTTTCATACTGCTCGTCTTCTTTTTTATCTTCAACACAGTGAGAAAAAAGACTAGGATCATTTGGATCAACATCGAAAGTCAAGACATTCCGTCCACTTCCATTGTTTATATTTTCACTTGAAGCATGATCATCTAAACGCGATTTCGACTTTGGACTCTTTCTCCTCCGCTGCGATTTCCCTGAATGCAAATGTTTTCTCATCCCACTCACGCTACCCTCTTCTTGGTCACAGAACTCCGACTCAGCTAATGTCAAAAGCTTCAACCTATTGTCAACCATAAAAGTTGTTTTCCTCCCAACAGTAGGAATTGAGGGCAAGTGCGGTTGAAGAAGGTAAGTGGATGGTTCTGATGGGAAAGTAGTGTTTGCGTTATGTACAATCTTTGCTATGTCTCTATCACTGAGAAGTGGAGGCATTACAAAGAAATGGTGATAACAAGAATCCTGTTTCTTGTGGCTTGGTTTGCTGATCAATGGCTTCCCAGAAACAGGTTTTAACTCTGGCTGCTCTTTTCCTTGTATAGCCTTGTGCTTTGCCTCTTTCCTCAAGTTTAAACTTCTAGCGGGGAAGTTTTGTAAGGGAGGAGGTTCTGATGACGGATTAGCGTCGAAATTTCGAACCACTGTGCGTTTTCGAGGGTATGTGAGTTGTTTTAAACGTTCCATGGCGTTGATAAGATTGTGTTGTTCACGATGAATCAGTTCGTCTTGAAGCTTACGAATCTGCACAAAATAGTGGGCTTGCTTCTCGCAGCTAGTCTTTGTGTCTTGAAACCATGATTTGTCCATTGCTGGGCTGTTGTTTTGTTTCGTGAAAGACGACATTGTAATCGCCTGATCTTTTACCAAAGCAAGTGGAACTTGTGACAAAAAGACGACTTTCTTTCAGTCTAAAACTCCCAAAACGCTTTGCCGTTCTTTATCATCCTCTTCAAAAACTCCTCAAAACTTCAACCTTGTTAAACAATCTCTCAATTTACCTCTCAATATATAATTGTTGATTGTTTATCCTTTTTACGCGCAAACTTTATCAATTTTCCAAAATTCAACATGGCCGACCGATTATGATGTGTTGCTATAGAAACAGAGCCTTGTTTTCAAAGCGCAAAAAGTACTCTGGGATAGCTTGGAAAATGGCGGCTAAAAGGACAAACGAGTCAACTCAAAGTTGAGATTTCTTTCTGGAAAGCGTTTATAATTTAGCGTCGTTTTGCATGTATCAGATAAAATCGAGGTACAGTTGTCTCTAGAAAGATCCAGGGAACACAAAGTTACACAACGGGTTACAAATTAAGCGCTGGGAACGAGATTTGCAGGTTGACGGCTGCTATTAAAACGGAAAAACTTTCAAGATGACAGCGGGTATGATCAAAGTCCCCAGCATTATGCCGTTGCGAGTTCCAGTGGGCGGAAGAAAGAACATTGTAGACACTCACACTCCCATTGAACTCCGTACAGAAACTCCAGATACGTTTATTTATTACACGATCAATGGAATGAAGCCTGAGCCTTTTAAACAAATTGGCATAAAATGCACTTACAAGTACAACAGACCCTTCGTCTTGGGGCCAGGAAAACGAACTGTGAAGGCGTTAGCAACTTCGAGCGATGGAACAAGGGAAAGCTCCATTGTGACCAAGACCTTTATGGTGGAAGAACAAGAAGGCAAAGAGGAATTGGATGCTGAGGATAATGTGTCTGAATTGCAACAAAGCATCTCCTCATCCACAGCTGGTAATTTAAGAGATTCATCTGGGACTTTGTTTGGACAAATTCTTGAGAATGCCAAAGGTTCGAAACTAAAAACATCAGAGGCTTGGGGGACAGAGGGTAGTTCTAAACGATTTCTCACATCAACACCTGACAACTGGGAAAATGTCAAAGGTTCTGATTTTCGGAAACCTCGAAGTGAAGCTAGGTTCACAGCATCAAGATTTGGCTCAAATCAAGCAACATTAGGTACGCCTGATCAGTCTCTTACTCAAGTTGATGGTGAGCTGAAAGACAGGCGAGGTCCCGAGAACAGGATTCAAGCAAGTAAGATTCAGCAACACACAGATTTCTTGAAGTGTATCTATTGTCTAGCACCCAGGCCATCTGATCCTTATGCAAGATTCTGCTCTGAATGTGGATCTCCCATTCCTCCACTCCCATCATCAAGACTCCCACCTCCTGAGGGTGGGCAGCTCGGTATGTGTGTCTCCTGTCACTCTATGGTACCACTGAACACTCCGAATTGCATCATCTGCGAATCACCCATTTCACCTCAGCGTCAACCACAGGCGACCAAGAAATTGGCACACAAGTTGATGTGTTCGGTATGTGGCACAGGAAACCCACCTGACTTGAAAGTTTGTGTAACCTGTGAAGCTAAGCTTCCATACAATGCAAAACAAATATTCACTGGCACGAGTGCTCCACCGATGCCCAAGGATTCTATTAGCAGCCTCATGACGTGCTCCAAGTGTTCCCGCGTAAATAGCAGTGACGCCCGTTTCTGTGACTGGTGTGGATCAAAACCACAACCTTATCAAAGTCCTCTCATCTGCTCCCAGTGCCAGGCTTCAAACAGCCCATTTGCGAGGTTCTGTAATACATGTGGATGTACCATAGAACCACCGCCAAGAATTGCACGACAAAGTTCAGGCAGTGTGATTGGAACTGTTGTTGAAAGAGGTAGCATTCGTGACACAGTGGGCAGGTTGGAAAGCGCAACATGGCTGCCAGTTTCTATTCCTTCAACTCCAGCAGAAACAGTAGATAAAGGTAATAATTATCAACTTACAATTAATCTAACTAAAGAAATTCTTTACAAAATATCAATGATTTTGAAAAGTACCAGTCACAAGTTGGCTGACAAACCTGCCTTTTTTGAAGTAAACATTTTGAAGTCTGCATCAGCCAAGATATCCCATACCACAAGAGCTTACAACCCTCCAAGTTAAGACCATTTTAGTTGCCATGGCAACACAAATTTTGGAGCTGGGGACTAAATTGGAACCCAAGTCACCAGCCTGGCAACTAAATTTGAGAAGAAGGATTGATAGTGTGAGCTTAATTTAGTGACTAAAATTTTTTTTAGTGACCAAACTTGAGCAGTTGGTGGCCAAATGACCACTAAGGAAAAAAATTAATAAACTTGGAAGGTTGGCTTATAAGATAAGATAAGATAAGATAAGAACTTTAATAGTAAACTCCCCACAGGGCTTTTCAGAAACTATTTACAATAAAAAATAAAAAAATAAAACTACTTAACTCTAATATTTACAAATAAAATTGAAATTAAATAAAATCCCAGTTTCTGAAGCAATAAGCAACAATGAGTATTTCTACTCCTTGCTTAATTGGATGCTACATGCAGTCCATTACAGGGTTATCCTCAAATTCAGGCATTAATTTGCTGGTACCCATTTATATTTAGAGAGTCTGAGGCCCTGTGAGAGTAAAGTGTCTTGCCCAAGAAAACAACACAGTGAACCCAGTAAGGGCCTGTTTATATGGAGGAGAGTTGTCCCTGGTAGGAGGGTTACCCTCCATACCGAGCCACCCCGGGTGAGAGAGCTTTTCATACGTTTCTTTATAATAGCTGCGAACCGATTATATGAGAAATTGCAAAGTTGACTCGGGGGGCAGGGTGACCCTGGGTGGAGGGTCACTTGCTTTGAAGGGAGGGTGACCCTGGGGAGCGAGCCAACTTTTTTCCATATAAACAGTTTGGTTATTTTTGCCTCCCCTACCAGGAACAAGTTGACACATACGGAGCATGCGCAAACGCTAAAATCAGCAAAAACAAAAGTGCAGATAAATTGAAATCGAAGTCGGCGGTAATTAGTCAAAAAATGGTCTTGGCCGACGATTCAGCGTTCCTGATTTTAGAAAAAGCAGCCATAATAGATGTTTCAAAACAACTCTCGCCAGTCTTTGAACCGAGAGGGCCAAGTTTTGGCTCGGTCAACAGGGACAACTTTCTCATCTAAACGCACGGCAAAAATGGCTCGGGGGAGAGGGTAACCCTCCTACCAGGGACAACTCTCCTCCATATAAACAGGCCCTTAGAGCTGAAACCTGACTGTTGGTTCTGGAGTCCAGCATGTAAAAATAGGTCACCAGCATGCCTCCCTAAACATTTTTGTAACAAAAAGAAGCCTAAAATAGAGAAATACTTGCACTTTATTATATGTACTAGTTATTTTAGGAAATTATGATCTTTAAAACATTTGCCTTTTTATAGACCAAAGATTATCCTTGAGGTCAGTTCTAGCAAGTCATAAGCTAATGTTAACTTTTTTTCTCTTACAGCAACATCTACAACAGGCCTGTTCTATCCCTCAGCAACTAGCATCCAATCCCAAGTTGAGTTGGAAGCCCAGGAGCGAACTCGCCTTGATGCTTCCAGAGACCGTAGACCAGCACTTGCGGCAGTTAGTCCCGGTAAAGGTTTTTGGCGCCAACAGATGGACCACGTCTGCTCACACATTCGTGCACATGCACAAAATAATCCTGACTTCAGATCTACCATTGGTGAGCCAAGACTGGGGAAGATAATCACTGCAACTATTCACGAAGACCTCAACGGGGAAGAAGTCACAGTTACAGTAACTTTTGCAAGGAGAGATGGCAAGGAAATGTGGAAGGAAAAATCAAAAGCCCTCTCTTCAAGCTTGAGAGCTTTAAATCTGTACAGATCTGAGTCAGGTAGCAAGGAGGATTTGAGAGCAAGCAGGAAACAGACTCAAAATGGTTTAAGAACAACAGCGAAGGGAAAGAAGCAAAAAAGAAAAGGGAAAGAGAACGGTAAAGTTAAACTAAGTGAACAGGATAGGTTGTTACTCAAGGAGATCGGACCAAAAGGTGAAGGAAGAGATGAAGAAGTGCAAAGATTGCTTGATGAAGGAGCTAATCCTGAATGTGAATCATCTGATGGCATCGCAGCTATCATTCTTGCAACTATGAATAAGCATGCAGACAGTATTCCACCTTTGGTGAACGCAGGTGCTAAACTTAACACCAAGAGTACTGCAAAAGGAAATACCGCACTTCATGAAGCAGTTCTTCTGGGTGCAGATGGGGTCAAATGCATCGATGCACTGTTAGGATTGGGTGCACGGACTAACGTTGCAAATGATGCTGGTCAGACTGCTTATGATTTAGCAATGTCAGCAGGGCTTGATAGTGTAGCACAGAGGTTTACGTCAAGTGTAGGGGATGAAATGTTGCAGAAGCTTACTAAACCAAAGAAAGTTAGATCCATTGATGAGGAGTTTTAACCATAATATACTTACATATGTGGTTTCATTCCCAGGTGAATTCACTTTTAAGGGGCTTACTAGTCTTGTAGAATACCACCTCAGAAATTTTTTCCTGTCAAAAATAGGGCATAGTTCGAGTCTTCTGTTATTCACCACTTCAGAATCTTCAGAGATACTGAGTGTCAGCTTTTGGCACTAGGAGTTCTACAATTGGGTTATTAACACAAGTTGTCATCGTTGGTCAATGGTTTTCAAAAATGGTTCTAATTGACCAATCACAGGATTAATCCTAAACAATGTCGGTAATATCCTGGTGCTGAGAGCTGGTGCTTAGTCTTCCATAGTTTCTGAGTGTCAAATTAATTATGTGGATTTCAAAATTGTATAGGACAGTAGAAAACAACAAATAAATAACTTCAGGGTTGAATATGTGAAAATCCTGTTAAACCATTTGAAAGCAGAATGTGCAAATGGCACTTCCAACCAATTTCTTGACTTGATTGAAATTATCATTCAATATTGAAATCTCACTTTTATATTGAAGCCTGGATTTCATGCATTAGATATAAACACTTTTCTGTGGTATTTAATTGGTATCGCTTTTGCAAAGTGGAAATTAATGTTCTACTGTAATTACATGGTAACAGTTTATTTAATCTGTTCAAAATTACATTGTAAATACAGTGTTGAGTAATAATGTTATGTGAGACAATCCTAGTTGGAATAAAGTGATTCTTGAACTCAGCATTAGATATTAACTACATGTGGCTGTTTTCTTTACACCATGCTTTCCAATAGCATTACTACAACTGTCGACACCCTGGAGGGGAGGGGGGTCACTCAATAGAGTCTTACATGCCCCGATACAAAGGATGCTCCACCCCAGTGTCCAAATATATACCATTATATACCATTTTGACAGAAAAAGAAACCAAAAGTGACATTCCTGTCCTTTACCCTTAGATTGAACTTAATAAATAAAGGCCCTTTCAAAACCTAAATGACAGTTTTCCTCTTGCCCTTTGTGAAATTCCTATAACCCCTTTGCCCCCCCCCCCCCCGGGGGCGGGGGCCCCCCCCCCCCCCCCCCCCCCCCCCGGGGGGCTAATTCAGACTACGAAGGTCCCTCCCCATAAAAAATAGTCCATTATACATGTAGGGTGTACTGCCCCCCCCCCCCCCAACCAACACTCAACTCAATTCAGTATATCATTGAACTTATTTCGCTTCTCTCATATCATAGGCCCGTGGGGGGATTCTCATATAAAAAAGATGGGATGTTCATCACAAGATTTGAATTAAAGCCCTAATAGAAACCTTTCTGGGTGTGGCTCAGCATTTTGTAATCCAAAAGAATATCTTTTTTGCCTGATCGGTCTTGGCCTCCCACCCAGTCTTTTTAGGGGCGATCATGTTTCACTCCTGGCCCGGAGGAGGTGAAATATGAACCTGCCTCTAAGAATGACGCAGTAGGAGGCTAGATCGGTCTAGACTGTCAACTGGCCAGTATGACAGCGTTTTATATTTTTTGTAAAACTCTAAACCAGACGTCAACGGCTTGTACAAATATTGGCATTCTGTCCTGAATATACCCCAAGTTATATACATGTACAATGCAAGTGAGACTACAATCCCCAGGCACATTCCATACTTTACACCCCTAAGCTGCTTAGGCTGCTGTTGTCTTGCTTAACTAAAGACCGGTAGCATCTCCATCCCTTTCACTGACCTGAATACATTGGGGGTGGGGGCAAAGTTTTTATTTTTTTTTTTATTTTTTTTTTTCTCTGTTCCCACCACTTTGAAAATCCCCCTCCCCCACCTCTTCTTCTGACTCCCGTAGAGTTCCCACTCCCTTTACAACCGGGTTTCTACACCTTGTTCCCCCCCCTCCCCTTCCCCCCCAACTGTTTTAGCTATTAAAATGAGGGGGCATCCCGGGGTTTTTTGTAGCGGGCTAATAGGGGTATGCCTCACTGCAAAAATGTTTTCCCCGCTTCATTTTCTTGTGTGTGTACACAGGTCTGCCTGTGGTGTGTACACAGGGGCGGATCCAGGGTTTTTTTCTCTGAGGAGGGGGGCACCACTAAGGAATGGCATTTTTCTTCTTCTTTTTTTTTTGAAGAATACATGTTGTATTAGAAAGCTGCAGGAAATCTCAGCGGGGAGGGGGATTGCGCGCACCCCCTGCACCCTCCCCCTAGATCCGCGCCTGATATTAAAGTACAATCACTAAAGAAGGGCGTATCGGACAAAACGTGCCAACATACATAACGTGTCTACTGGTTCGGTGACCTTCGAGTGACCAAAACAATCGCGGGCTCTGTGGTTCCTTGGAAACCAGCCCAAATAAAAAGACAAAATGGCTGACAACTACTGAGTCATGTTTTTATACAAGGAACTATTCAAGCTTTGAGTGGTTTGATATACACAGCTGCTAGTAGGATTTGAACAGTTAAATCTCAATGGATAACAGTAAAGCTAATTCCTCGGGAGAAGTAAAATGGACTGTGGACGGTTTGACAGAATTGCCGAAGAAGGATGCCGGGCCGAAATATTCGCGAATTTCTGAGCACTTTCGGCACGTTACGCCGAGTGCGGTTCAATGCTCAATGTTTTGCGGCGGTAAGCAATGCAAGTATGAAAACCCTACCAAGATGAAAGGCGAAGAAATGGCGGTAAATGGGCTGTATTCTTCTTGGGTTACCCCAGAGATTTTGGCCACGGCAAGGCCATCTACGGAGGTCATTAAGAAATATGATGTCATTAGGCAATTTTCCGAGATGGGAATTAAATCGCTTATTAACCTGCAACATCCCGGGGAACATAACAGTTGTGGCTTTGGCCTTGAGTCTGATAGTGGCTTTTCCTACATTCCTGAAGATTTTATGAAGGAAGATATTTTCTTCTACAATTTTGGATGGAATGATTATGGGGTCAGATCTTTGGAGTCAATTCTTGATATGGTTAAGGTAATGTCATTTGCTATCAAGGAAGGCAAGGCTGCAGTTCATTGCCATGCTGGACTCGGCAGGACTGGAGTACTTATTGCCTGCTACCTGGTCTGGTCTGAGAGGATTGGCGCAGAGGAGGCGATACACAAAGTGAGATCAAACAGGCCAAAAGCTGTGCAGACGCGAGGTCAGATTCAATGTGTTATTGACTTCACAAACTTCCTACACCATCTGTGGGTTGTCTATGCATCGTGTGCTTCCAGCGCAAAACCATTTACTTTACAGCAATACCTTAAACGTCAGAGACTAGTTCTGCATGGTATGGAGTCTAGGATCCTGAAACATATCCCCAAGCTGGTGTACGTGTGTTGCAGTCGACTATTAGAAGTGGCAGGCGTAAAGGGGGAAAATGCTCCTTTAAGATGGACACTCTCTCGGGAAGTGAAAGCTGTTTTCGCTGAAGTAGATGAAAGTGATGCTAGTAAGGACAATGTAAAAGAATCTCTTCAAACAACTCTGACAGAGAATGTTGCCGATTCCTTACGACACAACCCTTATGTAGATTCCTGTCTTCCACCACTTGAGGCCTCACAAGTTCACCACACTGAAAGCTGCGATGCACTGGAAGATGATACTGCAAAAGGGGATCATGTTGAACTTTCTGGGGAGGGCAGTTTGGATGGCGGACTACTAAGACCCTTAAATATAGGAACCCGTAGAAGGAGTGGTTCAGCTCCAACTTTGGTACCTCCTGATGAAATGAAGCCTCATCGTGTGCAATTAGAACCACTTAACCTATCAAGCAGAAAGAAAAATAAGGCAAAAACCAAAAAAGTGAAAAAGACACACAGTGAAAGTTTTGATTCCAGTGATAATAACTCAGCAGCGAGTGAAGTCAGTGGTCCCCTATTCCCTTTAAAGGAAAATGAAAAAGTGACAGAAAGTGACAGAATCCAAGTGGCGAAGTCTTTGGCATCGAGTGCCTGCGCTGATAGCAGTGTTCATAGCAGAACTGAGAGAATCAAACGAAAACTCAACAGCTCAGCTTGTTGGGAGGAAATACACACCGAAAGTGATCCATGGGTTCTAACTCGCCTGTTGTGGGCTTGGTTAGGTGACTTGGCAGAACCTGTTCTTGGTGAGAAAGAAGTGTCACTATTAGAAGGAAGCATTGATGACCCTATAGAAGCTGTGAAGAAGCTAGAACGAGGTCAAAGAGATACTTTGGAATGCCTGATAACTACAGTTTGTGAACTGGGGCCTTTACCAAAGGAACTGGGTGATCGAGTTCTGCGTCAAACAGCCATGATTCTGACTCAGAACAAGGAATTGCCTTTAACTCAATCCAGAGCTTTTCTTGACAAATTAGCAGAACAGTCTGTGAATGCTCAGTCCCCAGATCTGCCTGCAAATGCCTCAGGAAGAGAACAAGAAGTGGGTGACATTTCAGAGTCTGAGATGCAATCTCAATCGTACCGATTGCTTGTATTTCTGAGACAGCTTGTTGAGGTACTGAAACATTCAGCAGGGATGCAGCCCAACTGAAGGACATTAGTGATGTTTGTTGTATTTGACAATAATATTATTATTTACTTACTATAAATCCTCTATTTATGCCCTTCTCAAGTACAACCCCTCCCCCTCCCCGCATTGGAACAAAAAAAATTTGGCCCTCCCCTCCTCCCTCCCAGCTCACACCCATTTTCTCTTCACAACTAAAAAGATAAGGTGCAAATGATACCTCGCCAATTCAGGTACTAATTTTTTGTTCAGTACTCACAAACTTCAGTGGAAATATTTGTGCTGCTGGTACTTAAAACAAATTGTATAATTTTAATCTTGAAAATTACGCATCACCAATCAAAATGTGGTTTATACACATGCTAGAGTTTATGAATTGCCAGTTCAAAAGAATGAGTCACAAACTGGTAACCTTCTGGCATTTTGCTGACTTAAACAAGTGCTCCCCCCCCCCTTTAATCAAGCCCTTCCCAAACATTCTAACTTGAAAATAAATTAGCGCGAGCAAGGGGTTGAGGGGAGGATCGAGCTTAATAGAGTTTAGTTAACAAATATTTATTTTTATTATTATTCCCAATCTGCTGCTAACTATGGCAGTAAGCAGCAATGTTAGGGGAGCAATGCAAAGAACGGCAGCAAAAAAAAAAACAGACAAGGGTTAGTTAGTTAGAGAGATGCCAGATTTCCACCAGCTGTTGTTCGTGTTGCTTTATTACCAGCAAGACGCTGCCCTGGGGGTGGGGGGGACTCCTATATGAAACTGATGGGGATGCTCGTCGGAAATTTTGAAAAGAACCCCTAAAAGAGACAAAACACTAAGAATAGAATTAATATTTGTATATTTCTTCGTGTGTAACCCTAAACGAGACCATTATGACAAAAAATATTGCCATTTTGCCCGAAACACCCTAAGCGAGACCAAAAATCAAAATTTACACCCCTTAGCGAGACGATGAGCATCCCTGTCAATTTCATATGCGACTCCCCCCCCCCCCGGACGCTGCATACTGCAAAATTTACCAAAGTGTATTATTTAAATAAAAACAAAACTACAAGAGCATAATGTTGATATATCCAGGACCACAGACATAACCTAAAATTACACCATTTTCAATTCACGTAAAAAGGTGCTTTTAATACCATTTTACTTTATGAAGCAAGTAGCCCAATATGACTACATATGCAGCAGCTATTTTCTGTTTCTCTGCCCATATTGGTGATAAAGTATACAAATCCTTATATTTTGCCACAAGTAGGCCTGAGATGCCTGTATTTTGATTGATTGCAATCATTGCTTGAACAACAATGTACATGTTTGTACTCATGTCCCATGAGTTTTGAAAAATTTTATTGTAGAAAACATTTACTTTCTTGGGGGGATAAGCCTGCAGACAGCAGTAGTGTTTTTTTTAAGCATGTATGTTAATCTGCAGATTTTTACAGAGACTTTCAAGTTTGACTCACTCATGCTAGGCACAGAAAGGCATAGAATATCTTGAATTATAAAAGCACTAAGTTGATTCTTAGTCCTATATGAAGCAAATTATGCTATAATCTAGCTAGGATTCTAATGTATGAAAGTATGAGTTTGCCGTAAAACTAGCCATAGCCTTGTTACCATTTTGAAGAAAATGAGTAACAGTGTGTTGCAAGCACAAATGATAATGGCAGCTGGACATCTATTTATATTATTTAATAACTAAATTTAATAATATAATTATTATCTACAGGGTATATAATTTGATGCTTGTACTATTCCAGTGAATGTATTATTTATTATCATATATATAGCATACAAATTGTATTCAAATGTGTTGTTCCAGAAAATATTCATACCCCTCACTTGGAAGGTTTTTTTGGTATGAACCCACCCCTCCCATCCCTCTGGAAATTCCAGTTTAGCTTCATACTTTTCATTAAAATTGTACGCTTTGACCCTTCCCCCCCTCACCCCCTCAACCCCCCACCCCCCTTCAGAATTTCCAATGACCTTCCTTGGGGTGGGTATGGGTATTTCCTGGTGCCACACAATGCTTTAAATGCGACCTTAAATGCTGAAATATGAAAAACAGGCCTCCACCACAACCCTGGGATGTGACTAGCAAGGGAGGACAAAGGACTGGGGGTTGTGGTGGGGTAAAAAGAGAATAAACAAGAATGGCATTGCTATCAACTTGATACCAGTGTCTGCATGGCCTACTGGTTGATATAAATGTTGTAAGCAATAAAAGATATGTGCCATTTCTTCTTGAACAAGACTGATTTTCTTGAGAATACCCTGTACTGAAGAAGAACGAAGAATGCTGAACTGAGAGCTTCTAGATTTAAAATTTTCTGTGGTAACTGGTAATGCCCACAGACCCTGAACCCCACCCCTAGAGGTTTGTGCCTTTGGCGCTTGTAGGACTTGCCTAATAAGACCTGATAAGTAAAGAAAATAGGTCCTGGGAACAAATTGTTAAAATTAATTCAATAACTCAAAATAATTATCACCGTCCGATAAATTACCTTAAAAGTTGCAATCCTACCAAGTTTGCAACGTCAATTGTGGAGGGGAACAGGGGGGGGGGGCAGTCTGAACCTCCCGTCACCCGTACCTTTCACTCCCGGTTCCCGCCCCTTTATGTAGTGGTTCTCTTCTCTTTGTCCCATATCTATTGCGAAATATATAAAAATGTTGCGAAATTTTACTCGTTCACTCTCCCTGTTCCCAACACCTTAGAATCCCACTTCCCGCCCCCTTTCTCCCGGGTTCCTGCCCTCCTGTCCCCCACCACTCAACGGAATAAAAGCTTAAAATACAAAATGGCTTCTTTTTTTTGGGGGGCCCCCCCCCCCCCCGGACAACCCGGCGCACTGTCCCCACTCCCCACCGCTAGGTACGGCCCTGAAAGTCAGATCATCCATTTACTGTAAAGTTTGCATGGTCACATAGGGACATACCGTTGATTTGATTCTTTAGGGACTTTCTATTAAACAGTGATTAAAACTTTCTAAAACTCACTAAATGCTCCTCTTTTATTTGAGGCCAGCTGTTTCTAATTGATGACTTCGCAACAATTTTGATTCACTTCAAAGCCCCTCCCAGTGTCTACTCAAAAACGCGCCGCGGAGCTATTTAACGTTCTCGACTTAATTTTTAACTGCGCTGCGCAGTTCTTGCTCTGCACGGGGTTTATTATTAACTGCGCTGCGCAGTTCTTGCTCTGCACGGGGTTTATTATTATTATTATTATTATTAACTGCGCTGCGCAGTTCTTGCTCTGCACGGGGTTTATTATTATTATTATTTTTTTTAGTTTTGTCGGTGACCAGACTAAGACCTCCACTCGGTCGAGGTTATGTCACGCGATGTTTAGAAGCTATAAATCAGTAACAAATGGAAAAATTTTTCTAATTTTTGTCGTTACAAAGAATGTTTTGTGTGAGATATTCGACTTTAAAGCATTTGACTCATGGGAAATACTAAATTTCCACGCTTTCAAAGAGAAATATAATTCAGTGGGCCGGAATCTGTAAATAAATGCCATTACGTTGGTGTCAAAGAATGTGCTGACATGACAAGTTTCACTTTCGATCGGCTAGACCTCGAGTCACGTAATGTTTTAAAGCTATTATAAGCTACCTTTCAAATCTTTGCGAATCCTTTGGTCTTTACTAAACAAATTTATTGCGTAATCTATTTTTTGGCTGTGTCATTGAAAGTATTTTAGAGATACGAAGAAATATTCCCTTCACAAACATGCCCTGTACCGCTTACGTCATTCGGTATGCTAGGGAACTACCCTCTGTGCTTAAAACAGCTTCAGCGTCCGCACGTGGGAATTCGGCCAGAATTTGCATATAGGAAAAATTATTATTCGCGGCTGGAACAAGTCAACCATGAAATGTCACACAAAGTTTGTCAGTCGCTGCATTTTTACAACCGCAAAGAGGGGCAAAAACAATACTAACAGTACAGAAACATTGTCATTGGGCCAGTTTTCAAAGAGAAATATAATTCAGCGGGCCAGAATCTGTAAATAAATGTCATTACGTTGGTGTCAAAGAATGTACTGACATGACAAGTTTCACTTTCGATCGGCTCGAGTTATCTAATTTTTCAAAGCTATCCAGCCTCCTTTGAAATCTTTGCAAATCCTTTGGTCTTTACTTAAAAAATTCAGTGTGAAGTATTTTGAAGCGTTTGAATCGAAGAAAATACTAAAATTTCACGCTTTAAAAAAATACGCTTTAGCGGGCAAGAATTTACATTTATTTACATTACGTTTGTGTCCTGGAATGTGCTGGCGTTGAATGCTGATTTAAAAGATTTTTTTGTTTCACGGATCAGGATCGTGGGAATTAAATTTGGCCACTATTAGCATATAAGAAAAATATTTAATTTCGGATGGAACTAGTCAACCATGAAATGTCACGCAAGGTGTTTTCTTACCATCTTGTTTGTCAGTCACAACATTGTTTGACGCAGGTAAAGGGGATAACGGGGGGGGGGGGTGCATTTTTTGTTCCCCCCGCATGGCTCCCCTAAAGTGCTCACGAGACCAGCGCAGTTGTAAGCTCTAAGAGCTCTTGTTTTTTTTAGTTTTGTCGGTGACCAGACGCAGACCTCCACTCGGTCGAGGTTATGTCACGCGATGTTTAGAAGCTATAAATCAGTAACAAATGGAAACAAATGGTTATTCTTTGTCTTTACAAAGAATGTTTAGTGTGAAATATTTGAATTTGAAGCCTTTGGTTCATGGAAAATACTGAATTTCCACGCTTACAAAGAGAAATATAATTCAGCGGGCCAGAATCTGTGACAAAATACCATTACGTTGGTGTAAAAGAATGTGCTGACATAACAAGTTTCCCTTTCGATCGGCTAGACCTCGAGTCACGTAATTTTTGAAAGCTATTTATATCAGCTAGCTTTCAACTCTTTGCGAATCCTTTGGTCTTTATATAAAATGGAAAAAGAATTCTGACTTATTTTTTGTCTTTACAAAGAATGTTTAGTGTTATATATTCGATTTTGGAGCGTTTGTGCTAAAAACGGCTTCATCGTCCGCACGTGGGAATTCGGCCAGAATTTGCATATAAGAAAAATTCTTAATCGCGGCTGGAACAAGTCAACCATGAAATGTCACTCAAAGTTTGTCAGATGCTGAATTTTTACAACCGCCTAGCACGAAAACCGAAAGAGGGGCAAAATTTTGAACTGTTAAAGAGGTTCAAAAATAATACTAACAGTATAGAAACTGCGAAACATAGTCATTGGGCCGGTTTTTATTTTTTTGCAAATGAGGAATACTGTCGAAATTCTCACGGATACTTACGTTCCTGGCGTGAAGCCAGACGTACTTATGAATTGATCTTCCAGACCCAGGGGCAGTTGTTGTAAACTTTCGCCCGAAAAATCGCGGCGTCCCGATAAGCGATTTTTTTGATTTCACGGATCAGGATTGTGGGAATTAAATTTGGCCAGCATTAGCATATAAGAAAAATATTTAATTGCGGATGGAAGTATTCAACCATGAAATGTCACACAAGGTGTTTTATTACCATTTCGTTCGTCAGTCGCAACATTGTTTGACGCAGGTAAAGGGGATAACGGGTGGGAGGGGAGCGCATTTTTTGTCCCCTACCCACATGGCTCCCCTAGAGTGGTCACGTGACCAGCGCAGTTGTAAGCTCTAAGAGCTCTTGTTAACTGCGCTGCGCAGTTCTTGCTCTGCACGGGGTTTATTATTATTATTATTTTTTTTAGTTTTGTCGGTGACCAGACGCAGACCTCCACTCGGTCGAGGTTATGTCACGCGATGTTTAGAAGCTATAAATCAGTAACAAATGGAAACAAATGGTTATTCTTTGTCTTTACAAAGAATGTTTAGTGTGAAATATTCGAATTTGAAGCCTTTGGTTCATGGAAAATACTGAATTTCCACGCTTACAAAGAGAAATAAAATTCAGCGGGCCAGAATCTGTGACAAAATACCATTACGTTGGTGTAAAAGAATGTGCTGACATAACAAGTTTCCCTTTCGATCGTCTAGACCTGGAGTCACGTAATTTTTGAAAGCTATTTATATCAGCTAGCTTTCAACTCTTTGCGAATCCTTTGGTCTTTATATAAAATGGAAAAAGAATTCTGACTTATTTTTTGTCTTTACAAAGAATGTTTAGTGTTATATATTCGATTTTGGAGCGTTTGTGCTAAAAACGGCTTCATCGTCCGCACGTGGGAATTCGGCCAAAATTTGCACAAATGGGAACAAATGGTTATTCTTTGTCTTTACAAAGAATGTTTAGTGTGAACTTTTCGAATTTGAAGCCTTTGACTCATGAAAAATACTAAATTTCCACGCTTTCAAAGAGAAATATAATTCAGCGGGCCAGAATCTGTGAAAAAATACCATTACGTTGATGTAAAAGAATGTGCTGACATAACAAGTTTCCCTTTCGATCGGCTAGACCTCGAGTCACGTAATTTCTGAAAGCTATTTATATCAGCTAGCTTTCAACTCTTTGCGAATCCTTTGGTCTTTATATAAAATGGAAAAAGAATTCTGACTTACTTTTTGTCTTTACAAAGAATGTTTAGTGTTATATATTCGATTTTGGAGTGTTTGTGCTAAAAACGGCTTCATCGTCCGCACGTGGGAATTCGGCCAGAATTTGCATATAAGAAAAATTCTTAATCGCGGCTGGAACAAGTCAACCATGAAATGTCACTCAAAGTTTGTCAGATGCTGAATTTTTACAACACGAAAACCGAAAGAGGGGCAAAATTTTGAACTGTTAAAGAGGTTCAAAAATAATACTAACAGTATAGAAACTGCGAAACATAGTCATTGGGCCAGTTTGTATTTTTTTGCAAATGCGGAATACTGTCGAAATTCTCACGGATACTTACGTTCCTGGCGTGAAGCCAGACGTACTTATGAATTGATCTTCCAGACCCAGGGGCAGTTGTTGTAAACTTTCGCCCGAAAAATCGCGGCGTCCCGATAAGCGATTTTTTTGATTTCACGGGTCAGGATGTGGGAATTAAATTTGGCCAGTATTAGCATATAAGAAAAATATTTAATTGCGGATGGAAGTATTCAACCATGAAATGTCACACAAGGTGTTTTATTACCATTTCGTTCGTCAGTCGCAACATTGTTTGACGCAGGTAAAGGGGATAACGGGTGGGAGGGGAGCGCATTTTTTGTCCCCTACCCACATGGCTCCCCTAGAGTGGTCACGTGACCAGCGCAGTTGTAAGCTCTAAGAGCTCTTGTTATTTTTCGTTTTGTCGGTGACCTGCACCAAACCTCAACTCGGTCAGGCTCATGTCACGCGATGTTTAGAAGCTACAAATCAGTAACAAATGGAAAAATTTTCCTATTTTTTGTCTTTACTAAGAATGTTTAGTGTGAAATATTCGATTTTGAAGCGTTTTATTCAAAGGAAATTCCAAATTTTCATGCGTCGAAAGAAAAATATATTTCAGCGGGCCAGAATCTGTGAATAAATACCATTACGTTGGTGTCAAAGAATGTGCTGACATGACAAGTTTCACTTTCGATCGGCTAGACCTCGAGTCACGTAATGTTTTAAAGCTATTATAAGCTACCTTTCAAATCTTTGCGAATCCTTTGGTCTTAACTAAACAAATTTATTGCGTAATCTATTTTTTGGCTGTGTCATTGAAAGTATTTTAGAGATATGAAGAAAAATTCCCTTCACAAACATGCCCTGTACCGCTTACGTCATTCGGTATGCTAGGGAAATACCCTCTGTGCTTAAAACAGCTTCAGCGTCCGCACGTGGGAATTCGGCCAAAATTTGCATATAGGAAAAATTATTAATCGCGGCTGGAACAAGTCAACCATGAAATGTCACACAAAGTTTGTCAGTCGCTGCATTTTTACAACCGCCTATTGTAATACGAAAACCAAAAGAGGGGCAAAAATAATACTAACAGTACAGAAACATTGTCATTGGGCCAGTTTTCAAAGAGAAATATAATTCAGCGGGCCAGAATCTGTAAATATTAAAATGTCATTACGTTGGTGTCAAAGAATGTACTGACATGACAAGTTTCACTTTCGATCGGCTCGAGTTATCTAATTTTTCAAAGCTATCCAGCCTCCTTTGAAATCTTTGCAAATCCTTTGGTCTTTACTTAAAAAATTCAGTGTGAAGTATTTTGAAGCGTTTGAATCGAAGAAAATACTAAAATTTCACGCTTTAAAAAACTACGCTTTAGCGGGCAAGAATTTACATTTATTTACATTACGTTTGTGTCCTGGAATGTGCTGGCGTTGAATGCTGATTTAAAAGATTTTTTTGTTTCACGGATCAGGATCGTGGGAATTAAATTTGGCCACCATTAGCATATAAGAAAAATATTTAATTTCGGATGGAACTAGTCAACCATGAAATGTCACGCAAGGTGTTTTCTTACCATCTTGTTTGTCAGTCACAACATTGTTTGACGCAGGTAAAGGGGATAAGGGGGGGGGGGTGCATTTTTTGTTCCCCCCACATGGCTCCCCTAAAGTGCTCACGAGACCAGCGCAGTTGTAAGCTCTAAGAGCTCTTGTTATTATTTTTTTTAGTTTTGTCGGTGACCAGACGCAGACCTCCACTCGGTCGAGGTTATGTCACGCGATGTTTAGAAGCTATAAATCAGTAACAAATGGAAACAAATGGTTATTCTTTGTCTTTACAAAGAATGTTTAGTGTGAAATAGTCGAATTTGAAGCCTTTGACTCATGAAAAATACTAAATTTCCACGCTTTCAAAGAGAAATGTAATTCAGCGGGCCAGAATCTGTGAATAAATACCATTACGTTGGTGTAAAAGAATGTGCTGACATGACAAGTTTCAATTTCGATCGGCTAGAGCTCAAGTCACGTAATGTTTTAAAGCTATTATAAGCTACCTTTCAAATCTTTGCGAATCCTTTGGTCCTTTTAAGGATAATCTATTTTTTTTGGGGGCCTGTGTCATTGAAGGATTTTAGAGATATGAAGAAAAATTCCCTTCACAAACATGCCCTGTACCGCTTACGTCATTCGGTATGCTTGGGAAATTACCCTCTGTGCTAAAAACAGCTTCAGCGTCCGCGCGTGGGAATTCGGCCAGAATTTGCATATTAGAAAAATTATTAATCGCGGCTAGAACAAGTCAACCATGAAATGTCACACAAAGTTTGTCAGACGCTGCATTTTTACAACCGCCTATTGAAATACGAAAACCGA
>NC_135768.1:14773626-14835629 GCF_052425735.1 Oculina patagonica | reverse complement strand
TTGAGTGGCGTGAGCATCAGACTGTTAAGAATACAGGATGCTGAGTTGTTAGAAACCGCTTTGTGTGTACAGAATTATTCTGGTCATTCACTTAACAAGTATTTGTGTCACTACATTCAGTTATTACAGTTACTGGGAGGAAACAAATTTATCAGGTTAGAGCAGTTTTCAATTGAGTGTCGTAAAACCAAAACCAAAGTAATTACTCTGGCCAATCACAAACGACACAGACAATCCCAGTGAGCCAATCAAAACTCGAAGCAAATACATGTAGCTGGCACGAAGCGCGGGAAAACGTGCGCGAGCGAGTCACGATTGGTTTTGGTTTTAGTTCTGATTGGCTGAGAAAGTGGCGCGAGATTTTTAAGCCAATCGCTAAGCGTAGTAATGCAAAACCAAAGCAAACGCAATTTACTTTCGACACTCAAGCGAAAACCGCTCTATGCTACCTCTGCCTGTAGTATAGTAAATGGTTTGAACCCAGGAGTATCAGTAGTTCGTAATGTGTGATCGTACGGGTGAGAGTAGTTCTGAGAAGAACTGTTGTTGGTGACTGACGTTTTGACAACCCGTGTATTAACTCATGTAAAGTTAATCAAAAGTAATTAGTCAGTTTGGATCCGTCTATTGTTAGTCAAAGTCGTTCTGTTTGCGGTCCGTTTGTCGATTTTGTTTAAGTCGTACTCAATAGTAAGGTGCCGTTAGTTGTTGACATCTGTTGATAGGCGTCTGTTCTTAGTTTGTGTAGCAGCTTTCTAGAGTCATTCGTTAAGAATAGTTAGAACTGTAGGTTAAGCATAACAATAGAGGGATCGAAACTGACAAATTGCTGTTGACAAACTTTACACGAGTCTCACAGCCAATATCATCACGGCAAAACTGACCAATCAGCTTTAATGGACCAAACTTATAACATCCTCGACTGACAACAACTATTCACTTGACTCTGAAGATGGCTTCCGCTCAGTTTGTCGAATGGCGTCAGTCACCAACAACAATTATTTTAAGAACTACTCTCACCCGGACGATCACCGAACTTCTGCCTATAGTCAGTGCTAGCTAATTAATAACTTCTTTAGAAGGAAACAAATACCTGTTACATAATGCATCAAGTTTCAAGGCACTGGCAAAATCAGTGCTTACAAACTGTGTCCATACATCAAACTCTGGGAAACAGTGATCGACAGGGAGATACTCAATCCATGAAGCAAATCCCTCCTTCAGCCACAAGTGAGTCCACCATTCCTGAATTTACAATAGATGACTTTAGATGCGTACGGAATCCACCAGGTCTTCGAGTATTAATTGGACAAAAGTATGTACCAAAATTAATTAATTCGTATTGCAAACTTCTGTGTTACTGTTTCAAATATCTTATTAAAAGAAATCGTTTCTAACACCAAATATCAAAAATAATCGAAGGTCCACTGAATTCCACTGAATCGCTTAAAAGATTTTTTTTTTTACAAAAAAGCTACATGTGATATTTTACCTATCGTTAAATACATATGGTTCTTGTGAACTTTGAAATTCAATTTCTCAGGCTCTGATAAGAAATTGTTGTTGGTGTCATCACGGATAATTACTTTCATCTTTAGCCTTTAAAAAGCGGGTTTGTAATAATTATAAATAATGTAATATGATTTAAATTTAACTTCTAAACTTATTTCCTGAAGGATTCTGTCTTGAAATGTGCACTATTCAATTTGGTACAGCCAGGAACTACATGGTTGTTGACATGCTTGCCAGTCACAGAAAAATTACCTTATTCTTACTAATTTTCGCGCGTACTTAATTTCACGAAAATTCGAGCGTCGAATTTCGCGAGTATTAATTTTCGCGACTGCAAAAAAATTAGAGAAAAAGTGTATTAAATTTCGCGATTTTGTCAGTGTTTAATAGATCAGTCGTCAAAGACTAAGGAACCACTTGAAATACACAAAGGTCTTGCTCAATGTAACTTCAAGGAGCCTGCAAACGGAAACTTTAGTGACTGTACTAAAGAGGCTTTGAACCAATTTACAAGCTCGAAACAGTAATCAGAGGAAGCGTACCAGTCAAAAACAAGTGGAAAGATAGTTTAAAGGTAGATAGTTGCAGTTCCAAATATTTAAAATTTTTATTGGTTTGATATATAATATGGTATTAATTTTCGCTAAATTTCACAATTATTATGAAATCGCAAAAATCGCAAAAAATTAGTACTCGCAAAAATTAGTAAGAATATATGGTAAATACAAGCATTCCTTCTTTCACTGAACAACAAAAAATGTTCATGTTGTCACACTGTAAAACAAAACAATACTCTACCCAATCTTGGTAACTTACCACTGTTACCTAGAACAAAGATAAAAAAAAGAAAAAAAGAAAATGTTACAAGGTTACATACAATGAATTTTTTTATAGTTTATTTTCAATAGATTCATATTATGTTTTGGCCAGTGACTGCATGTACTTCATGTACGCTATTGCTGAAGTATCACATATCAACGAATTCCAAACAAATCATGAACAAACCTTGAGTCTGTCCATGGCATATAGTATGGACTGGAAATCAGCTTTAGCTTAGATTCTGATCCACTAGCAGTTCGTTTCTTTCTTTTTTTTTTTCAAGGTTCATTGATCGTCCTTGTAATAAGAACTGATTAAAATCAGCTGGATTATGAACTTCACTGGTGATAAATGATCAATACTGAAAATTAACAAAATGAATTACCAGATTTCCAAACCACATATGTGCAAGTTCATGACCTAAGAAAACAACAAATTATTTGTTTTAAAATTTAGCAATTCATTGTCTTTGCTCATAACTAATCATAGCTCATCTCGTGACCAATGAGCATACAAAAGAATGTTGCTAGAGGTATTGTAAAAATGTAAAATGTCATGATATTTAAGTCAGCAGTCTTGCACTCACCAACAACCAGAGCCACATACTGTTTAGCTGCTGCAGAGGAATCTTTTGGATCTATCAACAGGCAGGTCTCCCTATCAAAAACAGACGATTATAAATAGAAATACTGATTATGACTCAAATGAAAAAGGTATCATTTATGAAGTAAAGATTGTGCAGTTCCAGAAATTATCCATACTCACCCCATGGATGGTCATTGGAAATTCCAGGGGGTGGGGGTGGCAGGGTATCAAAAGCCAAAATTTCTTAGAGGAAAGTATCAGGGGCCTAAGTGGAATTTCCAGAGGGGTGGGGGGATTCAAACCAAATAAAAAAAAAAAGCATCTGTGGGAGGCATATGGATTTTTTTTTGGTACAACATGATTAAAAAATTTATTCAACATTTATAATAAAGATATATATTGTGATAACCCTGCAGTGTAATACACAACATGTTAAATAAATTGAAGTGAACATACCTGTAGGTTACAAGGCCCCAGTTTTCCATAGCTCCTGTGATCAAAATAATAAATGGCAAAAGGAGGCGATAATCAGAGAGCCATGACTCAAAGCATGTACACATGTATTCTAAACAAAAATTATCTGTCTCAGTTTTGAAAAATAAAGTACTGGGCAAAGCTGCAGTGTGAGTCCAAATGTAATGTAGATATAATTCCTGACTAACTTGAAATTCTGATGAAATTGGAGGAATAGCTAATATTTAATTTTACGATACGTGGCTTACCTATAACAAAGTCTTGGATGGCAATAAGATCAAGCTTTGGCAATAGGTAACCAATACCAAAATACTCTTTGTAAAATGGTAGGCACTTCTTGGCAACCTAGACATTGTCGTCAATAAAATATCAGAATGAGTCTTCTTTGGATAACTGTTATGATTGAAGTTTACCCTAGAGACAATTTCATTTTTCTTTGTTCAGCTGTATAACAGTGTAAAATTTTAAAACAAAGAAAAAATACATGCGGCAGGTGCTTGTCTCCCATTTAGTGTAAGTGATTTAAAAAGCTGTGTATTCCTTACTTCACCCTAGAAGGGATGCTAGTCCATCACACTTGGATACCCCGCAACACATAATTTCCCTGGGACCATTTCTAAATACACCTGGGTCGAGAGGAGGCAATGTGAGAGTACTAACACAACAAAATGACCCTGGCCAGGGCTCAAAACACAGAATGCTCAGTCCAGAGTCCAGTGGACTAGTGATCAGGCCACATCACCTCCCCAAAAAGAGTATAAGGCTTGCATGGCTAAAAACATAAAAACACTCTCACCTCTAAAGCAAATTGTCCCTGGATAGCTTTCCCTTTTGCAGTGTAAACTCTGATTGTAACGCCATCAGAATCTTTTCCTTCCACGAAGTCAAACTCTCCTACAACAAATGCCACAAGATATGTAGACATGATAGGTGATCTGGCAAACTTCACCACTTTAAGAGAAGTGTCATCAGTGTGATCTTTCTCTTCTGTCACATTCTAAAAATAAAATAGCAAAGTAGATTCCTTTAGAGGCAGTTTGAATATTTAACAGTCAGTTGTATTCGTCTATAGAACATCAAACTCAGTAGCTACAATCTTAGACAATTTAAATAAAAATTAAGACCCCCTCAATTTTATTGATAGAAATAAATGCAGCATTTTAGTTTAAGTATGTACACATTAATGCATGCAACGAATGCAGTGAGCCATGTAGCTTTATCTCTTTGCACACATTGCAGACCTATCATATCAAGAATTATAGGCATGCAATGTGTGTAGAAAACAATGTAGCTTTATCCCTTTGCATATATTGCAGGCCTACACGTACGTACAGTGTATCTTGCCTAGCCTGTAGCTGTTGATTAGCACCTTAGCACAAACTGCATACAGAGAGCTATGTATCTGTGACCTTCTGCATACCCAACATTGAGTAGTCTAGAGAGGCCACAAACCTTGGTACCTTTGGTTAGGTTGTACCTTCAGGTTTCAGAGAAAAATTATGTTAATTATTTATGATTGGTACTCTGAGACTTGCCATATTTGATAAGGCTACTCTGTCCTTGGGAACAACCAGGGTGATGTCAAATGAGGCACGAATGGTTGGTTCATCCCAACAAGGAAATGCTCGTCGTGCACCTGTTGGCTGTTAATTGCAACATAAAATAATTAGTACAAATGGTCAGGATACCCACATAACACCAGGAAATCCTTGTTTAATAATACAGTAAAGACCTGCATATACAGTAAGAACCTAGTGATTTAAGATTCTACAGGCTGAAACTTGGCATTAATATATTTATTAAAAATACTCAAAAATATAAGAACCTGTTCAGCCTGGCAAAAAATAGGTTCTCATACAACACAATCACTGCAATTTTGATGGTCAAAATTCTGGATTTTAATTGTGTGAGAAACTGAACTTCTGACAAAAAATTATTGTGTATGTTTTCTTTGATTCACATGGTTTTGGATTTTTAACTCAGCCTTACTCCATAAGATTTTACGGAAAAATATTACAGAGTGCGCAAGGGGGTCCTATTCTCAAATCAAGAGCATTTTTGGACCAATTTCATGTATCGCGTAATTAATATACATTTATTTATAAAATAAAAGGGCTTTGATAAAAATAGTTGTTTTGCCTTTCAATAACCCAGTAACAAGAGTTGACCTGTCAGGCAAGTTAACATTGCGTGACAAACCTAAAACACATTAGTCGAGCCAAGAAAAGACATCCTTACCCGACTCCATACAACTGTGTTGTTTGTCAATTGGTGCTTCACTACCACAAATTGTTTCATGAGTACGTAATTTACGGTTTTTACAAACATTTTCAGCTGGAATCACGAATCACGACCCCCAAAATAAACAGTTCACACCACATACTAGACAACATACTAATTTTGCTCAGATCACAAGTCATGCACTGCCCCTTTACAACCCTGATTTAATTGTTGAATATACCTCAAAGTGTGTAACGGCACAGAACTTCTCTTTTCCATCTTCTCCAGTGTATTTACATCTGTAGAATCCTTTTAACTTGTCATTCAGTTCTCCAGTAAAATTCAGAGACAACAGGCCTCTCCCCAAGGGAAGGGGTGATGAAAAGCTAACAATAACCGTTTCTTCCTCTATGTTATGTAAGATGTTTGAAGAAGGATAATCTAAAAGACAAAAATGCAAAAAAAATATTATCTTATGTCAGGGTCAACACCAAACTCTACCCTCTTGATCCAGACAAGGCCATAGGCAGGATTTTGCATGGGTGGGTGTGAGTACCAGAGGTGTGAGCATCTAGGGGGGTTCAGGGGTATTATCCCATGGGATATTTTGAAAAGTCAAGGTGTTAATTTCCTGCATTCTGCAAGTCCACCCTCACTCCTCAATTAGGCAGAAATATGTGGCCCATGGGACGAGCGGCCCTGGCTTATCATTAGGCCACTGATTGCACCACCTGGTCCTTTCTAAGTAAGCTCCCTTTTTCATGTCATCACATTACATACTGACCATGTGCCATCAGGGCTTTTTCCTGTCTCTAAAGGGTGTCTTCTAAAGCCAGGCCCTCAGTCATTGCCAAAAGTCATTGGCCCACCCACCCCCATCCCCCCTTTTCAGTGTTGGATAGCACAATGTGCCCAAACTCCTTGTGTAGTGCATTTCAGTTTGTGAGCAAAAGTAGGCAGCACTATTTGAAGGCATTATTTTTTTGTATACTACGCAACGTTGCAAAGGGGAAGGTGAAATCACTTAACTTGTTTTAAAATGTTTCAAGTAAGCAAAACAGCAACTGCACCAAGGTTTTGTCAATGATATGATATACAACTTATTAAATATATTAAATACTTACTTATATGTTCTCCAACAGAAAAGCTGGCTGATTTGACATTTATATCTAGACAGTTGATGGTCACTGTATTGGTTTCTTCTCTAACCTGAGAATTATTAATAATTGTTATTAAAAACAGTACTATTTTTCTTCATCAATCACAAAACAATAATTATTGGCAGCAATGTAGAAAGATTTAAGATTGATGTAGTGGTTAAACTCAGCAGCGAAAAATGAATCAAAACAGATGTACACTCCTTTGCACATCTGCAAGCATCTATGACTTTCTAGGGAGTCTGTGATATTTCTTATATTACAACTTTTTTTGAAAACCCCCAAATTTGGGTCAGTCCAGGTCCGTAACTAGGTTTTTGCCTGGGTTGGTGCGTATGTGCACCTCTGGGGAGAAATCTTGAGCACCATAGGCGCAAAAGCGTAAGGTGGTCTGGGGGTATCCTCTCCCAGGAAATTTTGAAAAAATAGGTTACCTGAGACAGCCTGATTTTGTGCGTTTTGAAGACAGTTTGTTAGGAAAAAGGCAGGTAAAAGTGAAGGTAACAATGACAATAATTCTGGTACATTTTTAAATTCAAATCATAATAATTTTTTCGAAACAGAACCTTGAAAACGTAATTTACAATTTATTTAGCTAACAATGACGGCAGTACACAGAGAGAAAGACAGGAAAAAGATAGGTTTTTTCATTTCAGTTTCAAATGGTAAATGCATAAATCAGCCAGAGTCAGTTTGTTGATCTTTAACACTGTGACAAGCTCCAACCTTCTTAAGTGCTTCTGAGCGCAACAAGTACCCAGTCTCCTCTGTTTTTGGTAGCGCCTGGGAATACCCGGTATAAATGGTACTTCGAACGGTTCGACTATGAAGGGCATTAGGTCAAATGTATCGTTGAAATTAACCTAGAATCACACAATTTGGTCCAATATATACCACACAAATGTACAAATGCCGGACCTTCAACCCAAAGGACTATATATTGAATGTAAAAAGTGGAAGTACAGAAATACCATTTCCCTTTATTTATTTAGTTTCATATTTATTTTTTCACAATGAGCAGACTTCTAAGGCTCGTGGGGGGGGGGGGGGTCAGGATGCACCCATCGCACCCACCTCCCTACGGGCCTGCAGTCGGACGATGGTAAACAGAGAAAAAAAGGGAAAGGCCAAAGCATCTAAAATTCTTGAACCGAGCAAGAGATAGAACATTGCATATTTTGACAACATCGTGCATGTTTACAACTGCACAGCAACCTGGTTACATATAGTTAGGGCAGCCCTGTCTGAATGTTTGGTACTCTCCTCGTGATGTGCTTGCCATAATTATAATGACCAACTCCTCTCCCCCCGGGCAACCAGGTTCCTTGAGTCCCTCGCCACACCCATTCTCGTCCCCATAGCCCTTTCGTTTTTCTTAGCCGGCTTGGCACGAGAAAACGGAGGGCTCTGAGGATTTATGAATTAATTTGAATATTTTTGATTGGCTGTTTGGAACAAAGAATTATTCCTAAACGGAAGTCGAAAACATAACGACTCCCGCATACATTGTTTTGAAACATCATGACTGCATACATAAGACAGGACTGGAAATCCTGTGTCCCCAGAGCCCTTTTGTGTTCCTCGTGCCAAGGACATGCCGGCTAAGAGAAACGAAAAGGGTTTTGGGGACGAGAAACACTCACGCACAGCACAAAGTTTTGATCATCAAAACTTAAACATATCAATACCAATTGTGAAAAGTCAGTTACATTTTGTTAACAAACTAAAATATTTACCTCCACATCAATTACTTCCTCTCCAGTGAAAGTGAATTCTGTAAGATTGGGCTTCAAAGTCAATTTGTAGTTCTTTGGAAGCACGCTCGTTGGAAGCCGTTCAAAAGGTTTCTTTACCGAGCTCATTATTCTTGCAGCAGCTCTAAAACGGACTGTAGAAGATGCCAAAAGATCCAATCTAGCTTCCACAAATGTGGAAGGTCGAAATGCAAGGCGAAAAAGAATTTTGGAATATTTTTCTTCGTTCGTGCAACACCAAGGCACGATTCGGCGATATCAGTCAGAATCTTCCCAGTCCCTTTTCAGATTCTCGCGCCACGTCGCGCCAGAGCCAAGATGACTAAACTACTTGCGTTACGACTGTGCGACAGGTAACGCAACCGACGCTGTGTTTAACATGCAATGGATTCATTACTGTGGTCACCATGCACAAGGAAAGAATGCAAGAAAATTTTAAATAGCTAGGGCAACTAATAATATGGATAATATTAATGTGACTGGAGGCTACTTTATTGGTGGGTTTATAATGGAAAGGAATCACGTTTCTTAATTAAGCTTTGAAAATAGTTTTAAAATAAGTCGTAAGGAGCACTATAGTTTCCATGTTGATAGACTTGCTGTGCATATTTAAGTTTGGAGCAATTTTCAAAGCCCAACAGATGCCTTTTTCCTCTCTCTTACTTCTAGTCGAAAACTGCCCAAATGGTTTTTGATTTTACTTGAAAAAATATACATTTATATTTTCAAGTTGCCCAGAGAAAATTGTTCGACAGAATTGCCACTGTCATTTATAGAAGGTTCTTTTTCAGGAAAAGGAAAAATAACTACAGGAAAAGGAAAGCAATTTAGATTTCATAAGACCTTGTTCCATTAGAATGAACTTTCTTCATTTGTTTGGAGGAGAGCGTTGGAGGATTTAATTTCGGTATTTTGGTTTTTAGCCAATTGTTTATGCGGTATTTCGGCAATTTTAATCTTGAATTGCGTTCTTGCGGTATTCTCCAAGCCTGCGGGATGCGTTTTATTAGCGTTTTGGTCGACTACAGTTAGCATGAAAACTTATCCTTCACGTTTTTCCAACAATTTACGAATTTCTGATCGTTTTGGGAACAAGTCAAAACAGCCGGTAATTTTTCGAATTGTGTTTGCGGTATTGTAGTACATGTATTTGCTGAACATTTTGAAGGAATGTGGCGCTCAGCATGCCCCCCTCCCCCCTCTGTTTGGGTTGAGTTCATGTCAATTTTGCCTCCTACGCAGGCCTAAATGTTTGGGTTCGTCACGCGTTCGTAGGAGGGTAATGTCAATTCTCTTAGGAGAAAATTGTTGTCGGTTTATTTGACTGATCTTGACATTTTATTGTTATTTTTACTTTTTAAATAAGTGCCAAGTGCAGTTTGAAGATTCCCAAGTCAACAACAGTTTCAATCGTTTTCGATCGAAACGGTTGAACAATATTCACCAAACCGTTTCGAGATCACGTCCTAAAAGTTATCCACCATATCGACTGAAAATGGTTTTAAAAGTATTCATGTACAAATAGGGAAACTTCAACTAATTCGGTTCCTGTTTAAATGGCTGGTGTTAATAGAAAACGACTCAACTAAATTAATAATCTCACAACATCAACCATTAAAATCAGCATTTTGGTCAGGATGAATAGGTGGTTTTCACTGTCACGCCACTGTCACGCCGCGAAAAAATAAATCCAAAACTATTGAGTCAAAAAAATCAAGAATATTACAGGTTGTAGAAAACTACTAAATAAACTTTTTGTCCAAGTCTCAGGTCAGTATATTGTTCCGTACTCGAGTTATCCGTCAAAATGTTTCACTCGAATTTAGAGAGCTCAGTATGGAAACTCCCTCCCTTAAGTGACCAAGTCACATCAATGGACAATCAAAGCAATACTGCGCAAACAGTAAAACTGCATTTTAAACATCTTTATTGCTTTTCTGCTTTTACAATTATTGCTCTCTACATGTGCTGAGATAACATCAGCGCTAAAAACGCAAAATGACTGAGCTACAAAGTGATCCAACTTTTACAGGCGTTTTCTTTTCTCAAGTTAAAACTGGAAATTCGTGAATTTTAATTCACTTTCCGTATCCATATTTGCCGTGACTTCCACCATATCCATATCCATATCCACCACGATATCCACCATATCCATATCCACGCTTATCTTTTCCTGAAAAATGATCAGTTATATCAGTTAAAATGGAATTAAAACTTGAAGTTTTCCTAAAGCAGCTACAAATAAGTCCTTTGTAGACGTTTAATTATTCCTGTTTAATTTTTTGAATTAAAAGAATACATACAAAAAAAAAAAAAAAAAAAAAAATTTACCATCTTTAAAATTTACCATCTTTATTATTTAATACAATTGACAGTTGAATGTTTTCGACTGAATCCTTTAGAGTAGTATCTACCATAAGCGATATTCAACTGTGCCGCACCTCGTGGACTATTCACTCATAGAAAACTCGGGCTTTTAGTCTTTTTGTTAAATAGAACGGTAACGAAAAGATATCCAGTAACACTGAACTAGCGCAGAAACGATTTGTCACGCCGGCTGCGTCTTAAAAGTTTTTTCGGAAAAGCAACTCTAATAAATATATTTATTAAAAACCACTAATAAAGTAATAAAAGAACACCCCAGCTAAGTCATACATTGAAATAGTTGACTACTTTAGCTGCATGCAAAATAATCAATGGCTTTTAATCTGATACATCATTTGCGAGTGACAGACAACGATGGCATGTTTCTCCTCGGAGATTCGTTTTCTGTGAATTTACAAACACCCCTCAGGGCCGTTTTCCCACTGTAGATTAAGCAGGATCTGAGCAATTATGCCAACTTAAGTTAATAAGAAGTATATTACACGACTAAACCCGAAAACAAAAAAGAGAAATAAAATAGAACTAAGGCTCGTCAAATATATCTTAACCATTTTTGATTGCAGTCGAAACCGTGTTCGCCAATTACGAAGCTAAAACAACTAAGAAACAACTAAGAAACCGCAAACAATGTGAGATGAGGGGCTAGCGCATGTTGCTATCTCCTGTTGATACCCAAGAACTAAGAAAGTCACTTTTAAAAGTCCAATGAAAACAGAACAATAAACTGATATACTTGCCAGTCATTTGGTCTTCAAGCTCCACAGGATCACGTTCTTGAGGATCCCTCATAGGATCAGCATCTTCCACAGGATCACGTTCTTGAGGATCCCTCATAGGATCAGGATCTTCCACAGGATCACGTTCTTGAGGATCTCTCATAGGATCAGGATCTTCCACAGGATCACGTTCTTGAGGATCCATCATAGGATCAGGATCTTCCACAGGATCACGTTCTTGAGGATCCCTCATAGGATCAGGATCTTCCACAGGATCACGTTCTTGAGGATCTCTCATAGGATCAGAATCTTCCACAGGATCACGTTCTTGAGGATCCCTCATAGGATCAGGATCTTCCACATGATCACGTTCTTGAGAATCCCCGTATGGAACCGCCGGAGGCATCTGCACAGCATCGCGTTCTTGAGGGTCCCTCATAGGACCAGGATCCTGTTTTGGATGATTCCTTTCAGGTATCTTCACATGATCACGCCGATGCGGAGTAGGTCGAGGAAATGACATCGCCAGGCCCAACGCCATAAAGAAGACGACAAGACACTTCATATTCCTTTAAAATTACATAACAGAAATTAGTAGTTTGTCAATGAGCTTGTAGACAGCACTATATGCATTTTGTTTGTGCATCGTTAATCCGCAAACACTTTCGATTTGTAGCAACATACTGCATGTCTGCCGAGAAGTGTTAGAAATAGAAAAAGAAAAGAAAAACATACGTTGAGGTAAACAAGGACAAAATTAGAACACTAGCTCTAACATTTAATAATTTGGAATAAAGTGAAAACAAATGCATTTGTTAGTTAAGCAAATTACCTTTTGAGACAGAATCACCAGTTGATTGTAGAAGATTGTTGGACACTCTGAAAGCCTTTCTTGCAATTGGAATCACCGTCGATGGCATATTGATCTGTCCAACACGGTCTGTTTAAATATCATCCAATGCCGTCATTAGCATATTGTTTTCATGCTATGAAAGATCCAACAGGAAAAGGATGTAAATCACTTCAGGAAACGGATACAAACAACCACAGGAAACGGAAGTCGCCTTCAAGAGACCTTGAGAAGTAATTGTTGCGCTTTTTGGCGCTTTGTTTTGCTCACTACCACCGTTTTTAATGCACAAAGTTTTGTTTTCACCAGAATGCTCTTTCTACTGAAACTAAACTTTCTCAAAGTCCTTCGCTTCTGTTTTCCGATTAAGTGGTAGTAGACCCCCGGCGCGCTTCGGGCTCTTAGAGCTCGACTTGTTTCCAAGTCTATACAGAAAGCAGTCACTTTAATGCTCATTTTTTTTCTGACGTACGCTTTCCCAACAGCATGTAATAACAATTTCAACAAGCTTTGTTTTGATTTAGGTTCTCGGAAATGTGATCAGTCAGCTTTACCAGAAAGTATCTCAAAACAACACGAAAACGCTAATATTCTCTTGATATATTGATGCTTTAACTTTATACTTAAGTGCTTAAAAAGAATAGACCCTTCTCCATGGTTCATTTCAACTTTAGATATTGGTTCAGTAGCGCAAAGTTTTCGACACTGCTGGAAAGAGCACTTGAAAATAGATAACATGGCCAAGTTTGAGACTCATATCACGTCTTACAAAAAAGCGAAAATATGGTTCTATTCTATGGGGGATGACCCGGCCTTCCCAACATCTGTGAAATTATTTCATGCCGACTTTGCGAAGCTATATCTTGGCGATTTTTCAAGATACGACGCATAAACTTGGCTGTTTTACTAATTTTGAGGTGCTTCTTCCAGCAGTGTCGACAGATTCTCGCTTCCAATATCACAAAGTGAAAAAAGCCTGGAATGGTCTATTTTAGGAAATAAACAACAAAAGCCTATCGATTCGGAAAGTAAAAACTACAGGAAACGGAAATGAACAACTACAGGAAACGGAAAACAATTAAGTTTCGATGACGCCTTATTCCATTGGAGTGAATCGTCGGTTCAGTTTGTGCACAATAAGGAGCAAACTTTTTCGGTTTAATTTTCAGTCAGCATTAAACTCTGTTGAACTGGTGCCGAGAGATTTGATTGAAGTTTCCCAATTCAACAACAGTTTCAATCGTTATAATAACTTTATTGGTGGAAACGGTTGAATAATATTCAACAAACCGTTTCAACCAAACAAACCGAATACGTTGTTTCAGCGAAACAGGAGGATTTAATTAACTAACTAACGACTTTTATCGCAATAGATTATGTGCTAAAAGCTATCCACCGTTTGAGCTAAAAAAAAGTTTGGAAAATATTCAGTTGCTGTTGAAATGGTAGACTACGAGCAGTCCCTATTTTTTCGCAGGGTCCGGCGATTGACTAAATTAAAGGTTTCACAACATTAGCTAATTAGCATTTCAGGAGGCTCAGACAGAATTTGCTTGATAGTGTTGTTATCGTTCAACAACCATCATGAGCAAAGATCGATTTGTGTAATACAGCAGATCTCTTATTTGGTAACATCACAAGGTTTATAAAGTCTTTTTGCAACCCTAAATAAATTTTAACTTTCTAAGTGAGATACTCTTCCTTTTGTCACTGTCAACGAATGCTTCGATCTCAACTCCGTGATTGCTGCACTTCGGTCTTCTGACTACTCAGGTAATCAATAGACTGTGGAATATCAACTCCATTATATCAATGTTACGATGTTGTTTTTAACACAAGCTTATACAGCGCAGCTATATAAATTAATTAAACTCTAAAAATGGTTTTAAAATAAGTCGTAAAGAGCACATTAATTTCCATGTTGATAGACTTGCTGTTCACATTTAAGTTTGGAGCAATTTTTAAAGCCCAACAGAGGCCTTTTTCCTCTCTCTTACTTCTATTCGAAAACTGCCCAAATGGTTTTTGATTTTACTTGAAAAAATATACATTTATATTTTCAAGTTGCCCAGAGAAAATTGTTCCACAGAATTGCCACTGTCATTTATAGAAGGTTCTTTTTCAGTAAAAGCAAAAATTACTACAGGAAACGGAAAGCAATTTAATAAGGGCTTGTTCCATTAGAATGAACTTTCTTCATTTGTTTGGAGGAGAGCGTTGGAGGATTTAATTTCGGTATTTTGGTTTTTAGCCAATTGTTTATGCGGTATTTCGGTAATTTTAATCTTGAATTGCGGTATTCTCCAAGCCTGCGGGATGCGTTTTATTAGCGTTTTGGTCGACTGCAGTTAGCATGAAAGCTTATCCTTCACGTTTTTCCAACAATTTACGAATTTCTGATCGTTTTGGAAACAAGCCGAAATAGCCGGCAATTTTTTAAATTGTTTTTTCCGGTATTGCTGAACATTTTAAGGTAATGTGGCGCTCAGCACCCACCCAGCCCTCATCCCTGCCAATGCCCCCCTCCCCCCTCTGTTTGGGTTTAGTTCATGTCAATTTCGCCTCCTACGCAAGCCCTCGTTGGGTTCGTGACGCGTTCGTAGAAAACTAATGTCAATTCTCTTAGGAGAACATTGTTTTCGGTTTATTTAGCTGATCTTGACTTTTTATTTTTTATTTTTTGACTTTTTAAACTGGTGCCGAGTGCAATTTGGTTGAAGTTTCCCAATTCAACAACAGTTTCAATTGCTCGAAACGGTTGAACAATATTCAGTAAACCGTTTCGAACATGTTTTCTAGGTCACGTCCTAAAATCTTGTATCCACCATTTCGTCTAAAAATGGTTGTAAAAGTATTCATGTTCAAATTAGGAAACTTTAAACAGTTCGGTTCCATGCAGTTGAAATGGTCTCACGGTTTAGATGGAACACGACCCAACTTAATAAAAAATCTCACAACATCAACCATAAAATTAAGAGATTTTAGCAATTGTTCTTGATTTCATTGTAATTGTTCAACGACCATCACGGGAAGTTTAACACAACAACTGTTTTATTTAGTCACAACATAGGATGAATAAATTCTTTTTCAACTTTTAAAACGCTTCAATCCACCAAATGATATCCTTCTTTACTGTCAGCGAATGCGAATACCTTTTAGAAGTGGTATTAGAGGGGGTCCAAAACCAAAATTCATATCGGCAGCATCCAAAGAAATAGCAAATTCCTCCAAAACGATCGAAAACGGCTAAAATCCGCACAAAAGCACAGCATAACTAGCAAGGTAAAAACACGTTTTAAATTTTCCTGAATGGGGGAAGAATTGCACTTTATTGAGTGCAGAAATTCCACATTATTTTAGACTTTATAGTATTTATTGCCCCCGCAGGGTTTTGGCCCAGAGGCCAAAACCCGAGGAGGCACACTAGGAGTCCCCGGGTGTATACATACAAGGACAATGAATATTTGTTGAAAAAGTAAGAAATGTGTCTGTAGTGGGCGAAGCATTCTCGATTTGACGAAACTAGGCGCGCACGGTCGTGACGGGTAATATTTTTGCAAGCGCGCACGGTGGTGTCGGGTACTTGCAACCACGAGGTCGCGTTTGGTCACCTTCGCGTTTCGAGCTTCACCATCTGCTAGCAGCGTTTTGTTTTCCGGTTTTGGCCTACGCGTGTTCACAGATTTGTTCGAGCGGTTTCTCTGCTTTGGTTGTGTTAAGTGATATTTGAAGCAAATGTTAGTAATACGTCGAAAGATTTCGAGCAATTGGTTTCGTGTTCTTGGCTACGTGCCGGCTACCTATGTTCCAAGCGTTACATTTGTAAGGTTTGCTTTCGGAGGTTTGTTGTATCGTATACATCTTACAAGTTACAACGAGTAATAAACAAAAGCGTGAACTTTGTCATGTAGTACAAGGTACAACGTAATTCGTTTCGCTAACAAACTGTCAGATTATTTGATCCAAAGAGTGGGTTGTTTTCTCGAATCTTGTGCCATATTTTGTTACTCGTGGAATTTTTTTAGGCTTTTTGGCCTGGAAATTATTGTAAGTTTATTTTGAATGTTATAAGCCCAGGAATAAGCTTGTGTGTTGTCATCACGAATAATGTGTTATGTGTTATTTCCGCTAGGTGTTATTTACGCGCGCTAGGTAATATACCGTAATTCGACTTGAACTTGTGAATATTTTTAGGACGTAACGGTGTCACACAACAAGAAATTCCGCATGACACAGTAAAAAAGAAGCCTAATTGTGCAGTCCATCGGCATTAATAATTAAAGGCGACAAAAAACAAATTATAAAAAGGCGGGGCAGCTTTATAGTGAGAACTATTACTAGTTATAGATATAGAGCTCACAATTTTTTTCATGTAACATCCAACAGTGTAACGCAATACTGCTCAACCTCGTTCCCAGAAAAGAAAAGTCATGGCAACGAGGTTGAATACCGTTCGCTTCGGTGACAGTCACGTACGCCTCATAACACTTTTATACACAAGATCAATTCCTCGATTTCTAGCTGATGGAGATGTTTTAGGCCCGGTTCTTAACCACAGAATCAGAATACCTCTGGAGTGTGAATGCCTTACAAATCCAAATAACCCTAAGAAGATGATCAAGCAGAAATGTTTATAAAATGTGGAAACTTTGTGTTAGCTGAAGTCTTTGTACGTGAGTACGCCCTAATCCACAATGATTACAAGCACCAGGACAACAAAATTCTCTTGACAGAACAATCTAAAATTGGGTTGTGATTTTCGAAGCTGATTTTTGTATTTTTGATTCGAAGGCAAGAGATCGTCTCTTGTCGGAGGACAGAAGCCCATGTGGAGGATCACTGGAAAAGTTTTGGCGGTAATTGAGCATCCGTACACAATGCGGACCTATTTTAAAAGAGTTGCATGCCCACGATGTATTGCTACGGAAAGCATCGGGTCTTCGGATTCACATCGTGTTATCCTCGTCAGCTGTAACTATGCCCGGTCTTTTCTCGGGCACGTGTCACTTCTTAGAAGAATCTTTGACGTTCGTGTTCTTCTGTGAAACCCGTTTGAGAGACAATCGACTGTTTTCTACAAGCGCTTGCTTGCTTGATAAAGGAGGCTTGTATTCAGAAGAGGGGAGGCCAGCCTGTTATCGAAATCTCACGGCAAATGAAGATGAATGGAAACGATGATTGATTCGGTCTCAATTGGGAATATTTTTCTAAGAACTAGAGGTCACATGATAAACTCCGTTCCTGTTTTCTTCTCGGTAATCTTTGCCCTTTCTGAATCCAAGCCAATCAAAGCGACACTTATCAGCAAACAGTTAAACTGCATTTTAAGCACCTTTATTGTTCTTCTACTTTTACAATTATTGCTCCCTACATGTGCTGAGATAACATCAGCCTTAAAAGCACGAACTTACTAAGCTACAAAATAATTCAACGTTAACAACCATTTTCTCTTCTCAATTGAGAGCGGAAACTTCGTGAATCTTAATTCACCTTCCGTATCCATATCGTCCATACCCATAACCATATCCGCCAGCTCCACCATTTCCGGCATTTCCGGCATTTCCGCCACTAGGTTGGCTATTTCCGCCACTAGGTCGGCCATATCCCACATATCCGCCATATCCATATCCGCGACGATTTCCTGGAAAATGATTACATGATTAAACTTGAATTAGACTGAAAGTTCCCTAAACATTGAGGGCTTAAAAGTTATCCAATATTAGCAGCTACAGATAAGGCCTATTGTCCCTTCTTTGTCGTTGAATTTGGTTGGTCACTGTACTGACGCTCTATATAACATATAATTTTTGTAGGCATTAAGCGTGTGTTGTATTGGAAATCCGTGAATCTGGCTGCGCGTTGCTCTTGCAAGGGAAAAATATTGTTAATTTTTGGCTAAAAAACTCATAAAATTGAAGGTTTTCCACTAAAAAAGCAGCAGTAGCTTTTAAAATAATGAGTGGTCCTGAGGGAATTAGTCCGCCTCGGAAAACATTGGCTGCGGTCACATCTAGACTACTATTCACACTGCATACATTAAGCAACGCATATAAGATTAGTGCACATGAATAAATTATCACTTTGGCTCAACTGCCGTACGGTGCGGGGATCGTACAGGTACGGGACGATTGGTGCTTGCGGGGAGGCCCCGGAGATTAAAATGCTAGTTTTTTGTCTTCCCCACCCTCCCACCCTCTAGTCTCACACTGTGACCGTTGTCGGATCGCCAAATTTATCCCCAATCTTATTGCGGTGTGACAATGGATGCAGTGTGGAATAGTTTACCAACTAAAGTTACGACGGCGTTAATTATAGTTAGCTATTTCGGTAATGTGACCGCCTCTCTGTTCACCCTAACTATAGTTAGAAAATTTACGCCTCGCTGATCCAAAACAATACACACTAACTATAGTTATACCCAAGCAAGGTTCATGGGTTAGTCTTAAGTTTACAAACGAAAAACCAATCAGAATGCGACAATAGCACATTTGCACGATGTCGTCATTTGACTACAACTACCAGAATTCATTTCTCTTTTCTTTTATTATTCAAATTTTGAAACCGCAGTGGGGTTTGAAAAACAATTGCTCTAATTAGAATGATAAAAAGAAAAAGCGAAGGATTCTGGTAGTTGTAGTCAAATGATGCCATAAATCGCCTATTCTTTTCGCACGTGCGAGATGGACATAAAACTAATACGCAAAACAAAGCGTAAAGGGAAGGAAAAAAAGAAAAACAACATGCCAAGAAAGTACATATCACCAATGTTAGCAAAAATAAAGCTTGAATTCTTCGGTTCTAGCATCCTTACTTCATTTTATTTTCTTCAACGCCGAGATGCCATGCAAAAATAGAAAAAATAGAGGAACAACTAGACACTTCACAACAACAAGGGCTGTCATGAACTAATTTAAATTTGATTTTTTTCAAAAGCTAATCAGAACTAGCTATAGTTAACTGCATTGGTGTGACCGCAAAGACGACCGAAAGCACTAACTATAGTTAGGTATGCCGTCACGTAACTTGAGACTAACTATAGTTAAACTTTAGTTACGTCGTAGATGTGACCGCCTGGCCGCAGCCATTGAGATTCGAGGGAAACAAAATTAACTGGTTTCTCGAGGGACCAGTCATTAAAGGGACAGTCTCATTGGGATTTTGATGCATTTGTGGCCATAACGGAGCTCAAATTATGACTTAATAGCTTCGCTCATTCACTCATGCGTCTAGAACAACAAGGTAAAGTTATTAAGTGAATCATTCAAAGGGGAGCAAAGTGTAATTAGTTTTTAACGATTTATCCAAGACACGTGGGCAGAGTTTGAAAACGTCTGCCAGACGTTTTCAATTTTTGATTGAAATCTCATGCCTGAAAAACTCATGATAATACCTCTTTTGTTACTTTAGGGGACTGTAAAAGTCATTTTTAACAAAGCTAGACCATTATTTTTAAGCTACCATTAATGTAAATATATCTTTTGACTTTTGACTTTTCGAGGTGTGTTATACAGCAAAACGAAGACTAACAAGAACGGCGATTTTCGGTTAACATTCGCGGGCAGCATTGCAATGTTTTCCTGTGACTTCATACATTTTGCAATGTTGCCCGCTCAGAGACCTGGCCTTTGGCCTTTTATTGTAAGAGATCAAGTGACCATGAATAGCGCGCGCTATATACTAGTTATGCAACGCTTTTGAGTGGTATACTATGGAATATCCCACGAGTCACTTGTATTTTCTCGGTATACACACGAGCCTTTAGGCGAGTGTGTATACGAAGAAAATACAAGTGACAAGTGGGATATTCGATAGGATACCACGAGAAAGTGTTGTGTAACTATTTTATACCATGCCATAGAAAGTACGCTCACTAAATTTCATCGAGAATAAGATCGCAGCGCACGACGGGAAGGTTGGGTTGAATACCGTCGAATATACAACGGCTTTCCTGTATTCTGATTGGCTGTATTTTCTATGGCATGGTATAAATAATAATATTTTATGATATAAACTGCAGTGGTATAGCGAGTGGTAGCAAATCGAGAAAAATGGTATCACACATGTGTGGATAAAAATGATATCCACACATGTGTGATATCATTTTTGACCAATCAGCTCGCAGAGTTTGCCGTGTTTCAATGCTCAATAAGCCAAATTCTTTCGATATTAACTCGAAACATCTTCGGATCTTCTTCGGCAATCTTCGAAAAACTTCGGAAATTTTCGGGAAAGTTCGGAAAATGTTCGGAATCATTCGTACGACCTTCGGACAACATTTTGAAAATCTTCGGAAATCTTCGGAAAATGGTCGGAAATCTTCGGATAATCGTCAAAAACATCATAATTAGTAGGTTTATATATTAAACAGAATAATACACGGTTTATCTTCGAGTGTTCAAATCGATAGCTCAGGAGTGCAAAGTGACAGACAAGAGGAAGGGAAGTGGACAGTGGGCGGTAGCCCGGGAGAATGGGGGCGGGAGGTGAGAGAAGAAATTAAAAGAGGCAAGCAGGATTCTCAAGGCGGCGGGAACCGGGAAAAAACGAGACAAATTTCGCAACTTTCGGTAATACTTTGCGATAGAAATGACACAATGAAGTGGGAACCAACAAGTGGGAAACGGAAAGTTCAGATCCCCCTTTCTTCTCCATCACCCTATCTCCACCACACAAAGACGGCGTGTTTCTCTCCTTTCTCTCTATAAGATCAATTAGGAGCAAGCGCATGTTGCTATGTCGTGTTGCTACCCAAAAAGAAAGTCACTTTTAAAATCCCAATGAAAACATTTACTAACAATGACTTACCAGCCATTTGATTTTCCAGCTCCACAGAATCACGTTTTTGAGAATCTCTTTCAGACATCTTCACAGAATCGCGTTCTTCAAGATCCCTCCAAACAACACCAAGTGCATGATCCTTAGCAGCATTGCGCTTTGGGGAATCTCTTACAGAAGGTCGAGGAAAAGACATCGCCAGGCCCAAAGATAAGCAGAAGACAACAAGGCACTTCATATTCCTTCAAAAATACATAACAGGAAATTAATAGATTGTCAATGTAGCTTGTTGACAGTATAAGATGCATTGTGTGTCTATCGTAAATCCTACAAACACCTTTTTAATCGATTTGTAGAAGCATAACACATTTCTACCGAGAAATGTTGAAAAAAAGAAACAAAGGAAAAACATACGCTGAGGGAAATAAGTAGAAAATCCGAACACTAGTCCTAACACATTAGAATTTGGAATAAAGTGTAGGAAATTATACTTGTTATGTTCAGTGAATAATTTATGATTTATGATATTTCGTGACCATCAATGAGGAGTAATTAATTCGTGCGATGCAACAATTAAAGGAGCGTGACTTATTACGGAATGATAAGCCTTACACCAGAAGAAACAGACCGCAGTTCTAAAAGGAAAAGTAAATTAACCTTTTTGCGGGAGATTAATTGTACTCCCTCAACGTACGAAAATGAAGCTAACCTTGTGGTCAGTTCGGTTAATTGTGAAACATAACAATACGTCTTTTTAATCCTTTGCTGATATAAAATCAGTGTAAAGGAACACAACGATTCAAAGTTGCGCCTCAGCAGTTTTATTAATAATGTATTCGGTCAAACCCCGGGATTTGCATTTTATCCTGGTTGGCGGTTTGCTCCACCGGTTAAGACTTAGAGGCTTCGAAGAGTGTCAAATTCTCCACTCTCCGTGTATTGAAGCAAAGGAATAGAAATAAAAGAATTAAAGCATTTCACTGTGTACGAAGCTGACCTCCAGTAAAATGCCCGGGGTATATCCGTGGGGATGGACGGTTTTGGCTGATACATGCGTAATTCCAACGATTCGAAAGAGCGCGATCGGAGAGCGCACCTTATCTCTTAAACAACTGTAATACGCATTTAAGTAAACAAAAACAATCGATTTCCTTTAATAGCTCGATAGGCCTGTAGCAATTGCATTAACTAACGTAAAGCAGAATGTGGAGGCTAAAGTCGAGCAATGTGCTGATTCATTCCGGGCGTCTACTCCTTCGCAGCGCCCAAACGACAGGAATTTGGAAAATGTCTTACTAGAAGACACTTTTGAATTTTTAATGCTTCTAACGTTGCCGATATGCGTAAGCTAAAACAATTAACCAATTTTTAAGAGAAAATTGTCATACCTTAGTTTTCCAGCCTAGATGTACAAAGTTGTTAACTCGTCAGGTATTACAAGGTAAGAGTCATCAAACGCTCTCACCCTTGCCTTTTCATGAGATTTTCCACATGGTTTCTCCCACCCATTTTGGCCAAGTTTAACCAATGGGAACGCAGGTTATCTCAACATGCCGATCTTATCTATGATTATGACGAATTGTTATACTTAACTATAAGTACTGTGCTCTGCATGGGTGCTTAGAGGCCATTGTTCTCTTGGTAACAGGCCAATATACAAGAGGCCTAGATCACGCAACGTATACACATGCTATCACGTTCAAAAATTGGACTTACTCTTTATATTCTTATTCTTCATCATCACCATTTGAACTGGAAACACCATTGAATTCCATCAAATTAAATATCATTTTGGTGTCATAAACACGATATTTCAGTCTCCGTAAATTTCCATAAAACCACAACACAATAATTAAGTTGTTTTGAAGTCATGCTTCACAAGTCATACAGAACAAAGTGATAATTAACTTTTAAAATTCATGCTGTTCTCTAAAGAGAGCCGGTCGATCGATGAAGGTGAATGTCTTCAATGCCATTTTGAAACAAAACTGCTCGTAGTATTTTTGAGTCCTACAATAAAACTTGATACCTGTGACCGGGTTAAGTTGTGCAGGTCCACAGAGTGCACAATTAGTTATCACACTTCGCTAACTTCAAAGTACCCAGTCGATCGATAAAGACAAATCGCACGAGGAGTTCTTCAATATATCCAGTGATCAAACCAATGGGAAGCTGAGATGAGTGCTTAGGTTTGACGTCATCAAGAATGACTAGTCATTATAACAGTTTTATTTGCTAAATATTTTTAAGTGCTTTTACGCATTGGGAGAGATTTGTTTGTGACAAAACATTATGCATATTCCAAACTCGTGTAAAGTACTAGCCTGCTGTGAGTTTCTCTCTACACTAACATGTAATCTCGGGCACGCATTTTTAAAATATATTCAAATCTCGGTCGCTCCTTCTCGGGGTCTCTGCTGGGCAAACTTTCCACTCAGCCAGCAAAGTAACGCCTGCTTTTAAGCTAGGACTATAACTTTGCGATTTTACAAAATGAAAACTTGGCTATTAGTATTTTTCTAATCTTGAGTTGCTCTTTGGAGCGGTATCGCTAGATTTTCGCCACATAACCAATATCACAAGGTAAAATGAAGCCTCGAAGGGTCTATTCTAGCATATAAACACAAAAGCCCATCGATTCGAAAAGAAAGAACTACAGGAAACGGAAAGCAATTAAATAAATATTCGATAGCGCCTTGTTCCATTGTTGAGCCGTGTTCGGTTGTTTTGGTTCAAATTGTGTTCAATAAGGAAAAACTTTTTTCAGTTTAATCCGGGTTTAATTGGATGATCAACTCTTTCAAACAGCATTAAACTTTGTTGAATTAGTGCTGAGAGATTTGGTTGAAGTTTCGGTTGAGCAATATCCAACAATCTGTGTCAACCTAACCAACCAAATACGTCGTTTCCCAATCAGGTATACATGACTTATTTTAACAACCAAAGAGGCTTGTCCTTATGGATCATGCATGTCCTAAAAAAGTTATCAACCATTTTCACTGTAAAGAGGTTGGAAACTTAATTGATAATTAATTGGAAAACTTCAACCAAATTCGGTTGCCGTTGAAATGGTTGGTCTAGATGTAACACGACCCAACTAGATTATAATTTCACGACATTAACCATTAAAATTAGAATTTCAAGAGACCTTTTGGCAATTAAAGTTTTGATTATAGTTTTGATTGTCATTGTTCAACAACCATCACGGGCACAAAAACACAACAACCTCTTCATTTGATAACATCACAGGGCAGTAATAAATTATTTTTCCACCTTTGAAACGTTTAATTTTCCAAGTGAGAAAGAATGCGCACAAACAATTGAGAAACGTGCAGAAAAGGTGAGAACAGCTTGGTATAATTATGAAGACACATTTATATAAAGAGTGGATTCAGTCGTTGATAACGAATAAAACAGAGTCACTTGCTACCCTCGATTCCAGTTTTGTACAAACCAACCTCGTTGCCATGGCATCTCCGCTTTCAAGATGCATGGCGGTTGTGAAGACTCTGGGAAGGATGTTGTTCTACAACATTCCCAGTAATCTTTGCCCTCCCTCAATAAAAGCCAATCAAAGCAATACTTACCAGAAAACAGTAAAACTGCATTTCAAACACCTTTATTGCTTTTCCAATTTTACAATTATTGCTTCTTGAGCCCCCTTCTTACATGTATCAAGATAACATCAAATTGCTAAGCTACAAAGTAATCGAACAGCCCTTTTCTGGTCCATTCTCAAGTTAAAGCGGGGTATTCGTGAATCTTAATTTCCTTTTCGCCAAAAGCCGCCTTGGCAACATCTGCCGCGTTTTCCTGCAAAATCAAAAATAATTATATTTAAATGGCGTAAACCTTAAATTGTTTCTAAACAATGATCGTTAGAAGTGTATATTGTGCGGATAGAACTCTCGTCTGTGGCTTGGGTTCTATCTACGCCATCTCGGGAACGTTTGCGCTAATTGTTTGTGCGCATTCTTACTGCGCACGTAATTCACGTCGCAACGTCATGCCACGTCATGCATCGAGCGCGCACGCTGAGGAAACGTTGTAAACACCTTTATAACATAGCTTGCAGAGCCGCGCAATCAAATTCAGTGTACGTAAGCGTGCGCAAAATCCCGATAGTGCACGGTGATGACGTAATCGACGAGTGAAAATCTCACTGAGTAAGGCTCACACGCTGGATTTTGCGAAAGCGATGACATCTTTTCTTCGGAATATGGAAAGTGTGAATCCCTTCAATATTTTCCAAGGATACGAGCTACAAGGTAAGCTATTTCTTATTTCGAGACGGAGAGCAAAAGAGAAAATAAATTCGATTTTGCCATCAAAGTTGTTTGTGTGCTTTTCTTCATTCAAACAACAAGGTAAGCTGTCCAGAATCTTAAGGTCAAACAGTTGTATTCAAGTAGAAATTCCACTAATATCTAACAACTTTCAAGATCACGCCGCTACACTATTTAACAAACTTCCGACGAACCTTAAAAACACTGTGGACCATGATGCATTTTGCAGGGAAGTAAAGCGCTTCCTTTAAAAAAAAAACTAAACCAACAGATTGATCTCCTGTAGCTTTTTTTTTTTATTTTTATTTATTTTTTATTAAACATAACAATACGTCTTTTAATAATGTTTTTTTTTTTAAATCCTTTGTTGATATAAAATCAGTGTAATAGAACGCAACGATTCACAATTACGCCGCAGCAGTTGGCGGTGTAGACGGTCGAATGCTCCACAGGTTAAGGCTTCAAAGAGTGTCAAACGCGTCTTATATTTAACTAAACAAACAAACTTATATTAGCTCTATCGGCCTGTACCAATCCAGTCAACTAGCACAAAGCAGAAGAAAGCGGATAAGTTGAGCAATGTGTTGATTCATTCCGAGCGTCTACAGCTTCGTAGCCAACAATCGACAGGAATTTAAAAATGTCTTACAAAAGAATACTTCTGACTTGTCAATGCTTATACAATGCTCATAACGTTCCCGATATGCGCGTGCGCTGTATAACTTTAAATAGTATTTCCATACCTTAGTTTTCCAGCCGACTTGTGCAAAGTTAAAAGAGACGTTCGCTCTTCCGGTATCGCAAGGCAAGAGTGATCAAATGCTCTCACTCTTGCCTTTTCAAGAGATTTTCCACAGTGTTTCCCACCCATTAATTTTTGGCCAAGTTTAACCAATAAGAAGACTAGTTATCTCAACATGCCGATCTTATCTATCAATATGACGCATTTTACACTTAACTATAAGTACTGTACTCTGCATGGGTGCTCAGAGGCCATTGTTCTTTTGGTAACAGGTTAATATACATCTGTGTAAAAGGTTTAGATCACGCAACGTATACACCTGTTATTGCGTTCAAAAGCTGGACTTATTCTTTATATTATAAATTTTACTGTCATCATTTGAACTGGAAACACCATTGAATTTCATCAAATTAAATATCATTTTGGTGTCATAAACACGATATTTCAGTATCGGTGAATTTTCATAAAACCACTGAACAATAATTAAGTTGTTTTGAAGTCATGCTTGGCAAGTCATACCGAACAAAGCAATGATTATCTTTTAAAATTCATGCTACTCTCTAAGAAGAGCAAGTCGATTAATGAAGGCTGATTTTGACCACGATATTTTGAAACAAAACTATTCAAAGTATCTCTGAGTCCTTGACAACTTTATATCGATAACACTTCATATCTGTAACCGTGTTAAGTTGTACAGGTCCACAGAATGCATAATTAGTTATCACACTTCGATATTCTTCAAAGTACCCAGTCGATCGAGAAGACGAATCGCCCGAGGTGTTCTTTAATCCAGCGATCACACCAATAGGAAACTGAGATGAGTGCTTAGACTAGTCATTATAGCAATTTTAATTGCTAAATATTTTCAAGTGTGCTTTTACACAGTATGAGATGATTGTTTTTTCTTTAAAAATAACTAGAATGCATATTCCTAATTCGTGTAAATTAGTACACACAAGTTGTTCCCTGTACTAAGCTGAGTAATAATACAAGAGTTTGTTACGGAAAGTGGGGAGGTCGGCATTAACATCCATAACTTTTGAAAGAGTGTTTCACACACGGGATGATCCATTAATGAAAGATTGCTGAAAGGTAGTGGTTTTACCCTTGCGCACTGTGTACCGCACACAGTCTGGATTGCTGTTTGATCTAGTAAGGCGTTTGTTGCGTGCTTTAGGAATGACTGCCGGATTTATGTCAAAATGTCATGTTGAATGAGAAAATCATATCGATATATTTGTACCAGTTGAGCAAGTTCAGTTTATACAGTCTATCTTTGGGGGATAACACCCCCGCCCCCGCCCGACCACCCCACAAGGCCTTGGAGTCATGTAAATGAAGAATGGTTTCAGTCCTTGATTTAATAGGGACATTTTCTAAGAACTAGAAGTCAAATAATACCGTCGATTCCAGTTTTCTACAAACTGGACTTTCTTTCTCAGGGGTATCTCCTTTTTCAGGATGGCGGTTGGGGAATGTCGAAAAGACCGTGGGGAAACTTTGTTTCACACCTCAGTAATCTTTGTCTCCCTCCATCCAAGACAACTCAAAGCAATACTTATCAGCAAACAGTAAAACTGCATTTTAAACACCTTTATTGCTTTTCTACTTTTACAATGATTGCACCCAGCATGTGTTGAGACAACATCAGCACTAAAAGCACAAAATTTCTGAGCTACAAAGTCATCCAACTTTAACAGCCGTTTTCCATTCTCAAGTTAAACAGGAAGGATTCGTGGCTTAATTTACTTTCGTCCGCCGCTATAACATAAGGGGCATTTCCCTGAAAAATCAAAAATAATTATATTTAAATGACATTTAACATTAAAGTTTACCTACAACACCAATTAAAGTGTATATAATTCGTTTCTATGTTTTTGTTTAAAGTATAAAACCTCGGTTTCTTTATTCCAAGGGCTGATAGAATTCCCGTTTGCGGCTCGGGTCATATCTATTCGTCATCTCGGGAACGAAATGGCATGGGTATTATCTTTATCAGATTTAATAAAAGACATAGAAATGGATGTTTTATTCCTTTTGAGAAATTGCTACGAGAAAGAAATTGAAAAGAAGCGAGGAAAAAGACATTGGCTTTTGTTCGCGCCCTTGCCAAAAAATCGTTTACTCGTACAGTTAATGACCGCCATATCTATTCTTTATACTTTGATAAGAAATAGTTTTCTTTGGGAAAAATACCGGTGTTATTATAAATTTAAAGTTATTTGGAAAAAATCTAAACTCCAAGCGCTTAAACCGTGCCGAAAAGACACTAATACACTGATACACTAATAGAAGATGAGAGCTAAAGGCCGCTGTTAAACAAAAGTGCTTTCACCCGCTTACAACATTGCAAATATTCCTCTACATATATGTCTATCATAAACCATTGTCATCTCGTCCATTACGCAGATAAAGAAACGAACCAACTAGAATTCGAAACGTATCGAAACTATACCATGAGGGGGGGGGGGGGGGACTCCTTATAGTTGTCTACACGGGGAGGCTCCGCCAGAAAGGGGTACATTTTTCAGGGTCTACCTATATAAAAGGCTCGAGTAACACCAGTTGGAGTATACCAATATATGGGTAGAGAAAACTGTCGTTTAGGTATTTAAAATAGCCTTTCAACATATCTAGAACAGGCACACCGAATAGTCGATTCATTAAGTATTTTCAGGTCTAGGGGTTATTCAAATTAAAAATATTAAGAAAAGAGATGCATAAGGGGTACCACTTTTTATCGAAGGTATACGAAAGGGTTATCTTTTCTGTCTAAATGGTATGTGAAAGGGGAAGAATTTATACATCGGGGGGGGGGGGGTGGGAGTCTCCCCGTAAAAAGGAAATTTTAAGTACCCCGTCCCTCCCCCCGGAACAAGGACTTGCAGCTGCCTCTGGGAAACCCCACCAGTGCCCCACTTTGCGACATACTTTAATTTATACTAGTTATACGTGACTCGCAGGGCCTCGCGAAGCTCTGGGTTGGGGAGGGGAAGGGGGGGGGGGGGGGTCTTATAAATAAGGAGTGACAACCGTTTTTTATCGGTGATTTGTTATTGTTGCCTAGTAACGGACATGGCCGCGACACCTTCGTTCCCAGGGTCTACTCCGCTTTAAAGATGGTGGCTTTTTCTGGTTCGTTAAGAGGTATAAAGCGTTGGGAAGCGCAGGCTATTTTCAAAATCATCGACAAATCATTGGATAGTCGCATTTTGGACATTTATTTGATGGCATTAAAAAAAAAGGAAGAACGAACGGCAGGAGGATTCGAAGCCTCCGCCCGCGCGCCCCTGATGGCGATGAAAGGTTTTATATAGCCGTTGAGGGAGTATTATGTGGAAATCAGTGTTATTTTAATCCGAAAAGAAAAACGATAAAAATGCAAGGCTCAGGATTCGAACCCACAAAAAAAAGAAAAAAAAAAGAAAAAAAAAACCCCTAGCCGGATTCGAACCCCCGACCTCAGTTCCGAAGATCGGATTTCAAGTTCGACGCCTTACCATTAGGCCACCAGCGCGCGGCGGCCGTGTGACGTCATTTCCGCCACACACCAAGCTCACAAATATAGAAATATATATGACCGTAGACTCTACTCGAGATTTCATCCCGCCTGATCCCTTTGAGGGACAAAATTATACACCCCGCTACGCTCGGCCTTGGGCCTCGCTTCGCGAGGAATTAGAAAATAGCACAAAGTAAATACGTGCGCTGATTGGTTAAAAATTGTGTTTCTATAACTCGATGGAGACACAGACAGTTGTCGTAGACACGGCAATCAATATTCACGGCGCTGAAATAAGCAATGCAAAAATAACAACTAAGAATTGTGCTAAATTTTAATGTCACAGCTGACAAAAACCAGGTTAAGACTAAACTAGTAATACGTGACTCGCAGGGCCTCGCGAAGCTCTGGGTTGGGGAGGCGGGGGGGGGGGGGGGGTGGTGTTATAAATAAGGAGTGGATTATTTGAAGTTGAACATTGTACATATTCAATTTTCCACAGTAGGCAGGAAGATATATTTGTTAAAAATTAGTAACGGGCATTCCCAGGGTCTACGACGCTAGCTTTGAAGATGGCGGCTCTTTCAGGTTCGTAAAGAGGTATAAAGCGTTGGGAAGCGCAGGCTATTTTCAAAATCATCGACAAATTATTCGATAGTCGCATTTTGGACATTTATTTGAGGGCATTAAAAAAAAGAAGAACGAACGGCAGGAGGATTCGAACCCTCCGCCCGCGCGCCCCTGATGGGGATGAAAGGTTTATAGCCTGAATACCTTTTTCAGGGAGTATTATGTGGAAATCAGTGTTATTTTAATCCGAAAAGAAAAACTATAAAAATGAAAGGCTCAGGATTCGAATCCACAAAAAAAAAAATAAGGAAAAAAAAAAAAAAAAAAAAACCCTAGCCGGATTCGAACCCGCGCCCTCAGTCCCGAAGATCTGATTTCAAGTTCGACGCCTTACCATTATGCCACCAGCGCGCGGCGGCCGTGTGACGTCATTTCCGCCACACACCAAGCTCACAAATAAATAAATATATATATATATATGACCGTAAACTCCACACGAGATTTCATCCCGCCTGAGCCCTTTGAGGGACAAAATTATACACCCCGCTACGCTCGGCCTTCGGCCTCGCTTCGCGAGGAACAAATATTTGCACACCTGAAAACAAGCGAGTAAGATGTTTACAGAGCCTGCTACACATTCAAAAATAGTCTGTGAAAGGAATTATCGAAGCGGCTGACCTTTCAAAGAAGTATGTGAATTGGCGCAACTTCACTCCATTTTAGGCTTTGGAGCACTTCAGAACTATTCACAGCTCCTCAACAGGACAAGATATTCGTCCAGAATGCCGAGTCAAACTTCTTTTAACAGAAAAATAATGCGCTTTCACCTCCAAGGTTCGAGTCGCTCGATCGGCAGCGTCGGTCGTCAAACCATTCGGTTAGGTCGATGAAGCGAAATAAAACCACAATTCTTGACTCCTTCCAGTGCTTGACTTCAGTTAAACCATCGGCTTAATTATTTCTCATAATTACGTTAACTTTGGGGCCTGTTTTCTTTGTTTGTTTGGCCAAAAAACGGTGAATTTTAGCCTTGAAGCAAATGTTGAACAGTTGTTTTATTTCTGTTCATCGACTCCCTTACTATGATTGGTTGATTATGTTCATGACGTAAAACCGCGAGGTGAAAAGAATCTACGTTTTGATGTTAAATAAAGCGCTAAATATTACTTTGATGTGCGTTATTTTCTTTGTCCTGTTTTCTAAAAGAAATAGAAAACATGTTTTCCGTGTTTCTATCGAGTTATAGAAACACTCGTGAAAGTTTGGGAGAACTCGAAAAAGCTGTGGAAACACTCGTCTATCGACTCGTGTTCCCACAGCATTTCTCGTTCTCCCAAACTTCCACTCGTGTTTCTATTTACCTACTAGAAGATGGTTTTCCATGTTCTATAAGAAAATAATGCACGCTTGAGGTCTATAAAAGCTGCTAGTGGATGCCCGAGCCGTAAGGCGAGGGCATTCAGCTGCTTTTATAGACCTCAAAAGTGCATTATTTTCTTATAGGACATAGGAAAACCATCTTCTAGTGGGTTTAGAATATAGCATTAAAAAGAGCACAGAACTTACAAGACTCGCGGTCCCTTACGGCCGCTTACGGTATTTACAAACGCACGCAACATCGGTAAAAGTGAAAGTTTAGTTTATTATTTTCTTTGGCGGCTTCTTTATAATTATAAATAAACCAAGATACCATTTCATTCATATTTCCTATTTAAAGTCCTTTCTCCGACTACCAAAAGATTCTCACAAAGCCGACAAATCTAGTTGAAATATTTACGCATTCAAGCCTACTTCAATTTCATTCAAATGAAAAATTTCCATGCGTTCGTTTCGCAGCAAGTTTTTTAAATTCGCCTCTAATTTCGATTTAAAAAGAACAAAAGTGGAGTGTTCTGTCTTCATATTGTGGCTAAAAAAGGTTTCTTACCTCAAAGCGTTTCTAGAGTCCAGCTTGTTTTGCTAAATAGTTTCCAAACAATTTCGGCAGTTCACGGCAAAATAGTGGCGTACACAACTCCAAAGAACAACAGCAATTTTCAACGATTCTTTCTTTATCTGTCGCTTCCTTTGGCACTGTCTTACTTCCATTTAAGCATGTAAAACGTTTGTGATAAAAACTTGCTGCTTTAAAGCATCATTTAAACAACAAAACAAGAGAATAGAGGCGAAGTCGACGAAGTCGCGCGTTCAGCAAAATTCGACAAACAATTCGCACATCCGGGGTACCGGGCTTCTATAGTTTTCAGCTATGTTCTATTAAAAATAATGCCCGCTAGAATTCCATTGCGCGTATACAGCGGCTATATTCTAAAACTCGATAGAAACACGGAACATGTTTTCTATTTCTTAACTAAATCGGTAATCAATGAAGTTCTGGATCAAATAAAAGATGAAAACGGGTTTGCCCAATGTAGGTCCTATATAGTCGCAAGGAAAGGAAAGCTCCATTTCATTTGCTATTTCCAAACACAAACTTTGCCATGAATACCAAATCACGAAATAAAACTAAGGGTCTCGCTAAAGAGAGTTTAGAAAATCAACGAAAAAAGTTGTGCCGAATCGCATTGGAACGAAAAAATTAAAGGCAACAAAATATATGTCAATACAAAATAAGTAAGGTTTAATTTCCATGATTAGAACCCGAAAACAGTATAATTTATGTGGATTAACAGTTGCTGCGCTGTTATCGTGATCATGTCGTAGAAATGGCGCAACATTTCCACGACAGTAAAAGAGGTCAGTAAACAAACTCCTCGCTCGTGTGAATTTTGTTAACGCATGCATATTGCTAACAAGCGCAAACAGCAAACAAAGTGTCACTTTTTAAAATTCGAATGAAAATAGTTACTAACAATAAACCGATAGACTTACCAGACATTTTCTTTTCCAGCAACACAGGATCACGTTCTTGAGTATCGCTCTCTCTTGGAGACAAAATAGAATGACTTTCCTGAGAATCCCTTCCTAATGAAGACGGCACGGGAACACGTCTTTGAGGATCGCTCCCTATTTGAGGCAAAACTCTCTCCTCCGCAGAGGCTTTTCTCGTTCTGTCTTCATCGTTGCCTTCACCGCCCCAGGGAGCCTCTGCGGAGTGAAGAGGAGGCAAAACGGAAAAACGTTCGTGAGGAGTCATCCCTACTAGAGGCAGCACAGGATCACGTTCTTGAGGATCCCTCTGAGGGCCCCGTGGAACCAATGACATCGCCAGGCCCAAAGTTATCAACAAGAAAACAAGGCACTTCATATTCCTTCAAAAATACACAACAGATATTGGAATGCAGTGAAGGAATTTACATTTTTTAACTCAGTAAAAGAATTACCTTTTCAGACAGAAACACCAGTTGTTTATAAAAGATATATTTTCAGTGAACACTCTGTAGGCCTCTCTTGCAATCACCGTCGATGGCGAATTGATCTTTCTCAAACCCATTAAAACAAGGGAGTTTATAACATTTCTGATCTTAATTAGCGTAGATTTTTTGCGATTATATATTCCTTAGTTTTTAGTTTTGAAAAAAATATTTGTTATTATCTTGATAGTAAAAACATTTTCACGACAGTAAAAAAAGTCAGCAAACAGTAAAACTGCATTTTAAACACATTTATTGCCTTTCTACTTTTACAATTATTGCTACCTGTATGTTGTGAGATAGAATCAGCGCTAAAAGCCCAAAATTACTGAGCTACAAAGTCATCCAACTTTAACAGCCGTTTTCCATCTTCAATTCGTGAATCTTAGTTCACTTTCGTCCGCCGCCGCAACATGTGTCGCGTTTTCCTGCAAATTCAAAAATAATTCCATTAAAATAGCATAAACACTAACGTTTTCCTAAAACATCATTAGAAGTGCATATAATTTGTTTATATGTTACTTTTTTTTAATTTAAGAGATGAAACCTCTGTTTTAATGTTTCCAGTTACTGATAGAAATCTCGCCTGCGGCTCGGGTTCTACCTTTGCCGTCTTAGGACGAAATGACTAAGCTATTATCTTTATCAGATTAAATAAAAGACATAGAAATGAAGGTTTTTATCCCTTTTGAGAAATTTCTACGAAAAGAAATGTAAACAAAGCTAGGTAACTGACGTTGTGTTCGCACGCTAGTTAAAAAAGGTTTCTCGTATCAGAAAGATAACCGTGTTATTTTAAGTTACAGTTGTTAAATTTTTGAATGAAATAAAAGATGAAAACGGATTTTCGCTTCCCAGTGTAGGATGTCTTGGAACAAGCTCGATTTCATTTGCTATATCTAAACACGAACTATGTCATGAATACTAAGTCACTGAGAAATGTTTTATTCTGTTTGGTATATGCAGGTTAACAGTTGCTGCGATATCGTGGTGTGAACGTAGAAAGGGTCTGGAAATTGAGCAACATTTTCACGACCGTACAAATCCAGGTCAGCAAACAAATTTCTCGCCTATGTGGATTTTGTTAACGCGTGCACGTTGCTAACAAACCCAAATGCAAATGACAAACGCAGTGTCCCTTTTTCAATTAAAACAGTAACTAACTAAATTGAAGAACTTACCAGTCATCGTGTTTTCCAGCTCCACAGGATCGCGTTCTTGAGAATCACTCCATATTCCAGGCCAAAATACGGGCAAAAAAGTAGGATCAGGATCTGGAGGAACCCTCACAAGGTTGTGAAATTGAGAATCCATCACAGGATCACATTCTTTAGGATCCATTGGAGGCCCCTTCTAGAAGCCTCGTGCTAATTTATGACGAACCCCTATAAAAGGGCCATTTATAATTTCCCCGAGGGCGGCTGTTTAATATTGGCTTTCGCCTGGGTATTTCCAAACACCACGAAAAACATTGAAAAAACGTCACTTAGCGCATCAATTTTGGCGAACTTCAAAGTGTTTGGAAAAGCGATGAAACGCTGTCACGAGTGTTTTTATATACATTTTATAATCGAAACTAAAAGCTAAGGAGTAAATGTAAAAATATAATCCCCCAAAAAATCTATGTTAATTAAGATCAGATATGTTATACTGTAAATTCTTTTGTTTTTATGTCTTTGAGAAAGATTAATTCGCCATCAGGTGATTAAAAAGAGGTTTCCAGAGTAATTTTTGGATTATATTTTTACATTTACTCCTTAGCTTTTAGTTTCGATTATAAAATGTATATAAAAACACTCGTGACAGCGTTTCATCGCTTTTGCAAACACTGTCAATGCTTATACAATGCTCCTAACGTTGCATTTCCATACCTTAGTTTTCCAACCAAGTTTTCCAAAGTTTAAAGAGATGTTCGCTCTTCCGGTATCGCAAGGCAGGAGTAGTCAAACGCTCGCCTCTTGCTTTTCAAGAGATTTTCCACATGGTTTCTCCCACCCACTAATTTTTGGCCAAGTTTAACCAATAAGGGACGGACCATTATTTTTTGGAGGGGGGGGGGGGATGAAAAATATTGAAAAGAGTTGTTTGCAGGGCCTGGAAAGACAAAATAAATTGTTTGCAAAAACGATATGTATAACAAAAAAATAGTAAGAATTTCGAAAAAAATGTTTGCAGAGGTGCATAAACTAAAAAAAAGGGGGCAGAGGAAAATTTTTCATCCCCCCCCCCCCCTCTCCAAGAAAATAATGGTCCGTCCGTCCTAAGAAGACTAGTTATCTCAACATGTCGATCTTATCTATCAATATGACGCATTTTACACCTAACTATAAGTACTGTTCTTTGCATGGGTGCTTAGAGGCCATTGTTCTCTTGGTAACAGGCCAATATACGTCTGTGTAAAAGGTTTAGATCACGCAACGTATACACCTGCTATTGCGCTCAAAAGCTGGACTTACTCTTTATATTATAAATTTAACTGTCATCATTTGAACTGGAAACACCATTGAATTTCATCAAATTAAATATCATTTTGGTGTCATAAACACGATATTTCAGTATCGGTGAATTTTCATAAAACCACTGAACAATAATTAACTTGTTTTGAAGTCATGCTTCGCGAGTCATACCTAACAAAGCAATGATTAACTTTTAAAATTCATGCTGCTCTTTAAAGAAAGCAAGTCAATCGATGAAGCCTGATTTTGACCATGATATTTATAAAACCTCATCTCTGTGACCGGGTTAAGTTGTGCAGGCCCGAGGTATTCTTTAACCCAGTGATCCGAAACCAATAGGAAACTGTGATGGGTACTTAAGCTAGTCATTATAGCAGTTTTAATTGCTAAATATTTTCAAGTGCTTTTACACAGTATGAGATGATTTTTTTTCTTTCATAATAACTAGAATGCATATTCCTAACTCGTGTAAATTAGTACACACAAGTTGTTCCTTGCACTTAGCATGCGCAGCCAGGGGGGGGGGGGGGGGGGGGAGTGGGATACCACTGTGATACCCCATTTTTTTGCCCTGGGATATCAATATACCTGAAAACTGCAAAAACGATGATATCAAATACCTAAAATTATTACCTAAAAGCTACCATTATTTGTTTGGAGAGGAGGGATCCAATTTTCTTCAAGACAAACAGTTTTTTATGTGTCATTGTCTATGGGCACATCGGAAATGTAATTTCCAGCATTCTGGGCATAAAAAACAGTGCTGTTGATGATGTATCGTGATGTATAAATGGCTGACAATCTATTGTCGTCAAACTATTTGATTTTTTTAAAGTCACACAAGCACTCGTCTCAGAATAAGACACTTCAAAAGGAAAAAAACATCAACATTAAGCTTATATAAAGAATACCAAAAATTTTGGAAAACAAAATACTTTATACCCGTATTTAGGCAAAAATAATACCGAAAACCTTGGTTAAAAACACCCAAGATACCGTATACCTAAAACGTATTAATTTTCACTAATAAGGTGGCTAATATTCAGAGAAGGGGAGGAAAGCTTGGTATAATTATGAAGACACATGTATATGAAGATTGGTTTCAGTCGTTGATAAGGAATATTTTTCTAAGAACTAAAACTCACTTGATACCCTCGATTCCAGTTTTGTACAACCAACCTCGTTGCCAGGGCCAACTCCACTTTCAAGATGGTGGCTGGAAAATGCCCAAACGACCCTGGGAAGGATTTTGTTCTACAACATTCCCAGTAATCTTTGCTCTCCTTTAATCCAAGCCAATCAAAGCGATACTTGTCGTCAAACAGTAAAACTGCATTTTAAACATTTTTATTGCCTTTCTACTTTTACAAACATTGCTTCCCGAGCCCCCTTTCCTGCATGTATCGAGATAATAACTTTAAAAGCGCAAATTGCTAAGCTTCTAAGCTTCAAAGAAATCGAACAGTCATTTTTCGGTCCATTCTCAAGTTAAATCCGGACATTCGTGAATCTTAATTGACTTTCGCCCGCCACCGCAACATCTGTCGCGTATTCCTGAAAAATAAAAAATAATTCCACTAAAATGCCAATAGCCTGAGAGTTTTCCTAAAACATCGTAAGAATATTGTATATAATTCATTAGTTTTTATGTCTTAATTTAAGGATGAAACCTTCATCCACTTGTTTCCAAGTGCTAATAGAACCCTAGCCTGCGGCTGGAATTCTAGCCACGCCATTTAGGGAACGAAGTGTCGACCTTTATCAGATTTAAAAACAATAGAAACGGAGGTTTTTTCCCTTTTAAGAAATTGCTACAACAAAAAAATAAAATATCTAGAAACGAGGTAAGAGACGTTTTTCTTTGTTCGACAAGTGCTAAAAAATCAGTTTTCCCCGTACCACAAACACTATATCTATCCGATATTTACCAAATAGAAGATGATTTTCCTGTTCTATAAAAAAAAAATAATGACCCCTCAGATTCCATCGCTCTTATACAGCGGCTATATTTAAAACTCTAATAAGAAATACTTTTTTAGGTGAAAGATACGCGTGCTATTTTAACTAAAGCATTTTTTTAAACTTATACATTTTTTATACGGAGTAATATTTTGCAATTTATTAACTGCTAAATTTTGATTTTGTTATATCAGTAGTATATCGTGATTCACTTATTTGAAAAAAGTTTTTTCTCTAGAGTGAGTTTGATACAAAATTGGCAAAATAATATGTCGATACAAAAAAGGCTTAATTCGTGATTAGAACCAGAAAAAAGTTGTCATTCTTTTCGGTATTTGCGGATTAACAGTTTCTTCGATATTGACGTGATCGTAGAGACGGCGCAACATTTTTACGACAGTAAAGCATGATAAAGCGGTCGTGACTAATGTCTCGCTTGTACAGATTTTGCTAGCGTGCGAGTTGCTACCAAAGGCTTGTTTAATATTGTAATTCGTTTGTGTCTGTAGTATTGTAATTAGGTTCTTGTATGTATTATTGTCATTGTAATTTCAAAAAGAAATAAAATAAAAAAAGAGTTGCTACTAAACCCATTATGATTAAAGGGACACGGTCAGCGTTCTTACTGCGCTGACCTGGTCACTAGTTTTCACGTTTTGAAAAAAGTCCACCGTGGCCTTTTTTCAAAACGAACATTCAGAAATCTGCTTCAATCTTCTCAGTGTTTCACTAAATGGGAAAATTTAGAAAAAAAAAACACTGCGAAGATTGAAGCAGATCTCTGAAGGTTCTCAACGTGTATTTTTGATTTTGGGTTAAGGTGGACTTTTTTTCAAAACGTGAAAACTAGTGTCTAGGTCAACGCGGTCTGAACGCTAACCATGTCCCTTTCAACCTAGAAGCAAATAGCAAATACAGCGTCACTTTTTGAAAGTCCATGAAAACAGCTACTAAAAATAAAGCGATAAACTGACCATTCATCGTGTTTCCAAGTTCCACAGGATCACTTTCTTGAGGATCCCCTACAAGTCCTGCAGGTGCATACGGTGAAGGCATCCTCGCCGGACCACGTTTGTGAGGATCCCTCATAGGACCATGATATTGAGGACCTTTTACAGGATCACGTTGTTGATGATCGCTCTTTATTAGAGGCCCAACAAAATGACGTCCCTTAGGATCCATCCCTACTGGGGGCAGCACAGGAGAATCGCTCTCAGGGTCGCGAGATATGAAAGATGACAACGCTAGCTAGGCCCAAAGTCATCAACACGAAGACAAGGCACTTCATATTCCTTCAGAGATACAAATACGCAGAGATTGGAGTGAAGTAAAGAACGTATAATTTTTAATTAAAGGAATTACCTTTTGAGACAGGATCACCAGTTGATTGTAAACGATTTTTTCAGTGGACTCCCTGAAAGCTTTTCTTGTAATCACCGTACGCGTCGATGTTGAATTAATCTTTCTCAACCAATTAAAACATGAAAAATAATAACATATCTGGTTTTAATTAGCATAGATTTTTTATGAATATATTTTTACGTTTAAGTCTCAGTTTTTAATTTCAGTTGTGAAGATGCATATCAAATACGCACGAAACAGGCAATCGTTGCATTTCCAAACACTTCGAAGTTCGTCAAAATTGCTGCGCTGTGCGTCTTTTTTTCAACTCTTTCCTCGGTGTTTGGAAATTCCTAGTCGAGCCCTATATTACGCGGCCAGTCTCGGGGACATGGTAAGTTTCTTCTTTATAGGGGTTCGTTTCACCAGCCGATTGCCAATTCCAAAGATAAGTAACTGAGAGGAAAAATTCTAAGGGATAACACCCCCCTCCCCCCACCCCTCTCACCACCACCACTACCACCGCCCATCCAATAAGGCCTCGGATTCATGTAAATGTGGATTGGTTTCAGTCCTTGATTTAATAGGGACATTTTCTAAGAACTAGTACTTTGTTCCACAACTCGACCTTCTCAGTAATCTTTGCCCCCCCCCCCTCATCCAAGCCAAACAAAGCATTTTTTTTATAAGTAGTAAAACTGCATTTTAGATAGCTTTATTATTTTTCTACTTTTACAGTGATTGCACCCAGCATGTGTTGAGATAACATCAGCGCTAAATGCACAAAATTTCTGAGCTACAAAGTGATCCAACTTTAACAGCCGTTTTCCATTCTCAAGTTAAACGGGAAGGATTCGTGGCTTAATTCACTTTCGTCCGCCGCTATAACATAAGGGGCATTTCCCTGAAAAATCGAAAATAATTATATTAAAATGACATTTAACGTTAAAGTCTACCTAAAACACAAATTGTGTAAAAAAAGTGTATATTATTCGTTTCTATGTTTTTGTTTAAGGTATAAAACCTCGGTTTCTTTATTCTAAGGGCTGATATAATTCCCGCTTGCGGCTCGGGTTATATCTATTCGTCATCTCGGGAGCGAAATGGCGCGGCTATCATCTTTATCAGATTTTAATAAAAGACATAGAAATGGAGGTTTTATTCCTTTTGAGAAGTTGCTACGAGAAAGAAATTGGAAAGAAGCGAGGAAAAAGACATTGGCTTTTGTTCGCGCCCTTGCAAAAAAATCAGTTTACTCGTACCGCCAACGCCCGCCATATCTATTCTTTATACTTTGATAAGAAATAATTTTCTTTAGGAAAAATACCGGTGTTATTTTAAATTAAAAGTTATTTGGAAAAAATCTAAACTCCTAGCGATTAAACCGTGCCGAAAAGACACTAATACACTGATACACTAATTGAAGATGAGAGCTAAAGGCCGCTGTTAGACAAAAGTGCTTTCACTCGCTTACAACATTGCAAATATTCCTCTACATATATGTCTATCATAAAACATTGTCATCTCGTCCATTACGCAGATAAAACAACGAACCAACTAGAATTGGAAACGTATCGATACTATGCAGGGGGGACTCCTTAAAGTGGTCTACACGGGGAGGCTCCGCCAGAAAGGGGTACATTTTCAGGGTCTAGCTATATAAAAGGCTAGGAGTGGCAACAGTTGAAGTATACAAAAGGGTAGAGAAAACTGTCGTTTAGGTATTTAAAATAGCCTTTTAACATATCTAGAACAGGCACACCGAATAGTCGATTCATTAAGTATTTTCAGGTCTAGGGGTTATTCAAATTAAAAATATTAAGAAAAGAGATGCATAAGGGGTACCACTTTTTATCGAAGGTATACGAAAGGGTTATCTTTTCTGTCTAAATGGTATGTGAAAGGGGAAGAATTTATACATCGGGGGGGGGGGAGTCTCCCCGTAAAAAGGAAATTTCAAGTACCCCGTCCCTCCCCCCGGAACAAGGACTTGCAGCTGCCTCTGGGAAACCCCACCAGTGCCCCACTTTGCGACATACTTTAATTTATACTAAAGCGGTAATCAATGAAGTTCTGGATCAAATAAAAGATGAAAACGGGTTTGCCCAATGTAGGTCCTATATAGTCGCAAGGAAAGGAAAGATCCATTTCATTTGCTATTTCCAAACACAAACTTTGCCATGAATACCAAATCAATGAATCACCAAAAACTAAGGGTCTCGCTAAAGAGAGTTTAGAATATCAACGAAAAAAGTTGTGCCGAATCGCATTGGAACGAAAAAAGGCAACAAAATATATGTCAATACAAAATAAGTAAGGTTTAATTTCCATGATTAGAACCCGAAAACAGTATAATTTATGTGGATAAACAGGTGCTGCGCTGTTATCGTGATCATATCGTAGAAATGGCGCAACATTTCCACGACAGTAAAAGAGGTAAGTAAACAAACTCCTCGCTCGTGCGAATTTTGTTAACGCATGCATATTGCTAACAAGCGCAAACAGCAAACAAAGTGTCACTTTTTAAAATTCGAATGAAAATAGTTACTAACAATAAACCGATGGACTTACCAGACATTTTCTTTTCCAGCAACACAGTATCACGTTCTTGAGTATCGCTCTGTCTTGGAGACAAAATAGAATGACTTTCCTGAGAATCCCTTCCTAATGAAGACGGCACGGGAACACGTCTTTGAGGATCGCTTGCTATTTGAGGCAAAACTCTCTCCTCTGCAGAGGCCTCTTTTGTTCTGCCTTCATCGCTGGTAGTTCCTAGGCTGCGCTCCCTTGTTCTCAACTTTCCGCCCCAGGGAGCCTCTGCGGAGTACGAAGGAGGCAAAACGGAAAAACGTTCGTGAGGAGTCATCCCTACTAGAGGCAGCACAGGATCACGTTCTTGAGGATCCCTCTGAGGGCCCCGTGGAACCAATGACATCGCCAGGCCCAAAGTTATCAACAAGAAAACAAGGCACTTCATATTCCTTCAAAAATACACAACAGATATTGGAATGCAGTGAAGGAATTTACATTTTTTAACTTAGTAAAAGAATTACCTTTTCAGACAGAAACACCAGTTGTTTGTAAAAGATATATTTTCAGTGAACAGTCTGTAGGCCTCTCTTGCAATCACCGTCGATGGCGAATTGATCTTTCTCAAACCCATTAAAACAAGGGAGTTTATAACATTTCTGATCTTAATTAGCGTAGATTTTTTGCGATTATATATTTCTTAGTTTTTAGTTTTGAAAAAAATATATGTTATTATCTTGATCGTAGAAATGGCGCAACATTTTCACGACAGTAAAAGAGGTCAGCAAACAGTAAAACTGCATTTTAAACACATTTATTGCCTTTCTACTTTTACAATTATTGCTTCCTGTATGTTGTGAGATAGAATCAGCGCTAAAAGCCCAAAATTACTAAGCTACAAAGTCATCCAACTTTAACAGCCGTTTTCCATCTTCAATTCGTGAATCTTAGTTCACTTTTAAATAGCATAAACACTAACGTTTTCCTAAAACATCATTAGAAGTGCATATAATTTGTTTTCATGTTACTTTTTTTTAATTTAAGGGATGAAACCTCTGTTTTAATGTTTCCAGTTACTGATAGAAATCTCGCCTGCGGCTCGGGTTCTACCTTTGCCGTCTTAGGACGAAATGACTAAGCTATTATCTTTATCAGATTAAATAAAAGACATAGAAATGAAGGTTTTTATCCCTTTTGAGAAATTTCTACGAAAAGAAATGTAAACAAAGCTAGGTAACTGACGTTGTGTTCGCACGCTAGTTAAAAAAGGTTTCTCGTATCAGAAAGATAACCGTGTTATTTTAAGTTACAGTTGTTAAATTTTTGAATGAAATAAAAGATCGTTTCCCAGTGTAGGATGTCTTGGAACAAGCTCGATTTCATTTGCTATATCTAAACACGAACTATGTCATGAATACTAAGTCACTGAGAAATGTTTTATTCTGTTTGGTATATGCAGGTTAACAGTTGCTGCGATATCGTGGTGTGAACGTAGAAAGGGTCTGGAAATTGAGCAACATTTTCACGACCGTACAAATCCAGGTCAGCAAACAAATTTCTCGCCTATGTGGATTTTGTAAACGCGTGCACGTTGCTAACAAACCCAAATGCAAATGACAAACGCAGTGTCCCTTTTTCAATTAAAACAGTTACTATCTAAATTGAAGAACTTACCAGTCATCGTGTTTTCCAGCTCCACAGGATCGCGTTCTTGAGAATCACTCCATATTCCAGGCCAAAATACGGGCAAAAAAGTAGGATCAGGATCTGGAGGAACACTCACAAGGTTGTGAAATTGAGAATCCACCACAGGATCACGTTCTTGAGGATCCATTGGAGGCTCCTTCACAAGATCACGTTCTTGAGGATCCCTCGCAGCATCAGGAAATCGAGGGAATGACATCACCAGGCCCAAAGTTACCAACAAGAAAACTAGGCACTTCATATTCCTTCATAATGCATAACAGAAAATTAGAGTGAAGTGCAAGAACATTTACTCGTAAATTAACGGAATTACCTTTTGAGACAGAATTAGTTGATTGTAGAAGGTTTTCAATGGATACTCTGGAAACCTCTTTTTAATCACCTGATGGCGAATTAATCTTTCTCAAAGACATAAAAACAAAAGAATTTACAGTATAACATATCTGATCTTAATTAACATAGATTTTTGGGGGATTATATTTTTACATTTACTCCTTAGCTTTTAGTTTCGATTATAAAATGTATATAAAAACACTCGTGACAGCGTTTCATCGCTTTTCCAAACACTTCGAAGTTCGCCAAAATTGCTGCGCTAAGTGACGTATTTTCAATTTTTTTCATGGTGTTTGGAAATACCCAATCGAAAGCCAATATTAAACAGCCGCCCTCGGGGAAATTATAAATGGCCCTGTTATAGGGGTTCGTCATAAATTAGCACGAGGCTTCATCGAAACATCACTTTTTTCACCTCAGGAGAAGGCTACTCGTGAACCACACTGGTACATACGCAGGGTTAAAGAGGCAATTCAGAAAAGACTTCACCTTAACAATATCAACAGGGATATCGGAAATGAAATTTCCGAAGCAACTGCATGGATGCCCACGATCAAAAAACACAACGCCAGAAAAACTGAACGACAGCGCCGGACCGCTAGCTGAGGGAACAACAGCATACCGGAACAGCAAGGATCGAAATGCACCAATCACAGCTGTTGAAAATCAACCAATCACAGCGCATCAGCATGCTTTATAAAGTTACACCTGGCCAGTCGATCTTATCGCCTGATGAACACTAGCAGTGTGCAGTCGAAACGTCGCAATCTACATCACAAGTGACAACGTCGTGAAACAAACGAAACATACTTTATTACTTTTGTACTCTACCACAATGATTAACCACAACATTTTTACGATATTAACCTTTATTGCTTTCCTACTATTTCAGTTATATCTCCATGCATGTACCTAGATAACATCAGCTCTAAAGGCGTAAAATTACTGAGCTACAAAGTGATCCAACTGTAGCAGCCATTTTCCATCTCATGTTAGAACGGAAAGTTCGTGAATCTTAATTCGCTTCCACCATCCGCCACAACATCTGCCGCGTTTTCCTGGAAAATAGTAAAATAACGTTAACCTAAAGTCTTTAAAGGGATGGAACAATGTTTTCTACCTCCAAATGCTGATAGAACTCTCGTCTGCGGCTGAGGTTCTAGCCACGCCATCTCGGGAACGAAGTGATCTTTATAAGATTTTAAAAAGGACATTCAAACGAAAGTTGTAATCTTTTTAAGAAATTGATACGACATAAAGATACAAAAACGAGGTTTTAGAGGTTTTTTGTTCGTGCAGGTGCTAAAAAATCAGTTGCCGCGCACTGTTAACGTTATATCTATTTTTTATTTACCAAATAGAAAATAGTTTTCCATGCTTTATAAAAAAAATGCCCGCTTTTATCTTTCATATAGAGCGGTTATATTCTATTCTCTAATAAGGGATAGCGTTTTTATGGGACAAATACCCATGTTTTTTTAACTTTAGGGTTTTGAAAAAAAACAAGCAAATGTAAACTCCAAATGTGCTTTCGCACGTTTTATAAATGGCGAAGTTTTTGGTAATTTTTTGTAAACCGAGAAAATTTTATTTTACCGTTAATAAAAAGCAAAATCTTTGGTTGCTTTAGTTATTATTTTGCAGCTAATTAATTAACGGCTAAATTTTTGTATAAGTTGTATATGGTATGTAGAGATTCATTAATTCCGGCCAGTGACAAATGGCACTGGAAAGAATGAAGCACAAAAAAAATATGTCGATACGAGATATATATTATGACTTTCCATAATTAGAACCCGAAAAAAGTTGTCATTCTTTTCGACATATTTGGATTAATAGTTTCTACGATATTGCCGTGTTAGTAGAAATGGCGCATTTTTTTTACGACAGTAAGCATGATAAAGAGGTCAGTAAACAAACTTCTCGCAAGTGCGGATTTTGCAAGCGCGTGAAGGGTGGTATTAAATTAAACCTAAAAGCAAATAGCAAACACAGTACGTGTCACTTTTTGAAAGTGCAGTGAAAACAGCTACTAACACTAAACTGATAGACTTACCAGTTGTTTGTTTTTCAAGCTCTACAGGATCACGTTCTTGAGGTTCCCCTGCAGGTGAATATGGCGGAAGCATCCTCGCCGGACCACCTTCTTGAGGATCCCTCATAGGACCAGGATATTGATGATCCTTCACAGGATCACGTTCTTGAGGATCGCTGTCTAATGGAGGCCCAATGAAATGACGTCCCTTAGGATCCATCCCTACTGGGGGCAGCACAGGAGAATCTCTCACAGGGTCGCGAGATATAAAAGATGACATCACCAGGCCCAAGCTCATCATCACGAAAACAGGGCACTTCATATTCCTTCAGAGATACAAATACGCAGAGATTGGAATGAAGTGAAGGAAAATATATTTGTTGAATAAGAGAATTACCTTCTGAGACAGAATCACCAGTTGATTTTAGAAGATTTTAAGTGGATACTCTGAAAACCTTTATTGTAATGACAGTCGATGACGAACTGATTTTTCTGTAACTCATTAAAACAAGGGACCGTATACATATCTTATCTCAAAAAGCATAGATATTTTTGCGATTATATTTTTGCATTTACTTCTTACTTTTTAGTATCGATTAAGAAATGGATATATCAAACACTTAAGACAATGTTTCAAACGCGTGCACCTCGTATGTGCGTCGTATTTTTAACTCTTTTCTCCGTGTAAAGAAAATCCGGTCACGTGACTTGTCAGATAATGGCCTTTGAAGGACTCTTCAATGGAACAAAGTTGTACAAAAATCTTATCCGTTGGAGGTTTGGTTTCCAAAAAATAACGGTCAGAAATCTTTCTTAGCAACAAATTGTAAGTTAGGAAGGACCCCCCTTAAAGAACTAGAAGTCACCAGTTTTCTACAATATTCTCGGTAATCTTTGCCCTCCCTCAATCCAAGAAGCGATACTTATCAGCAAACAGTAAAACTATATTTTAAACACCTTTATTGCTTTTCTACTTTTACAATTATTGCTCCCAGCATGTACCGAGATAGCATCAGCACTAAAAGCCCAAAATTATGGAGCTACAAAGTCATCCAACTTTGACAACCGTTTTTCATTTGTGAATCTTAATTTACTTTCGCCCGCCGCCGCAACATGTGTCGCGTTTTCCTGCAAAATCGAAAAAAAGGCATTAACAATTAACATCGTAACAAGTTTATATAATTTGTTTGTTTTTTTTTTGTTTTGTTTTTTTAGTAGTTAAGGAATAAAATCTCCATTTTAATGTTTCCAATTGCTGATATTGCCTACGGCTCGGGCTCTATCAATACGTCATCTTGGGAACTGACTTAGCTATAAAAGACACAGAAATGGAGGTTTTATCCCTTTGAAATTCAAGAAATTGCTACGAGATAGAAATGTAGAAGAAACGAAATAAACGGAATAAACTGCACAAGTGGTTTCGCAAGAGCGAGATCACAAAACTAACGACGAAAGAAGGCAAAAATATATGTCGATAACAGGCAAGTAAAACCCGAAAAATGTTATCATTCTCATCGGTACATGTATATCGACAGCTGCTGTGATATCGCGTTGTGAATGTAGAATTAAGATAGACTTACCAGTCATCGTGTTTTCCAGCTTCACAGGATCACTTTCTTGAGGATCCCTATCAGGTGGGGGCGCGGGAGGCATCCTAATAAGAGGACCTTCTTGAGGATCGCTCGCTACTAAAGGCAACACAAGATCACGTTCTTGAGGATCGCTCTCTATCGAAGGCCCAACGAAATGACTTTCCTGAGGATCACTTTCTTGAGAATCCCTTTCATGTTCTTGAGGATCCGTCGCGGCATCATGATGTCGACGACATGACATCGCCAGGCCCAAAGTTAGCAACAAGAAAACAAGGCGCTTCATATCCCTTAGAAAATACATAAGAGAAATTGGAATGAAGTGAGGGAACATACACTCCATCTATACTTGTTAATAATGATTAAGGGTAATTACCTTTTGAGAAAGAATCGCCAGTTAATTGTAGAAGATTTTTAGTGGACACTTTGAAAGCCTCTCTTGAAATCACCACTGATGGCGAACTGAATTTTCTCAAACCCATTAAAACTTTATAACAAAGTCATATCTGATCTTAATTAGCATAGATTTTGTTATGAGTATAATTCACGTTTAGATATCAGTTTTTAGTTTCGATTGAGAAGATATACGTCAAATACGCACGATCGCGAGACACGATTTTATCGCATTTCCAAACACGTCGAAAATAAATATTTGAGACACTTCGTAGAGTTTTACGCTTAAAAAAAGTCAGAGTCCCCCAAAATACAGTTTACAAAGTAATGGCCCTCCCCAGACTGGCGCTCAAAAAGTATTGACCCTCCCCCCAGATATAGTCGCCCTCCCCCCCCCCCCCCAAAAAAAAATAATAATAATAACGACAGGTCCCTTAGCAGCTATATCGATATTTCAGTTTTGAATTAAATATCGTTCAACTACTGTACATTCTCTCGCGTTAATTGTTTTTGTTATTATTGTATTATTAAGGAAAACTTGGATTAAATAAATTTTAAATCCTGTCCAAATTCTTTAGTCCACGCATATCCATTGTTTACGGTCGGGCGATCGTTTCCGGTCTAGGGATCATATTTGCCGTTCAATTTGGGGATCATTTCCGGTCCTAGGATCATTTGCGGTCCAATTTGGGGATCATTTTCGGGCCGGGATCATTTGCGGGCCTGCAGAACTCACCAACCTAGTTCCCAGGGTCTCTCTCTCTCCCCGCTCCCCAGAGCGAATGAAGAGGGGGAAGAAGGGTGGGGGGAGAGAGAGAGACCCTGGGAACGAGGTTCGAAACTCAAGTGATGTGTTCGGTTCCCGTTTTCTACAACAAACTTGTCCCAGGGGCATCTGCCGTTTGAAAATATCGAGAACACCCTGGGAAGGATGCTGTTCTAGAACATTCCCAGTAATCTTTTCCCTCCCTTCATCCAAGCCAAACAAAGCAGTGCTTATCTGCAAACAGTAAAAATGCATTTTTAACTCCTTTATTGTTTTTCTACTCTTCCAGTTATATCTCCATGTATGTACCGAGATAATCAGCTCTAAAAGCGCAAAATGACTGAGCTACAAAGTGATTCAACTTTAACAGCCGTTTTCCCCTTCTCAAGTTATCCGCCGAATCTGCCGCCCCTGCAACAACTGCCGCTTTTTCCTGAAAAACGATTATATTAAAATGGCATTAACCTTAATATTTCCCAAAAAGTCGTTAGAAGCTCTTTTCTCGATGTTCCCTCCTTCAATCCAAGCCTGAATAAAAGCGATACTTGTCAGCAAACATTAAAACTGGATTTTAACCACCTTTATTGCTTTTCTACTTTTATAAATATTGCCTCTCGCATGTTGTGAGATACCATCAGCGCTAAAAGTGTAAAATATCTGAGCTACTGAAGTGGTCCATCTTTAACAGCCGTTTTTCATCTTAAAGTCGTGAATCTGAATTCACTTTCGTCCTCCTCCGCAACATCTGTTGCGTTTTCCTGCAAAATCGAAAATAATTTCATTAAAATGGCATTAACATTAAAGTTTTCCTCAAATATCATTATAAGTGTATACATAAACAATAGCCTTCATTTGGCCCGAAAAAATGCTCTGATATTTGTCCACGGACAGAAGCAAACAGTTTTCTGGGAGCAAAAACTCGAGGAAAACTGTGATCTTCGAGGAACAGATTATGTCCAAAAATAAATATCAGTACATTTTTTAAAGCCAAATGAAGGCTATTGTGTTCATTACCCTCAAATATTTTTACGTAAGAACGTTAATTTCGAGAGATTTTTTCCCAAAGGTTTCAAACGTCAAAGTAATACTGTCGGCGTTCAAAAATATTGCTTGTTCCTTTTGCAAATGTTCAGGTCTATTCTATATTTTAAAATTTAAAGTGCGAACACAAAACGCAAAGTTTGAAACCTGGGAAATATCACTCGGGAGATATCTGATATTCCTTAGTTCTGAGTACATCACGTGACGTGTTTAGACTAATCGTAAGCACGAAAAATATTTGATGGATTATAAAAATTGCTCTATGTTTTTTTTTTATTTAAGTGATAAAACCTCCGTTTTACTGTTTCTAATTGCTGATAGTTCTATCCATACGTCATTTTGGGAACGAAATGACTTAGTTATGATCTTTATCAGGTTAATAACAGACATAGAAATAGAAGTATTTTTTCCTTTTAAGAAATTGCCACGAGATAAAAATGTAAAATAAGCGAGGTTATAGACCTGCTTTGTTCGCGCCCAAAGTGATAGCCTTGACAGAAACTTTTCCGCATGAATTAAAGCAGAGTGTAGTGACGTCCCCGGACGGCATTAGCGGCTATTTTGTTCTGACGTCTTTTCTCGGGAGTAAGCAACCATAGCTATAAGAAGGCGTGATGAAGACGTGATGGCTATTGTGATGTTAGAAAGGATTCTTGACAGTATAGAGGTCAGTCAAGAAACTTCTTGCCCGTGCGGATTTTGTTAACGCATGCAAGTTGCTATCATACCCAAAAGCGGATAAAAAGTTAAACGGAGACACCCTTTGAAAGTCCAATGAACATTGTTACTAACAATAACCTTATAGACTTACTGGTGATTTTGGTATACGCCCCCCATGCAAGATCGAGTCCTACAGGATCCTTCTGGTCTATTGGAGTTGAAACAGAATGGCGTTCGTGAAAGCTTCTCGCTTCTTGAGGCCATGTGGGATCACGCTCTTGAAAATCTTTTGTGCGACCAGGATATTGAGGAGCCATCACAGGATCATGTTCTTGAGGATCCCTTATAGGAGTAGGTCGCGGAAATGACATCGCCAGAGCCAAACTTAACAACAAGAAAACAAGGCACTTCATATTCCTTCAAAGATACAGAACAGAAATTGTAGTGAAGTGAAGGAACTTATAATTGTTAATTAAAGGAATTACCTTTTGAGACAGAATCACAGGTTGATTGTAGAAGATTTTCAGTGGATACTCTGAAAACCTCTCCTTTGATCACCGTCGATGGCGAACTGATTTTTCTCAAACCCATTTTAACTTTATAACATATCTGATCTTAATTAGCATAATTTTTTATGATTATATTTTTACGTTTAGTTTTCAGTATTAATTGAGATGATATATAATCAAATACGCACAAGACAGACTTTCATCGCATTTCCAAAAACCTCGAAGCTCGTCAAAAATACTGAGACGTCGAATTTCAACTCTCTTCTCGGTGTTTGAATATCCAGTCAAACTCCTATTAAGCAGCATTCTTGGGGAAATTGAAGTGGCCGGTTAATAGGGATTCGTTTCACTTTAAATTGTCACTTATTGGCAAGATCCAAAGATAAGTAACTCAGGGATAACAATCTCTACAATTTTGGGGATAAAGGGCGACATCTGCTACTCGGAATTTTAAGGGAAAGGGATTCCTACCCCAAAACTCCCCTTCCCCCAACGCGCCCAACCCTGCACCCGTTAACAGGGCCCAAGATTGATGAAATTGAAGACTGGTTTCAATCCACGATTTAAAAGGGACAATTTCTAAGAACTAGAAATCGCAGGATTCCCACAGTTCCAGTTTTCCACAAATCACTCTCTTTCTTCGAGACGGTTGATGGCGGTTGGGAAATGTCTAGAAGACCCTGGGGACGACTTTGTTCTTACACTCAACATTCCCAGTAATCTTTGCCCTCCATCAATCCAAGCCAATCAAAGCAATACTAATTAACAAACAGTAAAACTGCATTTTAAACACCTTTATTGTTTTTCTACTTTTACAATTATTGCTCTCATCATGTGTTGAGATAACATCAGCTGTTAAAGCGAAAATAACTGAGCTACAAAATGATCCAACTTTAACAGCCGTTTTCCAACTTAAGTTAAAACGGGAAATTCGTGAATCTTAATTCACTTTCCTCCGCCGCTGTAACACAAGGGGCATTTTGCTGGAAAACCGAAAATAATTATATAAAATAACATTAACACTAAAGTTTACCCGAACACCATTAGAAGTGTATATAATTTGTTACAATGTTTTTTTTTTTTTTATTTAAGGGGTAAAACCTCCGTCTCTATATTTCCAATTGCTGATAGAACTCTTGCCTAAAGCTCGGGAGCGAAGTGACTTTGCCTATGATATTTATCCAATGTTAAAGGCAGAAACGGAGGTTTTATTCCTTGTATAAAATTGTAACGAGATGAAAATGCAAAAGAAACGAGGTTGTAGATAACGGTTTTAATCAGTTTACTCGTACCGCCAACGACCGCTCTATCTATTTTCTTATCCTGCGATAAGAAAGATTGTTTCTATGGGAAACAACCGGTGTTATTTTAAGTTAAAAGTTGCTCGGAAAACTATATTATCATCATCATCATCATCATCATCATTATTATTATTATTATTATTATTATTATTATTATTATATCAAAATTCCAGCTAATAATTAACAAGCTCTTGGCTTTTATGGATTACCAAAATTGAAGTTCATCACTCCGCCACTCACCAAAGGTTCAGTCAATAACGATGTCTTCTATCTTCCCCTTAGTAGCCTGTGGCGTCACAAAAACTGTCATGAACTTTCCATTCAAGGTCAGCGCCTGGTTGTCGTCTGCTGATGAAGCTGTCAGCGTGATGTTCTCAGCAGATGTGTTAACGATGCTGATGAGACCCGAGATGTCCTTGGGCACTCTCCAGGGGGCGGGGTTGTTGCTTGAATGAACTAATGCGTCTTGTCCAGCCTTGTTTATGAAGTGCAAAGTGGGGTAATATTTCTGCACTCCTAACAAAAGACAAAAAGAACAAAGGTGGATATCGTTATATTCCCAGACCACAGTACTGGGAATAAAAAACAACAGAACAAATCAAAACAACAACTACTACCGCTGTTCAATATATAGTGAGATCTGTAAGGACGTAATCGCTCGAAACTTTTCGAAAATGTTTTGTTGCCATAAACTCCTAGCGATTAAAACCAATCACATACCGTGCTGAAAAGATTACACTAAAAGCATAGTGAGAGCTAAAAGCTGTCAAACAAATGTGCTTTCACAGGCTTACTAAATTTCGAGTATTTCTCTATGTCTCACATAAACCAATCGAATCTTGCCCATAACGCAGATAAAACAGCGAATTAAGAAGACCAAGAAGAATTTGCGCTGCAACAAATCGAAACCATGCTCGATGATGGGGGGGGGGGGGGGGGGGGGGGGTTGAGGGTTCCTGTGGTGGTCTACACGGGGAGGCTCCGCCCGAAAGGGGTATATATTTCAGGCTCTAGTTATATTTAACAATTATTCGCCTCAGGCTCAGTGATTATTGTTGAATAATCCCCGAGACGAAGTCGAGGGGATTATTCAACAATAATCACTGAGCCTGAGGCGAATAATTGTTTTAGTATAATTTTCAGAGGTGAATATCAAATACTGCAAAATAACAATAGAAAACACGAAAACAACAAACACAAGTGCTCGCTTCCATACGTGTAAACCAGTTTAATTCATCGATTGAAATCATAATTTACACCAAGTCTTAGCAATAAAACAGAACAAAACAAACACTACGAAAAAGATAGATATCCGGTACCTTTGTATAATCGTTCGTGACTTCTTAGCAGTTGTGTGAATCCTCTCGAAATTACTAGCTCCAGTGAGAAGAGAACTAAATACTGTTTTGACAGTCGATGTGACTGAGTACATGGCCGTGTGCGATGTCCAAAACCACCATGTTTACGATCAATTCTAATGCCTTGAAAACCATCTCTTGAAAATATTTTCGGTCCAAAAGCCTTGATAGTAAATTTGCAAAATTCCCAATGTTCCAAATATCCAGGATTTGGAGTGATTTCTTTTAAATGAGAGAAATTTTCATTCAGCAAATGCCGCCATGTTCACTGACCTGGATGGCAAACGTGGCATTCAGAGTGGCATGGCTTAGTAGCCAAACCTTCACATGCAATATTCACCGCCGCCTAGCGCGGTGAATATTGCGACATAGTCCGAGCTTCTCGACCAATCAGAATTGAATTCACCTCTGGAAATTATACTAAACAAGGATAGGGAAGTCACCAGCATACAAAAGGGTAGTCACAGCTATTCAAATAAAAAATTAAAAAAAAAAGATACATAAGGGGTACCGTTTTTATAGGAGGTTTAATGGTATGTGAAACGGAAAGGTTTAGACTTTGAGGCGGAGCGCCCTCCCCGTAGAAAACAAATTTCGAGTAGCTGCCATCTCCCCCCCCCCCCCCCCCAACCGTGCAGATTTTGATAACACTTGCATGATACTATCAAACGCAAAAGCAAATAGCAAACACAGTTTCACTTTTTCAATGAAAACAGTTACTAACAATAAACTGATATACTTACCAGTCATCTGGTTTTCCAGCTCAACAGGTTCACGTTCTTGAGGGTCGCTCCGTATTATAGCCACACCAGGAGGAATTCTCATAAGCTGTTGATATTGACGATCCTTCACAAGCTCACGTTCGCGAGGCTGCTTTTGAGGGGAAGGCGGCGGAGGCGCACCACATTCTTGAGGATCCTTCATATCACCAGCATATTGATGATCCTTCACAGGATCACGATCTTTAGGATCGCTCCTTATTCCAGGCCGAGGATGACTTTCTGGAGGAACCCTCACAAGGTCCTGAAATTGAGGATCCTTCTCAAGATCATGTTCTTGTGGATCCGTCGCAGCATCATGATGTCGACGACATGACATCGCCAGGCCCAAAGTTACCAACACGAACACAAAGCACTTCATATTCCTTCAAAAATACATTACAGAAATTGGAGTGAAGTGAAAGAACATTAACTTTTTAATGAAGTGAAGGAACATATAATTGTTAATACTGGTAATTGAAGGAATTACCTTTTGAGACAGAATCACCAGTTGATTATTGAAGAAGAGTTTCAGTGGACACTCTGAAAACCTCTCTTATAACCTCTCTGTGTAAACACTGTCGATAAATTGATCTTTCTCAAACCCATCAAACCCATTAAAACAAGAAAATTTAAAACATATCTGATCTTAATTAGCATAGATTTCTTTTATGGTTATATTTTTACGTTTAGTTCTCAGTTTTCAGTATTGTTTGAGAAGATCAAATACCCACGAGACAGACATCTTGAAGCTCGTCAAAATTACAGAACTTTCGTGCTTTGGAAATACCTACTCAAATTGCCATTAAGCGGTCACCGTCAGGAATATTAATATTGTTAGTTGCCGCTTTAATTTAAAGGCGTTCGTTTTACTTTAACACTGCCACCTTTTTACAAATCCCAAAGATAAATAGCTTAGAGATAACTGTCGCGGCAATTTCAGGGACATAAGATATCCGTCCCCGGAATTTAAGGGGTAAGTGAAACCTTTCCCCCCCCCCCCCCCTCCCTCCTCCACCCAACACCTTTTACATACGAACATTGGTTTCAGTCCTTGATTTCATAGGGACATTTTTCTAACTAGAACTCACGTTATATGTTCCGTTCCAGTTTTCTACAACAATCTCCTCCCCAGGGGCATCTAGCTCCGCTTCCACGATGCCGTTGGAAAATGTCCGGAAGACCCTAGAAACGAGGCTGTATAACTCAACAGTAATCTTTTCTCTCCCTCAATGATCCAAGCCAAACAAAGTAATACTTATCAGCAAACAGTAAAAATGCATTTTAAACACCTTTATTGCTTTTCTTCTTTTATAATAATTGCTCCCTGCAAGTGTTAAGATAGCATCAGCTCTAAAAGCGCATAATGACTGATTTACAAAGTGATCCAGCTTCACTTTCCGAATTCGCTGCCCCTGCAACATCTGCCGCTTTTTCCTAAAAAAATAAAAAAATAAAATAGAATTGACCTTAATATTTCCCAAAACATCGTAAGAAGTGTATATAATTCGTTTCTATGTTTGATATAAAACCTCTGTTTCTATGATAGAGCTGCTGATAGAAATCAACTGCTGATAAGAGCCTCGCCTGTGGGAACGAAATGACTTAGCTGCGATCTTAATCAGAGAATATTAAGACAAAGAAATAGCGGTTTAACTATTATTCCTTGTATGAAACTGTTATGTAACAAAACTGCAAAGGATGTAGTTAAAGACAACTTATTTTATTTTCACGCACGAGGCAAAAAGATCAGTTGACGTGAACTGCCAACTATCGCCAAATCTATTCTTTATACTCTGATGAGAAACAGCTTTTTCTATGGGAAAGAAAACCGTGTTAGTTAAGAAAAAAGTTCTTTGGAAAAATTTAAACTCCTATCTATTAAATATCAATCACAACCCGAGCAGAAAAGTGAATAAAGTAACAAAAATGAATTTAATAATAACAAAGTAGGAGCTGAAAGCTGTTAAACAAACCCTTTCCAAATGGAGGATAAACAGAACGTTCCTGAGGCTCCCTCCCTGCTAGAAACAGCACAGGTTCACGTTCTTCAGGATCCCTCATATGACCAGGATAAAAATTGAGGAAATGACATCGCCACACCCAAAGCTATTAACAAGAAAACGAGGCACTTCATATTCCTTCAAAATTACACAACAGAAATTGAAATGCATTGAAGGTACTTATAATTTTTAATTTAGTTAAGGAGTTACCTTTTCAGACAGAATCACCAGTCGATTGTAGAAGATTTTTGGACACTTTGAAAGCCTCTGTTGTAATCACCGTCGATGGCGAATTGATCTTTCTCAAACTCGTCAAAACAAGTGAGTTTATATTAACATATTTGATCTTAATTAGCATAGATTTTTTACGATCATATTTTACTTCTTATCCTTAGATTTTAGTTTCGATTATGAAATAGATCTTTATATCAGAGAAGCGGCATCTCGAAGCTCGTCCAGAATTTCACGCTTCGCGTCGTATTGTCAATTTTTCTCTCGATGTTTGGCAATACCCAGTGGAATCACTATTAAACGACCATCCCCGAGAAAATTGTAAGTATAGATTACTATTATTAGCCTTCGTCAAAACGTTACATTATTTGTCTCTCCCAAACCCCTCTCTCACCTGAGGAAAAGGCTGCACTTCAGACATAATCAAATGTCGAGCCCGAGTTTTTTTTTTCCTACCTGGTATCTATGATCGAATATTCAACAAGGCGCAGCCAACTTACCTTTGCCGTCCTAGAAAACGACGGCGATTATTCTAATTGGGCTGGGTTTCACCGGGCAAAAGCACAAGTATAAGTTAAGCATATAAGAAGAACGAGCACACTCATTCTTCTTATGTCAGGTATTTGACCATCGAACAACCAATAGTCAGCTGTCTCAAGCCAAAGGATTTCGTAATCCATTCATTCGCTAGGAAAGTCCACGTTCTGCCGTCATTCCAAGATTTCACCTCTGTTTTTGTTACGGTACCCTTTGCCTTTATAAGGGATATTTTTCTAAGAACTGAAAGTCACGTGGTACTCTCGGTTCCAGTTTTCCACAACCAACCTCGTCCCCAAGGTCATATGGAGAAGACCCTGGGGACGAGGTTGTTGTACAACATTCCCAGAAATCTTTTCAAAAGAAAATGATCTTGTCCCTCCCTCAAACCAAGCTAATCAAAGCAATACTTAGCAGCAAACAGTTGAACTGTATTTTAAACACCTTTATTGCATTTCATTTTTTACAATCATTGCTTCGTGCATATGCTGAGCTATCATCAGCTCTTAAAGCACAAAGCTATTGATTTACAAAGTGATCCAACTTTAACAGCCGTTTTCCATCTCAAGTTAAACCGCTGCTATAACATTGGGGGCATTTCCCTGAAAAATCAAGAATAATTATATTGAAATGACATTAACATTAAAGTTTACCAAGACACTATTAGAAGTGTATATAATTTGTTTCTGGATAAAACTCGCCGTTTTAATCTTTCCAATTGCTGATAGTAACCACGCCTTCGGCTCCGGTTCTATCTACGTCATCTCGGGAACGAAATGACTCGGCTATGATATCTTTATCAGATTATAAAGACAAAGAAATGGAAGTGTCATTCCTCTGTTCCTTGTTCGAAATTGTTAAGAGATAAAACTGCAATGGAGCGAGAAAAAGACAACACACTTTTTGTAAACGCACGAGCTAAAAAGATCAATTGATGCGTACCGCTGTCGACAGTCATATCTAAAATTCTCTTCTCACAATTTCTAGCTATTTTTTGTTCTTACTCTCAGAAATAATAATTTCTTTTCACTTCTCCTCGTGCTGTATCGTGTTAGAATATTCAAAGTAATCTTTAAGAACATTTGTGAGGAACCTTTGATGCATTTGAATGTCAAGTATGAATGTCCTGCCTAATTCGCAAGGGCATCAGAACAATCTTTGCTGCCCTTCTGAGTTCGATTTAAAGAAGCTATGTCACCGAAAACTCATCTCGAAAAAATTGGCAAGTTTTCTTTTATCTTTATTTGTCGTTCGTAAACCACTTTAATCTTCGTCAGTCGAAACCATACTTGTTTATTTTTTGCATTTTTATTACTCCTTTGTAGTTTTTTGTGTTAGACCACTTTTATTTTGAGGTTTCCTAAAATAATATGGAAGTGATTAGAAAATTGACTAAAAATATCGTGGCATTGCTCCTTTAATTAATTTTTCTAATTTTACTCCATGCGACATGGCAATAATCCAGCACCGGCTTACCAGTCTTCTTATTTTCCTGCTACACAGGATCACGTTCTTGAGAATTGCGCGGTATACCAATCTCTGTCCGAAAGACAGGTAAAAAGGGGGCCGGGGGATAACGTTCAGGAGGAACCCTCACAAGGTCCTGAATTTGAGAATCGTTCACAAGATCATCACGCTTAAGCTCTTCAGGATCCTTTGGAGGCCTCTTCACAGGATCGCGTTCAAGAGGCTCCCTCGCAGCATTATGAAATCGAGGAACAAATGACATCGCCAGGCCCAAAGTTACCGACAAGAAAACTAGACACTTCATATCCCTTCAAAAGGCATAACAGGAATTGGAGAGAATTGAAAAAAACAACAACAACAACAACAAAACAAACTACTTGTTAGTTAAAGGAATTACCTTTTGAGACAGAATCACCAGTTGATTCTAGAAGTTATTAAGTGATACACTGGAAGCCTCTTTTGAAATCACGGTCGTCGATGGCGAATTGATATTTCTTACACCCATTAAAACAAAGAAATGTACTGATCATATCTGATCTAAATTTGCATAGATTTTTTGCAATGTAATTTTAACATTTACTCCTTAGCTCGTAGTTTCGATTAAGAAACAGATATATCAAACACTCGAGACAGTGTTCGTCACAATTACTGCGCTGCATGTGCGTCGTATTTTCAACTCTTTTCTCAGTGTTTGGATATACCGGGTTTTTTTTAATTAAACGCCCCCGGTGTTTATTTCAAAATCGGATTGGTGGGCCCGGCGTTTACGAACATTGGATTCAGTCCTTGATTCAATAGGGGCATTTTTTAAGAACTAGAACTCCCGTGGTAAGTTCAGTCTCAATTATCTACAACAACCTCGTCCCCTGGGGCATCTCCGCTTCAACTATTTTGTTGGAAATTGTCGGGAAGACCCTGGGAACAAGGCTGTTCTACAACTCGCCATTCCCAGTATCTTTGCCCTCCCTCAATCCAAGCCAATCACAGCAAACAGTAAAACTGCATTATAAACACCTTTATTGCTTTTCAACTTTTACAATCCTCGCTTCCTGCATGTACCGAGATAAAATCAGCTCTAAAAGTGCAAAATGACTGAGCTACAAAATGATCCAACTTTAACAACCGTTTTCCATCTCAAGTTAAAACGGGAAATTCTTCATTCATTTTCGCCCCCCGTGTGATAACAGAAAGGGCATTTCCCTGGAAAACCGAAAATAATTATATTAAAATGGCATTAATATTAACGTTTACCTAGATACTATTAGAAGTGTATATAATTCGCTTCTATCTTTTTATTAATGGATAAAACTCGCTGTTTTCATGTTTTCAATTACTGATATTTACCTCGCCTGCGGCTCGGGTTCTATCTACGTCAGGACACGAAATGACTCGGCTGTGATCTTAATCACGTTATAAAGAGAAAGAAATGGAATTTTTATTTTTTTAATCCTTGTATGGAATTGTTATGAGATAAAATTACAAGGGAGAGAGTAAAAGACAACATACTTTATTCACTTACGACCTTTAAAGATCAGTTGATGCGTACCGCTAAGGACTGCCATGTCTTAAAAGCTCTTCTCGCGATTTCTGTTCTTGCTCTCAGAGTAGTAAGTTATGAGTTTTTCACTTCTCCTCACGTTGATTCGTTTTAGAAAACTCAAACTAATCTTTAAAGAACATTGGTGAGGACCCTTTGATGCATTTGAATGTCATGTTTACGGTATGCATGTCCTGCCTAATTTGCACGGGGAGCCACTTTAAATTAAATTCTTCTCGGCGTCTGACTCTAAGGGCATCAAAACATTCTTTGCTGCCCTTCTGAACTCGTTGTTTCGCGTTTTTTTTTCCAAATCTACCCCAAGCGACATCGCAATAATCCATTACCGACTTACCAGTCACTTGGTTTTCCAGCTCCACAGGATCACGTTCTTGAGGAACTCCCGGTATTTTAGCCCGAAATACAGGTACAACAGGGGGATACCCTTCAGGAGGATCCCTCACAATGTCCTGAATTTGAGGATCGTCCACAAGATCATCACGCTCTTCAGGATCCTTTGGAGGCCCCTTCACAGGAACACGTTCAAGAGGCTCCCTCGCTGCATTACGAAATCGAGGAACAAATGACATCGCTAGGCCCAAAGTTACCAACAAGAAAACTAGGCACTTCATATCCCTTCAAAAATACGAAACAGAAATTGGAGTGAATTGAACAAAAAAAAATTGTTAATTAAGTGAATTACCTTTTGAGACAAAATCACCAGCGGTTCAAGAAGATTTTAAGTGATACTCTGAAAGCGTCTCTTGGAATGACCGTCGATGGCGAACTGACATGTCTTAAACCCATTAAAACAAGTAAATGTGTAACATATCTGATCTTAATTTGAATAGATTTTTTTGCGATTAAATTTTTACATCTACTCCATAGGTTTTAGTTTCGATTAAGAAATAGATAAATGACAAAAAACGAGAGACAGCATTTCATGGCATTTCTAGGGCTTTCCACAAGTTGCTCGGCAACTTTTTGGCAACTTTTCATGTTTCGAGCAACTTTTTCCCCTTCGAGCAACTTTTTCCCTCTCGAGCAACTTGTTGCATTTTGAGCAATTTCCAGACCGAAGATCTCCGAAAATTATCCGAGTGTTGTTCAAAGGCCATATTAACGTTTTCGAAGATTTGCGAAGTTTGACGGAGATATTTGAGAAACGTCTGAAGACGTTTCAACTTTCGGCGCATTCTGCATTAAAACATTACAAAAACTCGTCAACAAACATGACGTCATCATTTTACACATTTTCCCCTTGATATGTTATTTAGATACTTCTTTTGCTGTAAAATTGCATAAAACTGCTTAGAAATCTTTTTTTAGTTTAGCAATCTAACCTTCAAAGGGAAATTAGCATATATTTAAAGAAATTTTCTTGATTATAAGCAGCGTTTTGGATTTTTTGGAGCAACTTTCGAGCAACTTTTATTATCAGAAGCAACTTTTTGGATTTTTGGAGCAACTTTTGAGCAACTTTTTGAGAAATTACGAGCAACTTTTTGGGAAATCTCGAGCAACTTGTGGAAAGCCCTAGGCATTTCCAAACACTTCAAAGTTTGTGTTTAGAAAAAAACAGTCGTACCCTATGTTAAGCGGCCACCCTCGGGAAAAACGCCTTATCACGGTTTTCGACGTCATCTTGACGAGTAGGCAAAGCGGGTACTGAGGAATTACAGTGTTTGTATGGGAATCCAACGCAAATATCTTTTACAAAACTTGAATCCTGGAGAACTTATGAATTGTACAGTTAAGATATTTGATACTAGTTGGGCTAGAAAGCGATTAGTTGC
>NC_135768.1:14728626-14768626 GCF_052425735.1 Oculina patagonica | reverse complement strand
AGTGTACTCAGTGGGTAATTGAAAATACGCAGAATTTCAAAAAATAGGCGTCTTTTTTGTGCGATTTAAAGGGACCGTGTCACGGATTTTAGCCAAACTTAAGCATAGGAAATGTATAAAATAACCTCTTAAAACAGTGAAGGAACATTTAATTAACACACCAAATGCAAAAGAAGGTACGGATGGCCAAAAGTGTCGAAGATTGAAACGGATTGCGATGTGGGCTTTTGAAATATGGTCCGGCGGAACAGTTTTCAAAGTTAATCTTGTCTGCTTGTAACTTAAATTTATGACACCCGGGAGACACATTTGTTGTGAAATAGAAGTCCTAGTCCCAGTCTTTATTTGGAGCACGTGTTCGCCGGTCTATGTATTGCCTCGATTTCATGTAATAAATCAGAGTTGTAGTTTGTACAGCCATGTTGAATGTGTTCATTCACATTTCATTAAATACTAAAGCATAACATGGTGTCAGAAAGCGGAGAATAATGAATCAACTCCCACCACCGAAGCCGCTATCATTCGAGGGAAATGTTGCAGAGAATTGGAGACGTTGGATTCAGCAATTCAGGCTTTTTCTCAACGCGACGGGCTTCGACAAGAAACCAGCGAAAGTACAGTGTTCGACCTTGTTAACAGTTGCCGGAGAGGAGGCGCTGGAAATCTTTAATACATTCGGTCTCAGCGATGAAGACAAGGATAAGATAAATGTCGTGATCAAGAAATTCGAAGAATATTGTACGCCAAAGAAGAATGTAGCATACGAGCGACATGTGTTTAACACGAGGGCACAAGGAGCGACCGAAGGAATCGATGCTTACGTCACGGAACTGCGCAAGCTTGCAAGAAACTGTGAGTTTGGAGAATTGCATGATTCTATAATTCGTGATCGTATTGTGTGTGGTATCAGAAGTAACGAGGTCAGGAAACGTCTTCTGCGAGAAAAAGATTTAAATTTGGATCGAGCAGTTGAAATGTGTAAGTCATCTGAGATTACTGAAAATCAGGCGAAAAATATGGTTGTAGATCAGGATGACCGAGAGGTGCACTATGTGAAAGACGATTCCAGAAAACCACCCGGAAAATCGAGACGGGGAAATGGAAAGCACAACCAAACAAAGAAACCGTTCAACTGTAGAAGATGTGGAAAAGTACACCAGCCTATGAAATGCCCAGCCTATGGTCAGGTTTGCCACAAATGTGAACAAAGGAATCATTACTCGAAAATGTGCCAGTCCAAGCCAAGGGACAGTTCAAAACAAGTAAGTGAGTTCACATGTGATGATTCAGATACAGATGAGTTGTTTATTGGGGTCTTGGGAACTAAACCACTGACTCAGAAAGATTGGATGCAAAGTGTAGTGATCAATAAACTCCAGGTCAATATGAAGTTAGACACTGGTGCTCAATGCAATGTTTTGTCGTATGGGTTGTATTGTAAACTGACACGTGAGAAAATGAAGAAGTCGAAAACCCGACTCGTGTCTTATACAGGCCACAAGATGCCAGTGATGGGTAAAGCTACACTCAATGTGAAACTTAGAGGAAAGTCCCACCCTGTTGAATTTCAAATAATTGAGCATCCAGCCACTCCAGTAATTGGTCTTCAAACCTGTCATGATTTAAATTTGGTCAAGAGAGTCAGCTCAGTTGATACCCAGGGGGAGGAAAACCTGTCCAGTGACAATAATCAAGATGTCAATGAAATCCTCAAGAAGTATGAAGATGTGTTTGATGGTATTGGATGTTTGAAGGGTACTTATCAAATTAAGATTGATCCTAATGTAAGTCCAGTGGTACATCCACCTCGCAAAATACCTTTCACTCAGAGAGAGAAAGTCAAGGAAGAACTTGACCGCATGGAAAAACTTGGTGTTATTCGTAAAGCCGAGGAACCAACTGAATGGGTTAGTTCTTTAGTAGTCGTGGAGAAACCAAATGGTCAGGTGCGATTGTGTTTAGATCCTCGAGATCTAAATAAAGCTATCCAGAGAGAGCATTATCCTATGAAAACTGTTGAAGAAGTTGCAGCTGAATTGAGTGATGCCAAGGTATTTAGTGTTCTTGATGCCACATCTGGCTTTTGGCATATTAAGCTTGACGAGAAAAGTTCAGAGCTGTTAACATTCAACACACCATTTGGTCGATACCAGTACCTTAGAATGCCATTTGGTATCAACTCAGCCCCCGAGATCTTTCAAAAGAGAATGACTCAAGCCTTTGAGGACTTGAGTGGAGTGAAGACAATCGCTGATGATATTCTTATCTGGGGCAGAAATGAAGTTGAGCACAACCATCGCCTAGAGCAAGTGTTGGAACGTTCAAGGAAAGTTGGACTGAAGCTCAACCGAAGTAAAATGAAGATTTTGACAGCTGAAGTTCCATACATTGGCCATGTGTTGACATCCAACGGATTGAAACCAGATCCTAGCAAGGTGCGTGCAGTGGAGGAAATGCCATCTCCAGCAGATAAGCCAGCACTTTTAAGATTCCTTGGAATGGTGAATTACATGGGTAAATTCATACCCAACCTAGCAGACCTAACTCAGCCACTAAGAGAGCTTCTGCACAAAGAGGTGGAATGGCATTGGTCCGAAAGACAAGAGAAAGCATTCCGAGCCATTAAAGAAAAGTTGACAAGTGATGCGACACTCCAGTATTATGATGTTGAAACTCCCCTTACAGTATCAGTAGATGCATCATCCTATGGACTTGGGGCATGTTTGCTTCAAGAAGGTAGACCAGTGTGCTACGCATCCAGATCACTTAACTCTGCTGAAAAAAATTATGCGCAGATAGAGAAAGAACTGTTGGCAATTGTGTATGGTTGTACCAAATTTCACCAGTATGTTTATGGCAAGAAAGTAAAAGTCCAAACCGACCACAAGCCTTTGGAAGCCTTGTTCAAGAAACCATTATTCCAAACACCACAGAGATTACAGCGAATGATGTTAAGGTTACAGCGTTATGACCTGCAAGTGGAGTATGAACCAGGCAAAAACTTGTTCATTGCAGACACTCTAAGTCGTGCTCCAGAAGAAAGCAATGAAACTGCAGCCAACACAAAGGATGAATTTGAGGTACTCACCCTTGAAAACATGCCAATCAGTGAGGTGAAATTGGAAGAGTTTAAAGATGAAACAAGGAAAGATGAAACACTACAGAAGCTCAAGACCACAGTGAAAAGTGGATGGCCAGAAAGGAAGTCTCAAGTAGACCCTGAGCTTCGCGAGTATTGGAACATTAAGGAAGAAATTTCTGTGTGTGCTGATTTGCTAATGAGAAGTGACAAATTGATTGTACCTATTTCGCTCAGAGATGAGATGCTAAGAGTAATACACAGCAGCCACTTAGGCATCGAGAAGTGTAAACGAAGAGCCAGAGATATTTTGTTTTGGCCAGGAATGAACCAACAGATAGCAGATGTGGTATCCAAGTGCAATACCTGTAACATGTACAGAAATTCTCAAGCAAAAGAACCACTCAAGAGCCATGAATTACCTGAAAGGCCATGGCAAAAGATCGCAGTTGATTTGTTTGAACTTGACAAACAAGAATATGTGGTTATGGTTGATTACTACTCAAAGTTCTTTGAGGTGTCCCACTTGCCTAACAGTAAAAGCAAGACAGTGATTAACCACATCAAACCACAGTTAGCAAGATATGGAATACCTGAGGTGATAGTCAGTGACAATGGCCCTGAATTCAGTAGCCATGAGTTTGCAGAATTTGCTAAGGAATATGGCTTCAAGCATATTACCTCATCACCCAGATACCCACAGAGTAATGGTCTTGCAGAACGAGCTGTGCAAACAGCTAAGAACCTTATGAAAAAAGCAAAAGTTGAACGAAAGGATTATCAGCTTGCGTTGCTTGACTACCGAAACACTCCAATTGAGGAAATTGGCCTCTCACCAGCACAGATGCTTATGGGACGTCGAACTAGAACCAAACTACCCACTACACCTGTATTGCTAAAGCCATTATATCCAACCGAAAACATCAAGGAAGGTCTCAGTCGTCGGGCAGAAATACAACAGCAGTATTACAACCGAAATGCGAAAGTTCTGAAACCTCTGAATACAGGAGACACTGTTCGAGTTAGAAAGCCAGGACAGAAAACATGGACACCTGCGGTAGTTACCAGGGTAACCGAAGCGCCAAGATCGTACGTTGTTGACTCAGAAGGAGCAAGCTACCGAAGAAACAGGCGCGATCTGATTAAGACAACTGAAGCAACCAATCAGCAGCAGGATCTAGAAGAATCCAAAACCAACACCACCAGTCCAGTCCATGATTCCGTGAGCTCTGAGAAAGTCAGTTCCAGTGGTCGAGTTATCCGACCACCTGTTTGGTCCAAAGACTATGTGACCAGTTAGTGAGAACATTTCATAAGTTGTTACCAGACTTTGTTGATATTAAGTGAACAGTGTGTCTGATGCAAGTCATGAACATTACGAATAAGTCAGATTTTTATGCTCATTTCTTGTAGTTTCGTTTATTTTGTTGCATGCAAGATTTTTGTTAAAAAAAGGGAGATGTTGTGAAATAGAAGTCCTAGTCCCAGTCTTTATTTAGAGCACGTGTTCGCCGGTCTATGTATTGCCTCGATTTCATGTAATAAATCAGAGTTGTAGTTTGTACAGCCATGTTGAATGTGTTCATTCACATTTCATTAAATACTAAAGCATAACAACATTTAGCTGCAAGGAAGCTATGGTTTTGTCATTTAGTATCAAAGAATTAATTTCTTTGCAAACGTTTAGTTTCATAGCGAATATTTGGAAAAAATTAATAACATAAGATTAACTTAGCCGTGACATGGTCCCTTTAAATTGAATCCGTTTTCGGATACGCTAGCTGAATATTCAAACGTCAGAAAATTTTAGGGAACAAAAAATTAATACCGGAATTAACAAAGACTGTTGCCTTCTTGAAAATCATAGTTAGCCCTTTTTTGTACCAAAACGTCATTTTCTCTCTCCGAAAACAACAGGCATTACTTTTCCAATTTCACGAATGTTTGGAGTAAAAAAAAAATATTCAATCTTTCATCACTCTTTAATTCTAAAATCGTAGGTCTTCTGAAGAGATATTCACCGAAATAGTCTGTTGGGTGCCACTGAATATTGGAACATTGCGCCGCAACATTGCAGAGTTAACATCAAAAGAACATCAGGTTTGACTATAACAGTCGTAGCGAATTAGGAGAACGGACTTATCAAATTTTAGCCATTGGTTCAGAGCATTTTCGTATCAGGTGAAAAAAGTATTCCACACACGCTGATCTAGTCTTATCGGTAATGTTTTACTCTCACCAGCAACCAGGGATGGCACAAGAAGTACACCCGCGCTTGTTGAATCGAGCAGGATCTCTAGGAAAGCTGTCATCCTTCACAGAACGTCCAATGGGACTGCAAATAATAATAATAATAATAATAATAATAATAATAATAATAATAATAAAAATAAATAAAAAATGCGTGCATGAGTAATTTTTGCCGACACTTCTAGACTGTTGGAAACTGGATTTAAGGTAGGTTTATAATTTTGATTTTAGATAAGTTTATAATGTTAATATGTACTCATTGTTGTTTGCTTTTCTTATTTACTTTTCTTTCTTCATTCTTCTTCCTAGTTTCTCACCAACTAGAAAACCACTTGGCCTCCTTTCTATATCTTAAAGATATATTAATAATAATAATAATAATAATAATAATGATGATGATGATGATGATGATGATGATGATGATGATGATGATGAGTAATAGTAATTGGACTGAGTAGAGCACAATTCTTATACATAATCGTGCCTTTTTGGTACGCTTCGGCGGCATATCAGGCGAGTTTGGTCGAGCCATGGTTCGTATTTTGGAAAATTTTAGCAATTGGTTCAGAGCATTTTTCGTATCATGTGAAAAAAGTATTCCATACGCTGATCTAGTCTTATCGGTAATGTTTTACTCTCACCAGCAACCAGGGATGGCACAAGAAGTACACCCACGCTTGTTGAATCGAGCAGGATCTCTAGGAAAGCTGTCATCCTTCACAGAACGTCCAATGGGACTGCAAAAAAAAAAAAAAAAAAAAAAAAAAAAAAAAATAATAATAATAATAATAATAATAATAATAAAAATAAATAAAAAAAATGCGTGCATGAGTAATTTTTGCCGACACTTTTAAACTGTTGGAAACTGGATTTAAGGTAGGTTTATAATTTTGATTTTAGATAAGTTTATAATGTTAATATGTACTCATTGTTGTTTGCTTTTCTTATTTACTTTTCTTTCTTCATTCTTCTTCCTAGTTTCTCACCAACTAGAAAACCACTTGGCCTCCTTTCTATATCTTAAAGATATATTAATAATAATAATAATAATAATAATAATAATAATAATAATGATGATGATGATGATGATGATGATGATGATGATGATGATGAGTAATAGTAATTGGACTGAGTAGAGTACAATTCTTATACCTAATCGTACCTTTTTGGTACGCTTCGGCGGCATATCAGGCGAGTTTGGTCGAGCCATGGTTCGTATTTTGGAAAATTTTAGCCATGAAAAAAAGGTGAAAAAAAGTATTCCACACACGCTGATCTAGTCTTATCGGTAATGTTTTACTCTCACCAGCAACCAGGGATGGCACAAGAAGTACACCCGCGCTTGTTGAATCGAGCAGGATCTCTAGGAAAGCTGTCATCCTTCACAGAACGTCCAATGGGACTGCAAAAAAAAATAACAATAATAATAAAAATAAATAAAAATTGCGTGCATGAGTAATTTTTGCCGACACTTCTAGACTGTTATGTTGGAAACTGGTTTTATGGTAGGTTTATAATTTTGATTTTAGATAAGTTTTAGATAAGTTTATGATGTTAACCCTTTACCTCAACTTTGCTAAAGAAGCAACACTTTAGCAACATTTTGATTAAGATCCTGTGTAAAAACATACAATATTTTACTTTGGTGCATGCGCATAAGCCAAAATTTGGACTTTTTTTTTGCTGAACCGTTCCAAATTTTGTTTTGCCCCATTTGCTTCCTTTTTTCTGCCTTCTTTTTCTTCTTACTTTCTACTCTTCATATCCTTCCTTTTGGCCAAAAAAAGGTTTGACGTTGTCATTGGAAAACACTGAAAAGAGGACCTTGACCAATTACAGGTGTACTGGCCTGTTTAAGCAACGATTTTGCACCAAAAATGGATTGTACTTTTCTTTGATTAGCTCTGTCAGAATGCAACCGATAATCAAAATGAACAGTCCTGTAGAAAGGTCGATCCAAGCTCTGTCAGATTCTTATCACGAAATTCCACTGACGTACTTATTGATGACATCACAAGTGATTCACTGACTGCACCTCCCAATAGCGCCTGAATGCGCGTTTAGGAGTGAAAGGGTTAATATGTACTCATTGTTGTTTGCTTTTCTTATTTACTCTTCTTTCTTCGTTCTTCTTCCTAGTTTCTCACCAACTAGAAAACCAATTGGCCTCCTTTCTATATCTTAAAGGTATGTTAATAATAATAATAATGATGATGATGATGATGATAAGTAATAGTAATTGGACTGAGTAGAGTACAATTCTTATACCTAATCGTACCTTTTTTGGTACGCTTCGGCGGCATATCAGGCGAGTTTGGTCGAGCCATGGTTCGTATTATGGAAAATTTTAGCCATTGGTTCAGAGCATTTTTCGTATCATGTGATAAAAGTATTCCACACGCTGATCTAGTCTTATCGGTAATGTTTTACTCTCACCAGCAACCAGGGATGGCACAAGAAGTACACCCGCGCTTGTTGAATCGAGCAGGATCTCTAGGAAAGTTGTCATCCTTCACAGAACGTCCAATGGGACTGCAAATAATAATAATAATAATAATAATAATAATAATAATAATAAAAATAAATAAAAAATGCGTGCATGAGTAATTTTTGCCGACACTTCTAGACTGTTGGAAACTGGATTTAAGGTAGGTTTATAATTTTGATTTTAGATAAGTTTATAATGTTAATATGTACTCATTGTTGTTTGCTTTTCTTATTTACTTTTCTTTCTTCATTCTTCTTCCTAGTTTCTCACCAACTAGAAAACCACTTGGCCTCCTTTCTATATCTTAAAGATATATTAATAATAAAATAATGATGATAAGTAATAGTAATTGGACTGAGTAGAGTACAATTCTTATACCTAATCGTACCTTTTTTGGTACGCTTCGGCGGCATATCAGGCGAGTTTGGTCGAGCCATGGTTCGTATTTTGGAAAATTTTAGCCATTGGTTCAGAGCATTTTTCGTATCATGTGAAAAAAGTATTCCACACGCTGATCTAGTCTTATCGGTAATGTTTTACTCTCACCAGCAACCAGGGATGGCACAAGAAGTACACCCACGCTTGTTGAATCGAGCAGGATCTCTAGGAAAGCTGTCATCCTTCACAAAAGGATAGCCTTTTTCTTTGAAGTTCTCCAGCTTAAAGAAAACAGACAGAGAAATACAGTCATGGTTATTAAGTCTTGGTGTCATTTCTCATGCATGGTCATGATGTGTCAGGAACTTGACATTACCATGGCAACGGCATTTAGACAGGCATGTTTTCCCAAATTTGTACTGATTTTCGTGTTTCTATTAACGAAAATAAACTTTAATGCAATTATTTTTACTTTTTTACGGTTTATAAGCACATTTGTATTGATTTTGTGCACTTTTCAGTAATTTTGGGCGGTTTTGTAAGCATTGTAGAAAAAAATTGAAATCCAAGATGGCGGATCCAAGATGACGGCTGTTTTGACATCAAGATGTAATTGTCACGTGATGTGACGTCATCATCCCGCGTGACGTATACCAATAGAAAGATGTCTGGACATACTATACATCTTATAAGTTTCATTGTGATTGCTTAAACATTCTGGAAGTTACATAGTTACATAGGAAAATTTAAGAAAAATTGCAACGTTGGAAGATTTTTGCGCGAACTTCCTTAAGACTCCGTTTAACGAATAACTAATTCGTCCCCGATTGGACGAGACTGTTTATTCCAAAATTCAACGTAAAACTCATCCTGCAGTTAAACATTTGGCCATTTGGTAGCTGTGAGATAGCACCCTTCAAGCCATGTTAATCTGCCACTATAATTGTATTTTAATCTGGTTTCTTCGCCTTCAACAAGTGAAGCTTCTGTTAAAAGTAATTCAAAAATTTGATTACCTTGTAGTCGTTGCTTTCACCACCATGATCGCTCAAAGTCCGGCCATATGCCATTGGCATGAAAACCAACATCAAGAGAACGAAAACTGCAAACGCTTTCATCTGGCGGAGAAGAAAAGAACTGAGCTATTTGATAGGTGCTCTCAATTAACATTTAGCCTCATTTTAGAGGGCTGGTTCGAATGCTTTACGAAGTTGTAAACGCACACGCATTTTGGAGGCCACAGCTATATGGAGAAGAACTGTGGAAGGTGATCGTAAAGACCTGGGCTACACTAGCTGGAATGAGGTGAGTGAGTGAGTGAGTGAGTGAGTGAGTGAGTGAGTGAGTGAGTGAGTGAGTGAGTGAGTGAGTGTGAGCTATATAAAAGCAGGGCTGCAGCCGCTTTGATGCAAACCGAGGCACTTGCCAATTTTTGTTTTCATTTTTGTTGTTGTTGTTGTTTACTTTTTAAAGGGGGAAGGTAAATACCTAGGAAGAGAATTTAACCATTGCCGTTGCCTTAGTCATACTTTTTCTCGCTACGGCCCTGAAAAGATATTTAAGTTAAAAGGAAATCTCACTTAAGTGTTAGAGAGTTGAAAGGTAAATCAAGTCGTGGATAATCCAGAATGCCTTTAGATCCTGGCAGCGCTAACAAAGATATGACATGCTATGTACTCTCACCTCTCCTTTGTGAAATGTAACATTGTTCGTTAAAAATGTGAAAACGACGCATTTCATACCTTTGCGGCTTCAATCAGAATTATCGAAAAGAAGAATTTGTAGTTTCTGCAGTAAGAAGAAACAAAAATGAGGTTAACATTGTAAAGTGTGAAAAACAGTACAGCACGGCTAACTGTCCACTAATATAACCGGTACCTTGTTCAACACCTCTCGGAGGAATGATTAAAAACACAGGTGTTTCCTTTATCACATCGTATGCATGGTAACCAACAAAACCCATAGAAAATTTAAATAAGGATAAAGCGAACGTAGTTGAATAATTTTATTATCGGTTATAAAATATAACATATATAAAATATAAACAAGACCTAGAAGAGAATGTTGCGTGTTATACTCGCAGAGGTGCCATTTGTCGGATATTCAAATTGGGGATTTTCAAATTAAAATTTAGCAGTTTACACTTACAGCGCTTCTTTGTAATTAAACTGACATTTTTTCCTTTGAGTAAAGATAAGCATTTTACAAGCAGATAATTTTTTTGGAGAATGTTTAGCGTCTAATCACCTTTTAATTCTTATGGCCAGGTTTCTCAGTAAAATTTATTACAACGAGTAAAAGAAAAGGTAACAAGAAGCTTGAGAAGCTTGAGAAGCTTAAAATCGGCCGCTTAATAATTAGCTATCTGTTTTGACTTGAAAGGCAGGGTACAGTACAGTAAAAATCACTGCAAAAACAGTCACTTAAACCTATTCAGGCCGGGGGGGGGGGGGGGGGGGGGCTTTTGAGGCCCTCGCTGACTTTTGACGCTTATAACTTTTTCAAGATTCAACCAAACGCTGCCAAACTTTGCGCGTTTATCGAAAATTTATCTCGCAATAATTTGGTAGGATTAGTTATTGTGCCAGTAACTTGAAATCACCATGGCAACGTCATTTTGACAGCCTTTTAATAAAGGCGGGGTTTTACCTGAAGACCAAGTTTTCCAACGCTTTAGGTGGCTGACGCATTTCAGTATTTTCCAGTCCTTACACTTTAATGGAACAGTATACAACTCCTAATCAGGTACTATTGTCAAGAAAATGATCACAACTTATTGACCAATGATTAGGTATTTGTTTCATACCATTACTGTAATAGAAACTGGTGAAGAATAGTAGTACTGACCCAAAGTATAAGGGCTGGAAAACACTGAAAACCATTTCAGCCGCGTTTCAAGGAATCCAAAAAAGCTTTACTTATCCCATATATATATGTTTTGCAGTATTTTGTTAATTTTTGAACGATTTTGGGGGATGTCTGGGAGGCGATAGTTTTTCTCAAAGGATTAGTAAAATGTAGACAAATAAGAAATATTGAAGATTTAATGTGATTTTAAAATTTGAATTTGAAGTTAAAAATTGGTGGACGGACACCAAACAGTCTCCTGACAACCCGGAGTGCTCTTGCGAGGGGGTCAACTGTTTGAAGGTGTTTCCATTCTTTTTATTCAATCCCTTCTTTAAATCTCTTAAAGTTCCATTCAAATTCAGGTAGAACCCCATCTTAATTTTTGTTCTTGTGAGAAAACAACAGAAGTCAAAGGTTGCGTGATATAACCAAGCATGGATTTTAATTCTCCCTCCCTTTCCATCTCCTTAGCCTTTCACCCCCACCTGTCCCTCCCTTTCTACTCTCATTCAATTTAATGTTTGTTTAAATTTCCTAACCAATTAAGTATCGTACTAATCTGTGCCAAGCAATCAGATAATATCAGAAATTTGCCTTAATTTTGATCTCCCATTCCAAGACCTTGGAGTATAAACCGCTAATAAAACAAAACACACTGATAATAATTCTCTGAGGTTATACACCTTGCAGTATTAACGTACTAACAAACTTGATAACAAGCCCCATGTCGTACTAAGGATTTTTACTGATCAACATAGAAAATGAGTTCACAATGGTTTGTTCCCAAAACGTTTTTTACTGTACAGAGGGTCTGTTTATTGACCTGTAACTTGTATACCGTATTGAAAAATTCAGAACGAACCGACTTCTGCCCGCTACCATACAGCCGTTTACTGGCAGTCTTTGAAAATCCTGAATTTCGTCAAAATGAACCAAAATAAAGTTTTAAAATTTCCTTTATCAATATGGTTCTTATCTTTTTATTCAATTCTATAAACTGCTTTTATGCAGTACTGTCCACAAAGATTTCAATTTCCTCAAAGTTTCGGGACAAATGGATACAAAATATTTCGTGCAGAATGTAATTTGATTAAGCGAATGTTTTCACGTCTATAAATACTTCAAGCAGTGAATGAAAAACCGTTTTGTTTTCATCGATGAGAACCACTTTCAAATAGTTATGCATAAAAAATAACAATCAGATCAGAATACAATAATTATTAATGTAATTAAGGTCTGACGCTATTATGTCTCGGCAGAGATACTTCTTTTTTGCAAGTTCAAATGTATGCAAATTTCGTGTGAAATGTAATTCGATTTCATTGTCTTGTTTACAAACTCATTCTCAAGAAAGTTGTATTTTCGTGAATAAAACCAATTGGCCTGTTTTGTTTTCCTGATCATGTTTGCCTGTGATTTTTACCAAACATGTGGTCTTTTTTTCGGAACTTTAAGTTGTACAAAAATTCCTATTTGAAACACAGATGTCACTTCCGGAATTTCTCATCTAAAATTCAATTGGTATTTAATTATAATTATTCGAAGTTTTCATTTTCAAGTCATCTTTTTATTCGATAGCTTTACTGATCTCGTAAAAAATTCATTCAAGTTCACACCAATACTGTACACTGCCAATGTTTTGCTGATGTCTTGAGAAGTGTCTTACTAACGTCACTAGTCAAATCTAAAATATATCCAAACCAAGTTGTGCAAACATTCTAATCTTTGTGACAGGCGACTTTGACGCCCAACTGTGCGGAAATGAAAATCGACATACTTCTTGCTAAATATATAAAAAATAGTTTTAAAGTGGAGTCCGCCTCAAAAAAATGTACCGCCAGATCACACTGCTATTTGTAGAAACCTGCAAAGCGTCTAGTTTCAAAAGTTTCCCACAAAAACATTGCGTGACATCAATGACGTTACCCCTTTTATTTACAAAAATAGCTTCAACTTGTCAAAGCAACTACAGTTTCACAATGGTGATTATTAGTACTTTACCCCTTAAGCTTTTTCCTCTGTCCTCCCGCCGAAGCAAAGAAGAGAACCAGATTGCAGATTAGCCCAAAAGTCGACCCAGTATTCCTACAACGATTTACTGTCAAAACTGAAATGAAACCGATTGGTCCAGGCTATCCCCGTAATTTTTAGCCGACAGGAGACTATCGTCTAGGACGACCAAAGGGTAAACTATAAATCGGCCACGCCCGATTAACAAAACATGCCGTTATGACGCCGGAAATCCAGCTCACGCATACTATACCCCGTGACTCACGCAAACCTTCGACTTACGTGCTACTACAGTCATTCCTTTCTAAACATTTTTTTTTTGACCACCACCGTACCTTTCTACCCAAAAAACTCATGAAACCGCCCGGTTTTAACCTGTTTTAACCTTTCAAAAATTAGAGCGTTCGAAACTAAATAAGATCCGTAATCACAAACAACATACAGCCGTTTACCAGCACTCTTTAAAACTCCTGAAACCTTTCAAAATCAGGCAAAATAAATCTTTGAAATAACCTTTATCAATGTTTCTTATTTTTTATTCAGTTCTATAAAATGCCTTTCATACACTACTGTCAAACAAAAATTTCAATTTCCTCAAAGTTTCAAGACAAAAGAATAACAAATATTTCGTGCACAATGTAATTTGATTAAGCCAATATTATCACGTCTAAAAATACTTCATGCAATTCAGTGAAAACCCGTTTTTTTTTTTCGTATCAACGAAAACCACTTTCGAATAATCAATACATGAAAATAACAATAAGATCAAAAGGAAGAAAGGAACCTTTCTAATTATTTGAAGACTTTCAAAGCCGTGATATTATGCATCCAATCCGCGATAAAATTTAATTACAACAAAATCCAAGTTCTCATTTTGAAGTCCATTTTTTTCAGTTGATACCTTTATCCAACTTGTGAAAAATTCCATTCAAGTTCCTATTAATACTGTACATTCCCAATGTTTTGCTCAGGTCTTCAGAAGCGTCTTACTAACCAAATCTAAAATAATTCCAAAACATGCTGTACAAACATTCTACTCTTTGTGACAAACGACTTGACGACCAATTGTTCAGAAATGAAAATCGACACAGTTCTTGCTAAATAAAAAAAAAGTTTTACGGCGGAGTCAGGCTCAAAAAATATACCGCAAGATCACACCCCCATTCATAGTCAGAAACCAGCAAACCATCTAGTTTGCTAAAAAAAAAAAACACTGCGTGACATCAATGACGTTACCTTTTTCATTTACAAAAATAACTTTAACTTGTCAAAGTAAGTGCAATTTCACAATGGTGAATATCAGTACAGTATGGGGCCCAGTTCTCGGCCGGGTCCAGTTCTCGGCCACTTTGTGTTTAACGCGTTTTTTCACACTCCAGTTGAATTAAAAGAAAAAGGTATTTCCTTCAAACGATAGACTGATTCATGTGCTTTAAGTATCTTGAGTTTGATCGTTCAATTCGATATAGAAAGCTCACACGTCGAGTTTACGCGGAGGTAGGTGAATTTGCATTCCCGAAAAATTTGTTTGTTTACGGCTCCTTAAAATTCATGGATGTAGTTAAATTCGTATTTTATCCAAAAGCCCCCACCATACGAGCTAATTTTTGGCATGTGAAACGTAGAATAATTCAGCTTTCTGCTTTAGTTAACTTTTCGTTGAACCGTTGTATTTTTTGGTCTTAATTTACTTCAAAAGTTTTTCTTGCGACGTTTGCGTATTTGCCAGTTCTCGGCCACCCTGCTCGCTATCACAGCTTAGCGCTTGGTTTTTAATATAATTTCATCTGCTGCTGCCAGAATGAAAGAAATAAATGTTTTAAAAATAAAGTTTAATCTTATCTCTAAGTTCTGAGCTGACTCTTGTCTTGTCTATTATTTCTACAACACCTAAATCTTTCAAGACCTTTTCACTGCAAAATAAACCATCTAAATGCACGGGTCACACAATGCGTTGCTAGAACCTGCACATAGGCAACTAGGCGCGTTAAAATCCTTCTTTTCTAAAGTAAAACAAAGCCTCATAAAAATAATTTGGGATCGATATAACATAAATAGGTTTACAGAGTGATTTTATGACTGTGAAAATTAATTGAGCATTTTTTTTTACAGATAATTACGCACAAGCTTTTTAGTGGCCGAGAACTGGGCCAAGGTGGCCGAGAACTGGGCCCACAAATGGAGCTTTTATTTTTATTATTGCTCGGGCAAATTAATTTTTGACCGGTCGATAGCTTTACACCAAAAAGCTGAATAATGTAGCTAGCTCTGGGAGAAATTTCAAGTTCCTGCGGTTCTTCTGAGGTAAGAAATACAAGTTTACGTCAAAAGTGGCCGAGAACTGGGCCCCATACTGTACTTTTCCCCGTAAGCTTTTTTCTCTGTCCTTCCGCCGAAGCAAAAAAACACAACCTGATTACACATTAACCCAAAAGTCGACCAAGTGTGCCTGCAACGATTTCCTGTCAAAACTAAAATGAAAACCATTGCGGTATGCGTCACCCGTAGCGGTTTTGTAGCAACCCCAAGCTATCCCCGTCTTTTTGGCCGCGCCAGGAGACTATGCTCTAGGACGACCAAAGGGTAAACTATAAATCGGCCACGCCCGATTAATTAAATCGTTTCTAGGACAATGATTTTTGCAGAGTTGAACGTTGTTTACCAAATTTCAAAGTTCTTAGGCGTACGAGGAAATTGGCAAGGCGGCGACCAGAAGTTAGGCTTTTACATAGCTTGAGCATTTGTGGATTCAGTGTAATAACTTGAAACAAAGCTGCTACAAATGTGAAAACGCTAATGTTTTTTTACTTAAATGTCAGGTTCTAAGCGCTAGCTCAATACTTTCAACGAAATGTTTTAACCCATCTGCCCATAAATGTATCGACGCTTTTGTATAACTTTTAAGTTGGGAAAAAGCAATGTAAACTGGCTCGCCAAGAATGCTTAATTTTGTGATGAACTAGAATGGATAAACAAAATATTTCTAAAGATAAAAAATACCATGACAGCGCATTGACATCTTCGGGCAACACCACATAATTGATTGAAAAGAACTTATAGATATTGATAAACGGCTGCTCCATTCTCTCGTCCTGGGGATATACCAAAACTCTTTCACGTCGATGACAAAGATAAATGCTTTCGCGAAAATACTGCTTGCAAAATGATTCTCGTAAAGCAGTTTTTACTGATGTATGTGCGCAAGTGGTATAATGAGTCAGAAATGTGGCCCAAACGTAAACGCACGGCAAATTATATATAACAGCAGAAAAAGATCATAGTACTAGAAAATGTGCATGTCTCAGTAGATACGGTTTTGATTTTTACAAGCAGGTTAAGTGGCCGATCATCTTTATCGTTAGAATTTACCATTCTAAAACAAAAATACAAGATAGTTTAAATGGCTAAAAATTGCGAAATATTCAGTATCGATCTTTTCGAGAACTTGGCGCAAAGGGTTTACATCCATGAACGAGAAACTCCGAATGATCTTCTCTTCATAAAAGCAACGTCTCGGCATCAGTCCACGGCCTAAACTCAAAATCTACTACAACAAAATGACTTTCGCTGTTGCTCGAGCTCGGTTAAATTCTTTCTTGTTATCCATCTCGTTAAGCCCGTTTGAAGCGGCTTCTGTGAGTAAACGTTTGGACTTTTTTGTATACCTGAGAAATATTCATGAACGTACACGTGTCAGGTGTTCCAAATTCAATTATTTCATTTTGTCATACATCTAGCGTAGAAAAAGGTATAAAGTTAGTGGACGTTTTACAGTCCCTTTTTCTCTGGAAGTAAAAATCAGCAGCTTTTATAGTACACGTAGGCGGCTATTCTGAGACAAGACTGTTTTGACCGCACGCGCGCACTCGCAAGTTGACAGAGACTATCCGTACCTCATTGCTGTGAAATGAGCCGTTGTTCTCCGATTTCAAAATCCCGATTAACTATACGCATTTGCTTTTCTTACCATTATTTAACGGGAGTCTGTGCAGTATTTGAGAGACTTCTGAGATTTAACTTACCTCGGTTATATCTTTGAATACTGATACTTGAATACTGGTAGCGTTCTATCTTAAGTGATCAAAGTCTACAGGGCGGTGATTTTAAAACCAAATTGAGGCTGTAAAGGATGTTAAACATGTGGTCTTTTTTTATTGGTTATTGATGACAATTTGACTCTGGTGATTGGCTGCATTATATGCTTTTTGGCTGAGGATATACGAAACCTTTATCACGTCGATGACAAAGACGAATGCATTTGCAAAAAAAAGAAGAAAAAAACACTTCTTGCAAAATGGTCCCCTTAAGGCATTTATTACTGGTGTATGAGCGAAAGTGGTGTAATGAGTCAGAAATTTGGCCCAAACGTAAACGCACTACAAATTATGTATAAGAGCAGAAAAAGATCATAGTACTAGAAATTATGCATGTCTCAGTAGAAACGGTATTGATCTTTACAAACACGTTAAATGGCCTAAATTATCATTATCCTTAATAGCTTTTTTAGCAAAGGTTTCCAATTTTACACGGCATAATTATTTTAGCGTGGAAAGTATTTTTACATTTTTGTGTTTTGTATATCTTCACTTTTCTTGCGAAAAAGAAACGATTATATTCCGCACATGGTTGTTGCACGCGAGAATTAAGTGACCTCAGTCGAGTTTTCAGTTTTTAATGCATTTCAATCAATTTTTACTTGCGGCTTCAAACTAACTGAAGGCATAGGTGTGCACTTTGTTATTTGTATCACTGGAGTGATTTTCCCTTTTAATTTTAGAATTACAGATTCAAACTCCAAGCAGTAAGTCAAGCCTTTTAAAATAGCAACATTCTCAGTAGAGCAGGGAACAAAACCTAAATAAAATTGCAGTCGTTTCTCCTACGAGTGGATTCGCTAACGAGCTGTTGGTCGTTTCGCCAACGTATAAAATTAGTACGCTAACGTGTCTTCTAGTGAAAAGAGAAACACTGAAATAATTTTGAAATATTTCAAGAGTTATATTTGTCAAATTGGTTGATAAAGGTTTCGCTCCCAACCAATTTCGCACCCGCTATTTAATTTTGACGTTCAAAAATCGCTAACGTAGTCACCCTTCTAGCTGAGTTTGCTCACGCTTAAAGAACGAGAAATATTGTAGGTCGTACTTTGATCTTTGTTGTATCGTTAGCAAAACGACCTATAGTTCGTAAGCTAACCGACTTCAGACGTAGGCGAATCTACCAAAGAAGTAAGCGAGCTGGTCGTTAGCGAATCTACTCGTAGAAGAAGCGACCGGTTGCCTATTCATGCTTGTGAAGAAGCGAAGCAACGCTTTGACTGAACATGAAACCTTGCTTTACCTATTATTGATTGTTGTGAAGACCCAAACCCACGCTTTGAAAACGAAACGTTGTTTAACTTTTTATTGATACTTTTGAAGAAAGGAACCAGGGGTTTAAACTTGATACCTCGATTAACGTTTTATTCATACCTTATTAAAGGCCGACTGTAGATCACTTTAAGGGCCGAGAACCCCGGGGGGGGGAGGGGGGTACTCCCATAAAGAATAAAAAGATTTGTGTCTTGCCGTGCGCGGTTAGCCGTTATTTGGGTCGTCACGGAACACTTCTCCTCCCTTTGAATAGTGTCATTTTTCGGTTTTGGGCCCAATCTCGTCCCCAGAGCCTGCGTTTCCCTTGACCAGCGGGCCGGGAAACTCAATGGCTCTGGACGAATCCAAACCGGAACCAGGAAATCCTTGTTCCGGTGTGATTGTGCGCGTGCTCCAGAGATTGCAAGACTCTTTTGCGCACGCTCCACGTTCCACTGAATAATTAAAAAAGTCATTCGACCGTTAATTCATTCACAGGAGACTAGACATGTCTGCGGTTTTATGCAAATTCAGGTCGTGTCACGTAATTGTAATCAATGCTGTTTTGGGATCATTCTCTACTGTTAAACATCGTTTTACATTAAACATGCTTATTTAAGTGAAAAAGATTTGCTCTGAGACTGTTGATGTCGTCTCCAAACAGAAATACATCCAAAAACTGCACATATTACGATTGCGTGCACAATCTCTGATTTGCATAAAGCACAGACTTTTAATTCCCCAGGGGCCAGGACAACCATCCCGACGCACGTTCAAATTTTGGCGCGTTATAGATCGACCAATCAGAAGTGTTTTCATTGTTTCAGCGGCTTTTTAGAATAGCCCAGAGGTCACGATCCATGGCGCAGACCAGAAGGATCGCGGCCTCTGGGGACGAGATTGTTTTGGGCCTTAAAAAGGGTATCAATTTTCGCTTTCTTTATCGTTAAATAGGGTCAGGGTTTAAGAACCTCTGCGGCACACCCCTATCCGAAATTTATTGGAGTCCCCCCCGCCCGGGCCGAGAACTCGCCGTCAGCGACCCATTTGGCGTTTCCATCATATTTTGCCCACAGATACCCTTGGCTAAGACATTTGTAAAAATCATATTTAAAAGTTCCAGTGATTTTTTTATTTTCAGAAAATTACGAATATTGGAAAACGGGGTCAAAGTGTGATTTTCCTTTCAATCAAAGGCCCAAACCCTAACGCTAACAAGTCCAGGTCGGATCAACTCAGATCGTCTCGGATCGTCAAAATATGAGAAAATGGTTCGCATTTCACGTTATGCAGCCGAAAGATGGAAAGCATGTTTTCTTTATCACAACGTTTGCATGGAAACCAGCAAAAACCATATACATTTAAATAAGGATAAGGCGAACGATACAGAATATTTTAACATTTACCTGGTCATAACATTTGACTGAATCAGTTCTTAACATAGTTGAATAATTTTACCATCGGTTGTAAAATATAACTGTCTGTGTTGCCGTAAACAAGAGCTAAGAAAAGAATGTTGCGTGTTACTCGCCGAGGTGCCGTTTGTCGGTTATTCAAATTGGGGATTTTCAAATTAAAATTTAGCAGTTTACACTTACAGCGCTTCTTTGTAATTAAACTGATATTTATTTTTTTGAGTAAAGATAAAAAGATAAGATAAGATAAGAAACTTTTTTAAAAACCTTTTAGCCTGGGAAAAACACAATTAGGGGACACTGCTAAAAACTAAAAACTACACTAATACTAATATGAATACAATAAAAATATAAACATTCTTACAAACAAAAGAATTTTGGGGGAAGATTTAGCGTCTAGTCACCTTTTCAATTTTTATGGCCAGGTTTCTTAAAATTCATTACAACCAGAGTTAACTGTTACAACGAGTAAAAGAAAAGTTAATGGAATCGTTTCTGGGACGATGATATTTGAAGAGTTGACCTCGTTAGCCAAATTTCAAAGTTCGTAGGCGTCGAGGAAATTGGTGAACTGAGGGCGACCAGTTAGCATTTTTCATACCTTATTCTTACTAATTTTCGCGAGTACTAATTTTCGCGATTTCAAAATAATCGCGAAATTAAATAAGCGCCAAAAAAAAAAATTGCGCGAAATTTAAACACGCGAAATTAATCCCATATCATATATCAAAACAACAAAAATTTAAAATGTTTGGAACTGCAACTATCTACCTTTGAGAATATATTTCCGTCTTGTTTTTGACTAGCACCCTTCCTCTGATTACTGTTTCGACTTGTATATTGGTTCAAAACCTCTTTAGTACAGTCACTAAAGTTTCCGTTTGCAGGTTCCTTGTAGTTACATTGTGCCAGACCTTTGTGTATTTTCTTAGTCTTTAAAGATTAAACCAAAACTCGCGAAATTCAGCTCTCGAATTTTCGCGAAATTAAGTACGCGCGAAAATTAGTAAGAATAAGATAGCTTGAACATTTGTAGATCCAGTATAATAACTTGAAACAAAGCTGTTAAATGCGATGAGGCTAATGTTTTTGACTCAAACGTTAGGTAAAAACAAGTGGGGTAAAAACAATGTAAATTGGCTCCCCAAAATACTTTAATTTTTGCTGAACTTGAGTGGATAAATAAAATATTTCCAAAGATAAAGAATACAGTGCTTTGACATCTTCGGGTAACAGCACAAAAATAATTTTAACAAGAATAATCATTTCCTTCATTTCTCTAATGCTTGTTCTAAGCCAGGGTATAAACGCTCCCAAACTCTCCCCGTATAATGTGTACACACGCAAGAAGATGTAGCGGGGATATGTAATAGCGACATGTACCCTCGCGTGTACTGATTATTTTTGGCGCGTGCAACAAGAATTCTTGCACCATTTTGGGCTCATCCTCGGTGTAAGAACCTGTGAAACTCACCGGTGACGTAAAACAAAGAACGAACAAAGCAACAAAGAGCGTCAAAAACAATACAGAGCAGGAAAACAAAAGCTCCAAAACAAAGAAAAATATCACAGGTTCTTACACCGAGGTAAACCCCCATTTTGTCCCTGCAACATGTTGCAAGCAGTCCAACGAGTTGAAATTCGTGCAACATGTCGCAGGACAAAACTGCCCCAGTATCGTCCCTGCTACATGTCCCCTCAGTGTGAACACCACATGATTTTGTCGCTGCTACATGTTGCTATAACATGTCCCTGCGACATGTCCCCACGTGTGCGGAGACCTTGAAGACAGTCGAAGAATGTAAAGTAATGTTTGTTCCGCTTTTGTGTGAGGTTTGTCGTTTTGAGACTTTGCCGGGGTCGCTAACGGCGAGTTCTCGGTCGTTACAGTCGGCAATTCTTAAGTACACAGTTTGTTTTATGATGAAAACACTTTATTGTAGGAAAAGTCGATTTTTTTTTTCAGCTTTTAAGCTTAACAAATACTGTAACAGGACGACAAACATGAGAACAAATTGAGACCTCAAGGTACCTAAATCATTATGCAGTCAGTCGTGATATCAGACTAAGTATGTCTCTGGGAAAACTAACTCGAGAATATATAAAAAAAAATCATCGTAGGGTAAAAGGAAGGAAAGTTGTCCCATTTTTAGGATTCCACAATAAATGATTTGAGAGAAATTTGGTAGTTCTTCGATGGTTCTACGTCAGGTTTACTTCTTAAGGGTATATCACATCGCTTAGCAACGTCTGAAAACAATTGCGGGCTCAATTAATCAACGCATCACAAAAAGAACTTCATTTCAAACTGATGACTATTCTTTTTTTCTAGTCAAAGAATTAGAAACAAGAAAACTACAGAAAAAACTGTGGATAGTTCCAATAGTTCGCTTGTTTCTTGCTCGAGAAAACTTTTAAAGGTATATTGAGGTCAGTGTTCAGTGCCGGTAAGAATCTTCCAACGCTCGTTTGGTTATCACGTGCATCTAGTATCCTTTATCCTGCAGCCACGTGCGGATCCTATCCGATTCACGTGCAAGCCATTTGCAGTTCAGGCGAATGTTTTCCAGAGACTGTTGAATGGTTCTTTCTGCAGCAGGGACGGAGCGACTGGCGAAGAATTCCTAAAATAAAGATCAAAGAAAAGCATGAAACTGTAACACAGAAAGTAATGACAACGGCGGGAATAAAAAATTCGAAAAACTAGCCAGAAGTTGATGTGAAACATGGAACCAGTAGAAAGAGCGTGAAAACACGTAAACGGTGGGAAAACACAACCAGTTGCAAGCGCGGGAAAAAATGGAAGCGGTGGTAAGCGCGGGGAAACATGTGAGCCGAACGGTGCTTTGCGCGGGAAAACACTTGAACCGAGCGGTGCTTTCCGCGGAAAACTCGTGAACCGTGGAAAGCACGGGAAAACACAACTAGTGGAAGCCCCCGGAAGACGTAGAAGGTTGTACACACATTTGGTTTTTTGAAGCTGATTGGTCTTACAGTAAGAACCTCGACTCTAATTGGTTCAAAAGGATTGCAAGAACAAAATAACAACAACCAACAACCAACTAACAAGAACAACAAAAAACAAACAAGATAAAACATTGCAAGCAGCAAAGAAGAGTTCAATGCTTGAAACATTAGCCGCCCAAAACTACCCGACTGAGAACAATATGCATAAGGATTTCAACCCTACCTCGACTTCTTTAGCAGCTTGCTCAGTCACAAACATCTCTGTGGTTGACTGCAGGAAAAAAATATAATAAGATTTGAAGACCAAAGCTTAGGTTGGTTGGGAGAAAAAAAGAGATGCTAAAAAAACTCCACGAGATTTGCACAAAAGCGCGTGCAACGCGCGTTTTTAAGTGTGGCGCGAACCCAGGAAACCAGCTTTTCGCATTCAAGATACCTTGGCGGACTGGAGCATGCTGTTGATAATGAAATCTCGCCGACTTTAATTTGAAAGTGCACGTTGTCAAAGTGTTTAGTTTTTAAAGGAATACTTTTACCGATTTACCGTTAATTAGTGAATACGTCGTTAATTCGACTATGAAACTACAGCTATCGTAACAACTGACGGAATAAAGACGGAATGCAAACCAATTTGCAAACGATAGCCTCAAGTTTTCCATATTATAATCCTTTTTTTTTATTTTATTTTTTTTTTTTTATTAATGCATTTACATAAAACAAGACATTACATAATCGATACGCTACTTACAAAAAAAAAGAAGCTTGTACACACACACACACACACACACACACACACACACACACATTATAATACACACATATTATAATCCGTTTCCATCCTCGCCATCGCCGGTTAGTCAATCTCACTTTCTAAAGTATTTCTGTAAATTGTCAAGAAGCGTTGTCTGAGTTTACGAAATCAGACCATTTTTGTTGAGATTTTTCCAGCAAAATCTAGGTGTTTTTCCAATAGGCCATTTTCGAGTTACCCTTTGCCTCTGTTTTAAATCATGTCTTCGTGCAAAACCACTCTACAGGTCCATTTTTATGCAAATCAAACTCATTTTCATTTGAACGGTTTCGCACGTAGACGCGTTTTGAAAGAGAGGGAAAGGGTAACTCGGAAATGGACTATTGCAACTTCTAAATTAGACGAAAAATCGTCGACATCAATCTGGAGGGATCCTAGCTCCCGTAGCCGGAAAATGGCCAACAAACAAAATGTGCAGTCATAAAGCTTTCCTACTGAAACACACGCTAAAAAAGATAACCTCCATTCACCTTGATAAGTCGAGAGAGCAGGAAACCTCCTTCGTAACGATTGTGCAATTCGTCCCAGTTGTCTTGCAAGAATTTCCATGCCATTTCACGGCCTTTGACACTGAAAAAAAGAGAAACAAAATCTATAATCTATAACACTGAATAATCTATAAATTCCGATTTCAAAGGAAAGAAAAGATGGTTCGATAAATCGCGCAGTTCGAGAAATCGGGGACAAAATTGCAGTATTTGTCTGAGGAAAAGGAAACCAGTTAAACCAGTTCTGGTTCGAGTTTATCAGGAAGTTTGGGAAATCGAGAGTTCGAAAAATCAAGACTCCACTGTATTTGACCCAAAGACTTCGCCATGTAAGATAGAACTACACAGTTGAACCTCTCTAGCACTCTGGGGCAGCAATAACTGGTCACTGTGTAAAGAGTTGGCCGTTAATGGAAGTTGTGTACACTGAAATAATACAACTATTTACACCTTTAGCCATACAAAAGAAGCCACTGACCTGCCAGTGACGCCTGCAATCACAAAGACAGTGTCCTGAGAACGAACTTCTTTCTACAGAGAAAAATACGTCCATCAATGAGATACTAACTATTTGCGAGATGGACGTAACAAAGCTAAATAACCATTGCAAGTAAATAATTAAATCAGTCCTCATTCAACCCTAGACGAGCTTGCCAGACCGATGCTCAATTCCGGTCTTTCTGTGGCATGATATTATGTGTCTTGATATTATGTGAAATTTTCCTACTTCCCTTGTCTTTCTTGCCCTTCTGACGACCCTGAGAAAAATGGGGGACAACTCGTAGTCGATATTTCACAGCGATTTGCAACAAGATATATCCATGTCTTGTCTTGTCATGGACCAATTGTTCATCTTTCATGGAGGAGATTGTTAACCTCAGTGAAGACTTACCGACATGGCGAAGTCCAGCACTTTCTTGATCAGTTCAGGTTGTGAAACAGCCCCCATACATCTCATCAGTCGCACTTTCTCTTCGTGTAAATCAGCTTCCTTGAACAACTTCATCATGGAGTCCAAGGTGACGTCATCACCATGCTTAAGAACTGTGCTGTACACCGCTGACCTCAAGTCTGCCGGGATGGTGGATTCACCTTTGCAGTGAGCGTCAAATCGTTGACGAGCCTCAGCGAGAGTAGCTGGGTGTCCATATTTGCCCAAACGGCCGATTATTAGACCTCTTAGAAGGGCATCAAGATGTCCTAAAGGAAAGAGAGTAAACAACAGGAAGAACTGTTCAACAGCTGTCATGAGAATGGTTACAAACTAAAGATTAATTATCAGACTCAAAAGTTAGAACCACCTTGTACAGCACCACATGACAGTACTGCTCAATAGCTTTCATTCGAATGGTCACACACTAGGGTTTCATCCACAGACTTGAAAGTTAGAACTACCTTGTACAGCATAATAAACAGCACCACGTGACAGTACTGCTCAATAGCTTTCATTTGAATGGTCACACACTAGGGTTTCATCCACAGACTTGAAAGTTAGAACTACCTTGTACAGCATAATAAACAGCACCACGTGACAGTACTGCTCAATAGCTTTCATTTGAATGGTCACACACTAGGGTTTCATCCACAGACTTGAAAGTTAGAACTACCTTGTACAGCATAATAAACAGCACCACGTGACAGTACTGCTCAACAGCTTTCATTCGAATGTTCGCACACTAGGGTTTCATCCACAGACTTAAAAGTTAGAACTATCATGTACAGGATAATAAACAGTACTGCAGGATTCGGGACCAAGTGCAAGTGCTTTGTCGAGACAGAACGGCAGAGACGAGCTGCGAAGAAAGGGAATTATGCACGGGTTTTGCCCCCAATTTGTTTTCACGTCATGCTTATCCCGCCAGCTATAAAAATTAATACTGTCATCGTGGTAATTGAAAGAGAAGAGTAGAAAGATCGAAAGAAAGTAAAAGAATGGGACGATGGAATTTCAGAATAGGGATGTTACTATAATAAATGAATAAAGGCAAGCTGGGGAAGAGGAAATTGTACTGTTCCTTACCTTCTCCCTTTATTGGATCCCAGCCAAGCTTGTTGCCAATTGGTTCATAAAGCTTGATACCGAAGGCCTGGAAGCTAGGGTAACAATCAGAGTACTGGAGAATTGCCCCCACACCACCCATGTTGGAAATCAAGTCATTCCACACTGTGTAATTTGTCTCGTTGCTGAATGCTTCGACCACTTTGAGGACATCTGGGCCTGATACTAGGCCAGCTCGGCACTATAAGGAAATGAGAACAAACAAGGGAAAAATGTTACCTCCACTTTTCTTGTACAGAAGTACAACCCATTCTTCTTAAACGTAAATGTTTTGAACATGTAGATGTATCTGTCTTTGAGAACAGCCCCCATACTCAATTTCAAAGTGCAAACCTATAAATTTCAACATCGAGAAATTTCCAAGGCAGCAGAAATGAAAAGGATACCCGCATGAAAGTACTGTGAAAGTGCTATACGTAGCTTTGAAAGGGTACGTCTGATGTAACATGACTTAAACCCTTTCGCTCCCCATGGAGCATAGGTCCACGGAAATGCCTGACGTAATATGGAAGGAGTTGAAAATAATGACGGCTTACAGCAATTTTTGAATGACCATGAAATGATTACACGTGCACACAACAAGACAACAAACGAACTAGAAGAGAGCAATTTGAAATCTGACTGATTAAACAAATGGAGACAAACGCGCATGGCTTTTGAGTGGTTTAGTAAACTTGCAAGCCATAGCCTTTTAGATTGCGAATAGCTATTCTCCTTAACGTCACTCACTTTATAGCATTCTGATAGGTCAATAGAACAAGGCTCTCTCCATGTTAAGAGTCATTTTTATCGAAAACTGTACACAGCTTGTTTTAATCCTTTCAATTACTGGCGGAAGAAACAAATTATTGTGAACACTCATGTAAACACGGCACTTTTACAAAGTCATACAAAAGTCGGCTCTATTAGTACCAGCACGTGACTTCAGTTTACGTAGTAAGTAGTAGTGTCCATGTTGAGGGGGGAATACAAAGGCAGTGTCTTGCCTAACAAAAACCCAACCTAGCGAACACTGGCAAGGCCTGCATGCTGCAAACACTAATTTTAACAAACGTATTTTTATAATGCCGCAACACTTGAAAGTTCTCAAGTGATGGCTTAGGAGGTGGAATTTCTTAGCATACCAGAGCAAATAGATCACTCTGCAGTCCCAGTCTGTCTCTTGGAGGAAGACTGTTGTCATTGATGGCTGGTAGAAGGAGTTCCAACATGGCGGATGAGTACTGTACTCGATAGAAACCAACTTGACCTGGATTTAACTAGAAAACAGACAAAGAATACAACTGTCAATCTTAAGCAAGGCGTTTTACAAGAGTACAGAATTGTTAAAGTATATTACTCAGAAAAAAAAAAAACCACCAAAACACGTGTATAAGCCGCACCCACAATTTTGAGCCAAATATTTCAGCAAAAAGGAGAAGCTTATACACGAGTTTTTTACGGTAAAAGGCGAAAACCTTTTCTAAGCGAACACTGTCAATGCCCCAGTAACCACTAAATAATTTTTTAACCTCCCGTAAGGGGATACCTAAGGTAAATGTCTGTCCCAAACCAGATGGGCTACCACTTCTGGCAATTATCTTTGATTTCTGTAATATGAAGTGACAAGGAGTACATGTATGGCTACTCTCCCTACCCCCAGCATTTTCAGTTTGCCAGTGTGCCTGGGTCTAGAGAGACACTGTGTCCAAAAACATAACAGAATGGCATTGGCCAGATTCAAATCCAAATCTTGATCCAGAGTTCAGTGCACTAGAGCGATTTTCACTTGAGTGTCGGAAGTAATTCGCGTTTGCTTTGGTTTGCATTACTACGCTTTGTGATTGGTTTACAAAAATCGTGCTACCTGTCTTTCTCATCCAGTCAGATGTAAAACCAATAGCAATCGTTACTCGCTTGCGCAGGTTTTTTCTGTGCTCCACGTCATCTACATGTGTTAATTTTGGTTCGAGTTTTGATTCGTTCACTGGATTGCTTGTGTCCTTTTTGATTGGCCAGAGTGCTTACTTTGGTTTTGGTATAATGACATCAAACGGAAATGGCTCTAACCATTAGGCTACCATATTTCCCACGTGAAATTACAGACCTTTTATAGCGCCAGGAACGATGTTGAATGCTAACATGGTGATCGAGCCATTAGACGAGTCAGGACCTCCATTCCAACAATAACAGTTGCATGGCAAAACATAGGAACATCCATGTATAAGGCTGCATGGTGACAAGAAGCTTACCTTGATCCACTGATCTGGTTTAACTCCATTGACTGTCATGGTACAAGATGTCTGATCTAGTAATGTACTAGCAACACTCTCACGAGGATTCACACTTGATGATATGCTAACTGGTACTTGCCAGTGATAAGAACCTATAGTTTGGGCAGAAACAATTATTCTTATAGAGAATCATTTTAAATTGACAGACTAACTATACATGGCTTTGATCAAGCCTTCTACATTAACATCAGAGCTCTTTCTGAACTTGAACTCAAATTTGACCTAAAGACCACAGAGGTCAAGCAAAAAGAAAGGCGAAGAACTGCTTACTCTGCAGATTGAGCTATTTCAAACATGGTTTTAAAAAGACATCTATGTGTATGATGCAACGCGGAGCAACACCCATGCAAAGTTCAGTGTCTGCAAACTGATTATCAATCAACTTTTATACAAAGCAAGCCTTCCAATGAAAAATTGTATTAAACAGAACAACAATAAGGACAGTTGGCCGAGTTTTACATCTTTCCGCAAGGTGTTGATTTTGGCCTTTTTTCCATGTGCAACAAAATTGTGGATGTACAAACTGTAGACATACACCATTCTCTTCTCTTCTCTTTTCTGAATGATTTCATTGCGATTAACTGTCGCCTCAAAATTTGGCCATTTTGTTTTATTTCATGTATCTTTCAAGCCCTTCTAACACAAGAAGAAAATGAATACACTGAACATAGCTGCAAACTGTCTACATGTACATCTATTGTCCATACCTTGATTGACTCCATCAGCAAAGAACTTGTTCTGTGTGATGGTAACTTTCTTTGAATCTCCTTTCTAAGACAAAGTAGACAAACACTACTGACTCCCTTATAACACGTCACAGATGAGTTTTTGCAAGAAACAAAAAGTCATCCAATCTGATTAAAAGACTCGCCAAATCAACACAAAGACTAATGCATTGCCCAAGACAGAATCGGCAAAGTGAAAATTGTGTTCATAAGTTATGGACTAGTTGCTTTCCTTTCTTGGTTGGTAAAGAGTTTTATGTCCACAAACAGTACATATTATACGCGTGATCTTGGCTCAGCTCTTGGCAGCAAAATAAAAAAAATTACCTTCCTGCTCTTGTCCTCAAGCCTAAACCCTCACTTAACAAGGAACTACAACATTTTTTATCCAACAGTACCTGTTCTGCTGTGACAGACAGCACCGGAAATCCCATTTGTTTTGTCCATGTTTCCATGACAGCAGCCACAGGTTTGGAACTGGCATGAGACAGACTAGCCCATAAGTCCTCTGAAATAAGATGTATGACAAAGGGTGAGAGTTATACAAGCCTAAAAGACTTCAACGGCTAAAACTATACTACTTCACACAGAAAAAAGACAACTATTTACCAGTCGTAGCATTGCTATACTTGAATTTATCCAGATGATAGCAAAGTCCTTCTTTGAATGCCTAATGAAATGACAAATTAAAGTTATAGCTGCAATAAAATAACAAAATTTGTCTAGTAAAAGGTAATTATAAGTTTACTGTCTACCCTTTTCCAGACTGAACTGGAATAAGGAAAAGTTTTTTTTTTTTTGTACAGGGTGAATCCTGTTTCTGCTAGAGCAGGTATGTGTGTGAAGCTGCAAAAACTTGAAATAGATCCATGTTTGGAACAAACCTTTTCTCCTACATAGTCGTGCAGCATTCGAATGACTGATGCTCCCTTGCTGTATGAAATAGCATCAAAAATCTCATCTATCTCACCAGGATGTCCAACAGGGACCTACATATATATGAAAGCAAAGAAAAGAAATAAAATAATAAGCATGGTACAATATTTAGTGTAGGGTAAAGTCGGGCAACTTATCAATGCCCCTTAGCTTTGCTTTTGTTCCCTACAGCTAATTACTCTCAAAGCAGTTTTTCCAAAACCATGAAACCAAAAGTTAAAAACTAACTCATCTATGCCAACTCTCCTTGATTATTTGGAAGTCTTCCTGGTACAGACCCAATCCCCCAGCAGCCTCCCAGACATGTTGTCCAATCTCCCAGAAACAAAGAAAATTAAGTGCTGTTCTGACTAATTTTGGGGTAATTTTTGAAGCATGTTTGCAGTTGAGTCGATGAAGATTTTTTTGGTCCACCATTTTTTTTAAGTCAACACGAGTAAATTCTTCATGAAAATATAGTGATCCCCAAATTTGGGTATTTTTAGGTTGGTACCTTCGTTAATGGTAACTGTTCATTTGCCATTTGCAGGAAATGAACTAGAACTTGGAACAAAAACATACAATCCAGTCCAAAAATGCAGAAAAATGCAAGTCAGTTAAGTCACAAGTGGTTTCTGATTGGTTAAAGAACAGTATGTTTGCTTTTAAATGTTTAAACCCTTCTACACTAAAGTATGATGTGCTCAAGACTAGTACATCTACCTACCTCAATTGGGTGACTTGAAAAGCAGACATGAAACAAACAAAGAACAATGAAATGAGATCAGACAAGTTCTTTTTTAAAAAAAATATATTAATTAGAGAGATCGATAGACTGCAATAGATTATTGCGGTATTTTTATACACTACAAGTTTAACTTCAACAGTCAGATGTGCAAACATGATCTGTCTTTCAATCAAATTTTGAAGATTAAAGACCAATCATGCAACAATTAAGTGTCAGTTTCTCTTAAAGCGGTCCATCACATTTCGCGTCGGAAAAATGTTTTCCCTCAAACTTTGCTCAGTGAACTATCTTAGGTTGTAAGTAAATGCAACAACTTCAGTTTTTGGAAATACGTTAAAATATATTTTTTGGAGCTCTCAACAGTGAAGGCTTCAAAAGGACTTTGCCACAACGACTTCAAACATTTCGTGCTTATGTGAGTATGGAAGCTCATTTGCATAATGTGTATGAAATACTCGCATAAGCACGAAATGTTCGAAGTCCCTTATATTTCTATGCTTTCTAACATCTGTTTAGTAGGATTCAGTTGGAATTTAGAATAGTCTGGTCTGGACTCGTGAAATAAAGGCCAACAAAGATACCATACTTTTGCATGTTTGCAAAAAGCGATTTAAGGGTTGCTGATATTTAATTTTCACTGAACCGTAAATCAAAATATATCAAAATTAACATGCGTTTCCAACCTTTGAAGGACCACTTAACATAGGAATAATAATAATAATTTGGCGCGTTTGGTTGTTTTTGAGCGGCGAGCTCGTCAACTTATGAAATTTCTCGTTCTGGCCAAGCTCAAAATTAGGCCTTTTGCAGCCTTCACTGTTGAGAGCTCTAAAAAATATATTTTAACGTATTTCCAAAAACTAAAGTCGTTGCATTTACTTATTTACAACCTAAGATAGTTCACTGGGAAAAGTTTGAGGCAAAACTTTTTTCCGACCCAAAATGTGATGGACCGCTTTAAGAGAAACTGCCACTTAGATTTATTAATATTTTTTGCATCATTATGTTACGCTTATTAAAGCTGTGCTCTTAGAATAATGGCACGGTGCCCGAAAGCTCTCTTGTAAGAAATCTTGGGTGCCCTGCTCTTAAAAGCTTTCATGATTCATAGTAAAGTTAAACAAGTCTCACAAATTATGGCAATTTAAGCAAGTCGCCTGTGGCACCCGGGCCCTGCTAGAACACAGCTCTGAACTTGTATAAAATTACAGTCATTGACATAAGAGGCAACAGATGTGTGCCACACATGTACGTGTACTGGTACTTATAATTTAACAAGTAAACAGAAAGGTCTTTTTGTTGGGACCTATCAAGATAATGTAGCTAAGTGCTATTGAAAAAGAATTGAGCCATAAAAAGAAGATTAATTTTTCAACATTCTCATTGATACTGTACACAAACTGGTAAACAGAAAGGTCTTTTTGTTAGGACCTATCAAGATAATGTAGCTAAGTGCTATTGAAAAAGAATTGAGCCATAAAAAGAAGATTAATTTTTCAACATTCTCATTGATACTGTACACAAACTGTAGCTCACTTTTATCTCAGACTTAGGGGTACAATGATGTACTGGAAAGGTGTACAATGTAGTCAAGTTCAAGATATTGAATTCTGTAGTTTTGTGGCCCTTTCTCTCCCAATTGACAGTAAAAAAATATTTTACAGAAAAGAAAAATTAATCATTAAAACATGAAAATATATCTGCTACCTGTTGGTAAGGGCATCTAGCTCCATAGCTCTAGAGAAATCAGTAGTTACAAACTGTGTCCAAATATCCCATTCTGGAAAACAGTGATCTACACAAAGGTACTCTATCCATGATGCAAAGCCCTCATTCAGCCATAAATCAGTCCACCATTCCTTTCAAGACAAAATAGGTTACTGTTTATTAGTAGTTACTTAAAGTTCCAAGCTACCATAACCATAGAGCACACCCTACAACACCCACACCCCACCCCCTACTAATAACATGACTTCAAGATTTGTTGATAATAAGTGAGCAATGGAGGTGTGCTTAATTTCTGATTTTTTAACAATAATATTTGGAATTGAATTAGCTATTTCCATGATTATAGCTTGCACATGAGCCAAGCTGTGAAACAATCCAGTAATTGTGAAGAACAGCTCTCTATAACCGACTGTCGGTCAACTGTTGGCCGACAGGTTACCGACAGGCCACCAACAGTCTACCGACAGGTTACAACAATCCCTCTATAAGAGAAAAGTCACTTATCCATAACAAGACTCTCCAGCATTGCTTCAAAGGAAACTCACCATGGTGATCTAAAAAAATAAAAAAAAAACATGTTGTTATACCGGTATATCTTGTTTGATTAAAATGGACTGGGATGAAAATACTGTACAAAGGTAACTTCAGGGAGCATTCAATATAATAAAATGTTTATTCAACACTTACCAAATTTCCAAACCACTGGTGTGCAAGTTCGTGGCCTTTGGGAAAGATAAAACAAAAGGGTCACATTAACTACATGTACATTGTACTTGTAAGTTAACCTAACTTAAACCATTTTTTACAAATCACTTTGAGGTTTTTTGCAGAGTTTGAAATTGCAGTTGAAGTTTTAAAAGTAGGATTGTCCAATTTACGTTTTCTAGTGGCCCAGCTCAAGTAGTTGCAGATTGTAATAATTAATAACAAATCCAGTGTACATGTTTTGGGGGATTAGAACTACATGTTCTTGTATCAATAAAAAAAAACTCACCAACAACTAGCCCAACCCACTGCTTAGCTGCAGAAGATGAGTTTTCTGGATCAACAAGAAGAGCGGTTTCCCTTCATATAAAACAAAAATTTCTTATTTAAAATGGTTGGAGAATAAACAAGAAAAAATACAATTTTAACTTTTGCATTAAGTCAAAAATATTGCTTTAGACAACTCACCTATAAGTTACAAGACCCCAGTTTTCCATAGCCCCTGCAACAAAAGACGGGCATGGTATGAATATTTTTTATTTGGAAAATTAATAAAACACAACCTGCACAATTCCCAGTTTCCCACCCCAGCTAGTGGCCAGGGTACTCGACGAAGTGACAGGGAGGTGGAAGGGGCTTTTTAGGGGAGGGGAAGGGGGAATGTACATGTACATGTAATATTTGTAAAATTAATTTGTTAGCAGTTTGGGTATTGCAAAATTATTACTATCGTTATTAATAATCCATCAAGGACAACAAAGGAAATCAACGTTTAAAACTCTAAGTCAATAGACATTTTTCTCTTGGGCATTTTGTTGCCCCATTACAGACCATGTGATGATACTCTTGAGAATTCTTGATTTCAAATTTTTGAATAGTCGCGTGTATATGAATGAATAAATTTTATGTGGATAAAAGAAAAATTCTCTAGAGAACATCACGTGGTCTGTAATGGGAAAGCAAACCACCCAAGCGAATAAGGTCTATTGAAGTATTGGAGGGTAGATGTCGTAAAGGTACAGTTGTAGCAACAGAGGAGGGCAGCAGTCTCCTCAACAACAAGGAGGTCACCATGGCAGCCAAGCCACAGCCCACCTCCAGGCACCTGTCGACACAACACTGAAAAATCAGTGTGTGGAATGAATACCATACTTACAAAAGAATGTGGGTTGGGACTGGGAGGGAAACCAAGCGAGCAAGCTAACAGGCAATGCAAGCAAAGCACAGGGCTGCAAACCTCCCTGCAAACCTCCCTGGAACTCCCCACATACATGTAATGTTGGTGAAACCGCAGCATTGGCTTGGTTTTAACTTTGCCTATTAAATTCAATCTTTGACTAGTTTCATTTAATATGAGATCTTTCTGCAAGTTGAAGTAACTTTATTTGTACAACACAGTTTGTGTTTAAAGCCACTGTAGAAGCTTGTGGAGTAGTGTACATTCATTGTATACTGAAAACAAAAACACACTGCACATGTGTACATGGTTAGAAATCCCAACTGGCAGGAGGCTGACCCACTGACTATCTACCGTCTGTACAAAGCTGGAGGAGTCAAATTCAGAACCACTAAACATGCAGCTAGTGCCTGTGATCATGAGATTTTAGCCTGGGACCTCAGGCCCAAAACGTAATCCTATCCATGCAGTGTGCAATGCCACCACCTCATTACAAACTCTCACCTGCAGCAAAATCAGGAATAGCAATAAGGTCCATCTTTGGCAAAGGGTAGCTGATGTTAAAGTATTCTTTATAGAATGGTAGTGTCTTTTGAGCAACCTACAAAACATCAAACAATAATTTCACAAAGTCATGAAGATAAGACGTAAGAATAAGTTTGAGGGAGCGTTCATTCTAAAACTCAACACAAGAAAACGAGGGAACATGAAGAACAATGAAGAAATGCATGCACAGGGGAGGGAGAAAAGGTGCAAGGTACATGCAGGAAGAAAGGAATGGCCAGCGGAAGAAAAGGATCAAGATATATCAGGGCAAAAAAAAGTCAATTGCAAATTTCTCTTTGCCACTCTCGACTATGCTTGCCCAAGGCAGTAAAATTTTGTTTGAGTTTACTTTTTTATGTCTTAAAATCATAATTTAGTCATGAGATGGCTTGCCTGTGGTCTTAAATCAGCTGTCCTTTCAACATGTCCTTTCCCAACAGGGAAATCTGCTTGCCCAGGATTTTTTTGAGGAAGGGAGGATTTTATGAAAAGTACAGTGCGGTGGCCTAATGGTTAGTGCCCCGGACTCCATATCGAGCAGTCCGAGTTCGAGCCCCAGCCAGGGTCACTTGTGTTGTGTTCTTGGGCAAGACACTTTACTCTCATAGTGCCTCTCTCCACCCAGGTGTATAAATGGGGACCCGCGACATAATGCTGGGAGGAAACCCTGCGATGGACTAGCATCCCATTCAGGGGGGAGTACATGTATTCCTAGCCGCTTAATTCTACGGAAACTGGAATAAGCTCCGGCAGTGTGGGCCGCTTGGCTCGTGGCTTAATTCTCCTTTCCTTTTACAGTATAGAAAGGATGACAGAGAAAAAAAAGAATGGACAGAAGGAAGGGAAAAGGGAGGACACACAGACTGAGCCTAGATGGATGGACAAGACACAGACAGACAGACAGACAGACAGACAGACATTGGTACAATGTACAGACACAGTACGAAAGACATAAAACAACAGATTCATTTATAGTACATAAATCATTTTTTACCTCTAAAGCAAACTGTCCCTGGATAGCCTTTCCTTTTGGAGTGTAAACTCTGATAGTTACGCCATCAGAATCTTTTCCTTCCACAAAGTCAAACTCTCCAACAACAAATGCCACAAGATATGTAGACATGACAGGGGACTGTGCATACTTCACTATCTTCAGTGACGCATCATCAGCAACAACTTTCTCTTCTACAACATTCTGTCATGTAAGAAAATGCACCAAATTCATTGAAAATTATAAAATATTGAGTGTATAGTTTTGATGATAAGCCTTCCACTTCTATTTTTCTAGAAATTATTTTTTATCAGCTGATGATTGAGGGGGGGGGGGGGGGACTTGTATTAGGGACAAGGCCAGAGAGGTCTAATATCAGGAATTAATGTTTGCTTGGGCTTCTAATTGTTAAAGTTCTGTGCATTCAAGCAGGGCTGGGCTGTCATTAAGTTTTTAAGCAGCTGTTACACTGAAGTCATCACTTGCAGCATTCCACTCTGTACACAGATGAAACCTAACACCACACGACATCTTCACCCATAACATTGAGTGAACTCAGCCACAGCAGGTTTTTCAGGTTATGGCCCTAAATGACAGCCCTGTCAAGAGTATGGTGTAGTTAAGTCATCTATGGGCCTGATAACATGAGCCGGGCTGGCTCAGTTTGCCGAGATCTCGGCAGGTCTGTTAAACGCAACAAAAATCAACGCTATTACATGACAACCGGGCCAGCCCGGTTAGCCGAGATGCCCGGTATCGCAATGCCGGGATCTCGGCTAGCCGGGCTGAAAATTTTCCATGTAATCGCGTTCAATGGGCCAGCCCGGCTAAGCGGGCCAGCATTTAATTTCTCTTCCGAGCACAAAATCCAACGAAAAAATCAATGCTACGCCTTCTAAATAGGATGTAGAGGTAAGGTAACCCATCCAGCTGCATAAGTGCAAAAAATTAACCACCAAATTGCCGGGAAAAGGTGATCAAGATCATTCGTGCTCTGATCATTCGTGCTGAAACCGGGCTGAAAGTCATCTCGGCAAACCGGGCCAGCCCGGCTAACCGGGCTCATGTAATACCGGGGTGAAAGTCATCTCGGCAAACCGAGCCAGCCCGGCTCATGTAATCAGGCCCTATGACACAAATGGGACCATTAAACTTAGCTTAAGTGTTCTGCTGCCTTGCCATATTCATACATTTATCTGTTTCACTCCTGCATGTGTGTAAAGCCACACATGTTCATGTAAAAGTAACTTTCCTGAAGAAAACATGCATCTTTAATGAAGTTGCCTTGTTGTTAAGTTATGTTACAGATTTCCTAAACCAATAATAATAAGCTCATAATTATCTAGTAAAATGAATAGCAGAGAGTAGAGTACTACCAGTAAGTAAATAGGATCAGATAGCTGCCATACCATGTTTGACAAAGCAACTCTGTCCTTAGGCACGACCAAGGTGACATCAAATGTGGCTTTGAGGGCAGGTTCATCCCAACAAGGAAATGCTCGTCGAGCGTCTGTAGGCTGTAAGGGAAAAAGCCAAATTATAGCTAATACAGTACAGTCAAATCCCAATAACTTGAACCTTCATGTGAAATCAAAAAAGGTTCGAGTTTCTGGGGGTTTGAGTTATCAAGGGTAAAATTACAGTGTAGTAAGAAAATGATCTGGAGGAGAATTGAAAAAGATTCATAAGTTAACAGAAGGATCAAGTTATTGAGGGGTCTAAGATTCAACTGTACAATAGATGTACATTGTGCGTACCTTTATAAGACAGTTTGTATTAGAAATTACATGTACATTTAGCAGAATGCAACTGCCTGCTCTCATCCAAACACAATTATAGTACAATTTTCTTACTCATAATTACACAAAATTCTCGTAATTCATTACCAGTGTGTAACAGCAGATCAATGGAACCCAAATAAATTATGAGGACCCCTTAACCCTTTTAAGCCCTAATGTCCACATACATATTCTCCTGACTGATCGCCATACATTTTCTTATAGCATTGTTGGGAGAATCTGTTAAAAGTTCAAAGAAATTTCCCTAATTGGTGATGATCTTATTAATTCTCATAACCACTTCTCTTGATTTAGTATTGATACTGTGGGGAGAAATTTGATGTTGGTCACTCATTTACAAGGCAGGATGCTACAGTCAACTCTCACTATAACAGACACCTTCAGGATTACAATTTGTCCGCAATAGAGAAAGTCCGTAGTTGTGGGAGTTATTTTCAGTAATTCTTATTTAATTGCCAGGACTTCGACTCCTGTCCATAATAGCGAGGTGTCTGCAAGGCGGGTGTTGACTGTAGTATCTGATTTAGGTTGATTTAGTGTTATGTTTAAAGGGACTATGTCACGGGGATTTCGCAGATTTTTGGTCTAAACTGTTCTGATATAAGTGGTAGGCAACTTAACCCATGAAAAGCATTATCTTCAAGCATTTAACTGAAGATATAACCTTTATTTAACAATTAGACTATGAGCCCGAGTTTTCTATGAGCAAATAGTCAACGAGGCGCAGCCAAGTTGACTATCGCTCATAGAAAACGAGGGCGAGTAGTCTAATTGTTTTAGTAGAAAGTCTAAAGGATTGCAGTCCAAAAACCTACAATATTGTGCATTTTGAAGACAAAAATCAAGAATTACTCCCGCGCGACTGTTTTCTATCGGCGAATAGAAAGCAGTGGGAGAACCAATCAGATTCACGGATTTCCAATAGAATACGGCTGAGTTTCTACTAATTGGGGATAGAAATCAAACTTCAGCTATAAATATCAAATTTTTTTGAAGGTGCGCGGAAACAAACGCTAACGTTTTTGTAATCCATTTCCATCTGAGCCACCCGCAGCCAAACACGCTTTTAAACAGTTTTAGTGCTCTAAAATAGCAATTATTATTAATAAAAATGGCCATTATTTTTCAGTTTACTACGGCACATACACTGTATATACAGTACATGTAAATTTTGGCTGTTGATCTGTTAAAATCCGTGACATAGTCCCTTTGAGACCAAAAAGTACATGAATTGAACGCACTTCAAATTGTGTAACAGCGCAGTGTTTTTCTTCTCCATCTGTCCCAGTGTATTTACTTCTGTAAAATCCTTTCATTTTATCATTCAACTCGCCAGTGAAGTCCATGTGTAGCTGACCATTCCCCAGGGGGAGGGGTGAAGGGAAGCTAAGTGTTATTGTTTCCTCTTCTTTGTCGTAGCTGATTTCCGAAGTGTTAACAACTGAAAAAGAAAAAAACAATAATAATTATTATTATTATAACTTAGTTCCCTGCAGGATTTTTATGTTTTGAAGACTGTCCTTTTCAAACGAAATCTTGCTGCTTGTAACAAAATTCACACTAGGGCTAATCATTACCACAAAATATTTATTTAGGTATTTTTTTTCCTTTTTTCTGGTTTGGTTAAGTTTTAGGTCATTTTAGTTGGCCAAGAGAATACATACAGTATAAACAGTAAATGCAGCATGCATCCTTCTCTACCAGCACATAACAGTAGTGTAGCAGTCGCTGTTGTTTTGGGGCTACGGGCATTGTTGCCGTCGTTTGTTCTACTGTTCGCTCAAAGGGTAGCGAGCCAATCATGCATCAGCTGCAACCCAACCCACACATGTATACATGTAACCCCACTTATATTTAACTACTGTCAATAATTATTATTATACATTAGAATTACTTTGAAACGTGTGATTGGTCAAGAGCATTCAGTCAATAATCAGTAGCATGCGAACTTGACATGATTACCCAATATCTGCTGCAGATATTGGGTTATCATGTCAAGTTCAAAGTCCGCCTAGTTTCCAATCCCCTCGTCCGTGTAGTGCTGTCAAACTTTTGAAAATATGGCTGAGCGATTCGCCTCTGTTTCCGAAGAAGAATTGAAAGTTTTGATGGAGAATAAAGATTCTATAAACACCACCTAGAGAACAACAAAAACAAGTGTAAATTTCTGAACGATTATCTGAGGGAGAAAAACCTGGAGGAACCACAAGATAAAACCGCTTTTGCCAATGTTCTGACAAAGTTTTG
>NC_135768.1:14706126-14723626 GCF_052425735.1 Oculina patagonica | reverse complement strand
GGGTACATTAATTGCGCTATCCAACACTGAAACGGAGGGAGGGGGGAGGGGGGTTGTCAACGATTTTTGTCAAAGATCTCCGGTATTTCTTTATAATCTGATAAGGCTACTTTAATTTCCAAGATGACGTAGAGAGAAACAGAGCCGCAAGCAAGAGTTCTATCAGCAATGGCTATCAAAATTTTAAAATCTAGAATCGCAAGACCCCTGAGTTGTATCTTTCACTGTGCTCTCTAGTTTTGCGGGAAACATTTTGATGGATAACTCAAGTACGGAAGATCTGACGCTTGGACAAGTAGTTTATGTAGTAGTTTTTTACAACATGTAATAATCTTGATTTTTTTTTTTTACTCAATATTTTTGGATTTTTTTTTCGCAGCATGACAGTGGCGTGACAGTGAAAACCACTATAAACAGTTTTAACGATGTTTCTTATCATAATATCATTCTTTTTCAGGAAAACGCGGCAAATGTCCGATGTGTCGCAGGGGATATAACGGTATGGCGGGTTCGGAAACTGGATAAAGGTTCACGAATTTCTCGTTTTGACTTGAGATGGGAAACTACTGTTAAAGTTGGATCACTTTGTAGCTCATTGATATTCACTTTTAGAGCTGATGTTATCTCAGTACATGCTGCGAACAATAATTGTAAAAGTAGAAAAGCACTAAAGGCGTTAAAAATTCAGTTTTATTCTTTACAAGGAAAGAATAGTAGAAATGATATAGAAAACTGGCTCCAAAACTTTTTTCTAACAGGCTAGTCCTTCTATATCGTCATATACCGTAAAATCCAGTAAGATTGTGCCCTCTGCCGCTGAATGAACCGTTGAAGCTCTTTTAAGACCACTACTCCCCTCCTTTCCTTTACTTTAAGCTCCCTCTCCAATAAGCCCCCAGTCTCGATGTTCAACTTTTTAAACCCTCTCTATTAAGCCTCCTTCTCTAGATTGTAAATCCTGACAATTTATGAACAAGGAAACTTAAAGAAGGTTATCCATTAACCACATTTACTTACTATTGTAACTCGTGCTGCAGGCGAGAGTTCTATCAGCAAGTTTAGTTTACATAAAAACGGAGGTATAATCCCCGCAAATAACCTTGAAACGATTTATAAGCAATTTAACGATGTTTTAGGAGAACATAAAGGTTAATTATAATATCAATCTTTTCCAGGAAAACAAGGCAGATGTCCGAAATGTCGCAGGGGATATGACAGGGCGTCGGGTTCGGAAAGTAGATAAAGATTCATAAAATTTCCCCTTCCCCTAATATTGTGCTTTTAGGGCTGATGTTATCTCAGCACATGTAAAGAGCAATAATTATAAAAGAAGAAAAGCAATAAAGATGTTTAAAAATGCAGTTTTACTGTTTGCTGATACGTATCGCTTTAGGGAAATATCCCCAATCGAGGACTAAACCAGTCGTTATATATTTATACCGTACAATTCCGACAAAAAGCTATCCTCTCGTCCTCTGAATACAAGCTCCCATAATCAAGCAAGCACGCTTGTGGCTACTATAATTGCGTAGTTGACTCATATTTTGAGTCAACTGCTAGGATAAAATGCTAAGGTCCTGTTCAAGTAATAAACTAAAATTAAATTCAGTGAGAACGGAGCTTTTTGACTTAGTTTGATCCTGATCGCCCACATGTTAGTTGGGAATCATATTTGTCTTTGATAATTAACATTTTAAAAAGCATTTTTTTTTATTTTCCCTTTCCTTCTATCTCCTTTTCTTTTTTTATTTTATTTTATTTATATGTAGGTATTTTTGGATGGACTACCACGTATGGTTCTAATGTTCCCTTCTAGGTCTTTCCTCACTGCGTCTTTTTTAAAACCTTATAAAACCGACTACCTCTATTAATTAAGCGCCTGCGGCCACCTTTCGGCCGTTCTGATGAGGGTTCTTTTACAGTTTGTGTTTCATAACCTTTCAAACAAGGTATGTCTTTCTTCTCAGTTGTAAATATCTTCTTAGAAAATAAATAAAGAGTAAATGTCGTCAATTTTGACAGTTGCAGACAGTTTTACAAGAGCAAGGACTTTGGTCCTGATCGCCCACATGTTACTTGGGCATCATAAATGTGTTCAATAATTATCCCATTATCCTCTCTTGTTTAAAAAGCATTCTTTTTTCCCATTTTTCCTTTCCTGTAATCTCCTTTTCTTTTTCTATTTTATTTTATATGTAGTTTTTTTTGGGTGGACTAGCACGTGTGGTTCTAATGTTCCCTTCTAGTCTTTCCTCACTGCGTCTTTTTTTAAAACCCCTTAATACAAAGCCGGCTAACTCCTTTTTAAGCGCCTGCGGCCACCTTTCGGCCGTTCTGATGAGGGTTCTTTTACAGTTTGTGTTTGCTTCTTTCATAGTTGATTAGCGGCCACCAAAAAGCTGACGACGTTAAGGGTCCAAAATAGGTGGTGAAGACGCTGAAGCCAACGTTTAATTATCTGTCTTTTTGATGTGATTCTGTTTCCACAGCTAAGTTACGATATGTTATTTTTGTAGCAATCAAAATTTTTAGAAAGGAATGTCAACAATAGGCAACAACGCCTATTCCTAGAAGCGCTACATTCTATCCAGGATATTAACTGTGTGAATGAGCATGTGCATTTCCCACAAGTTTATTTATCATTGGGAACATCCCTAGAGACCGGCGGTGTATAAAAACTTATTATGCAAAAACTGAACCAATTTTTACTCTGATGAAGGTAACAGAGAGTTACCGAAAATTCAGTTTTTTTACCACCTTTTTAAACCGATTTTAAGATCAGATACAAACCAAATATTTTTATTAAGTTGTGTTTCTATGACGCGTTTTGTTAATTAATGACGAGCCACTGCAAATTTCCCCGAGGCTGTCTTTCCATGCACCGAAAAGAGAATTATATTTTTTTCACAAACTTCAAGGTGTTTAGAAATGTGATGAAACGCTTTTTCGAGGGTTTGGTATATTTTCTCAGTCGAGACTAAACTAAGAAGTAAACAAACAAATAAAATCGAAAAAATCTTCAATAAATGATTTTGAAAACATATAGAGTAAACGAAAAAAATCGTAAAAAAGATCTATCTATACAGACCCGAAACGATATAATCTGAGGAACGCTGATTTTAATATTCAAGTTCCACGTTTTCGCACAGTACATTATGTAACATTCTTTACGATATTTCGGGCCTTATCTATGGAACAAACTAGATTACAGTGATAGAGAGAAACCTAATGTCACTAGTTTTAAAAACAGTATTGGGAGAAAAGACCTCACACGTCTTATACAAACTAAGTGTAAATGTGAAATATGCAGCTAGGCCGGTTTAAATTTTTAATTTTTAATTCTTAACTGCAATTTTTATCTTTTACCTACTTTTATTATAAATTTTTATATTCTATTGTCATCTATTTATTTATTCATTTATTTATTTATTTATCTACGTAGTACGGTTCTTTTTTTTTCTAAGAATTTAAGTGTAAATATTTTAACGTTATGTAGCTTAGATTTATTTTTATGTAAATAGTGTCCCCAATTAGTTTTTTTTTAAAGCTAAATACCTCAAACGCTATAATACAGTATTTCATTTCATGTTAATTAAGATCAGATATGTTATAATTTTTCTTGTTTGAGAAAGATCAGGGTTTGAGAAAGATCAGTTCGACATCGACGGTGATTACAGGAGAGGCTTTCAGAGCATCTACTGAAAATCTTGTACAATCAACTTGTGATTCTGTCTCAGAAGGTTGAATTCCCTTATTCAACAAGACAGTATTATTATGTTCCTTCCTTGTTGTGTGTTTTTTAAAGGAAAATGAAGCGCCTTGTTTTTTTGTTGATAACTTTGTGTCTGGCGATGTCATTTCCTCAATATCCTGGACATTATCCCCAACTGAGAACATGATCATATGAAGCATTCTAAAATGCGGGAACTTGTAAGGAACCATCAACGACGTGTTCCTGTGTTGCCATTAGTAGGGAGGGATCTGCAAGATCGTGATCCTGTAAAGCGGAAAAACCAGATCAAAATTACAATAATAAGCTTCACGTATTCAATTTGCTTTTTTCTTCTGTACTTGACGAACACGCTCCAATTAAAACCTTTCACGTCCGCGGAAAGCCAAATCCATGTGTATCTAATAACATTAGTGCGCTGATGAAAACAAGAGACGGTTGGCGCAAAGAAGCAAGAAAACGAAATAATCCTATGGCTTGGACGGTTTACAGAAACTTAAGACAGAAGGTTAAAAGAGAAATTAAAATCGCCGAACGTGAATTTTTCACAGAACAGATCCAAAAGGAACCCAGGCAATACAAACAATATTTGTAAAGCAATCTGCCAAATAATTCCTAGAAAATCCACATCTCAGCGAATCTTCAGCAAGGATAACAAAACTGTTGCAGATGAGTTTAATCGGTTTTTCGTTTCTGTTCTAAGTCTACCAGTTCATTGTAAGTAGCTGTTTTCATTGGACTTCAGTTCAAACAGTGACACTGTTTTCTATCTGCCGGATTTTGGGTTTGATAGCAGCATGCATACGTTTACGAAACCTGCACGAGCGAGGAGTTTTAGAAGTTTGATTCTTGTTCATCGTGAAAAAGTTTGCGCTATTTTCACCAAAATCGCAGCAACTGTTCAGTGACTGTTGACCTGCGTTTGCACTGAGCAAAATCATGATACTGAAGAGAATCAATTAGCCTGATGGCGGCGAGTAAGAACTGTAAGCAGAGTGTTAATTTATATCCCGGGATCTAATATGTCCAGGTCCCGTTTCTCGAAAGCTCCGGAAACTTTTAGAGCACGTGCATGGGTTGTGTTTGGATATAGCAAATAAAAATCGAGTTTGTTCCTTGTGGCCATACATTTCCAGCCATTAAATACCTAGATTGGGAAACGAAAATCGTAATAGCTATAGAGCAAGAGGGCATGGGCGACAGTATACTTTATTGATTTCCGTATTTTAACCAGTAAGCTGTATAAACTAAAGAAATACTGTAGTAATAGCTTTTGCCTTAGCTATCACTTTGCTTTTACTTTACTCTTTTATGTACTCTTTTATTATTGGTTTTTAATAGATAGGAGATTAGTTTTATTTTTCCCAAAAAACATTTAAGACGGTTTCCGCTGAATATTCGAGCAATAAAGGCAATAACAAAGTTACCAAAAAGACCTTATAGCATGGGCACAGTTTTAATCATATAGCTTATTTAAATACAGTCAAGAAGAACCTATCGAAATTTTAGCTCTTAAGCTGACCCCGCGAAAGAAAAATAAATTTGAAGTTCTCCATATTTTAGGTTAAATGGACGTCTCACGTTATTTCAAAACAAAATAACACGCGTTGGGTCTTGCAAGGTCTGACATTAAATTTTTCAAGAATGGGTTTTGGAATTTAATAGCGCGGGGTCAATTTGTGAAATGAATTAAAGTGAGATGTTTCAAACAGTATACAAAATGTTACTGTCCTATGAGTAGATTTTTGCACGAACTTTGAGCGGAATTCGTCTTAACTTTTCCATAAAAAAAGCTGTTCCTTGTCAGAGTATGCTTAAAGTGCTACTACGATCAAATTTTCGATTTCCATTTTTTTACATTTTCGTGTACAAGAAGACTTTCTTACTTACCTTGCCAATTTTCAATCCATTACGAACATCAGAAGTCGTATTATTTTAACGTTTATTTCCGATAATTTACGGCCGCCATTAAAAAACCTTGTTCCAAGGCTTGGTTGCGAATAGGGAGAAAATGACGTCAAAGACTCTAAATACCTCACGGGTTGAAATTATAATAACAATCAGCATAGAACATTGCACGAAAAATAAGCCCAAAGTTTTTGTTGCTTTTCGCGTGATTTTCACTACATATTGTTATTATAATTTCAACCCGTGAGGTATTTGGAGCCTTTGACGTCATTTTCTCCCTATTCGCAACCAAGCCTTGGAACAAGGTTTTTTAATGGCGGCCGTAAATTATCGGAAATAAACATTAAAATAAAACGACTTCTGATGTTCGTAATGGATTGAAAATTGGCAAGGTAAGTAAGAAAGTCTTCTTGTACACGAAAATGTAAAAAAATGGAAATCGAAAATTTGATCGTAGTAGCACTTTAACGAACGAACGAACGAACGAACGAACGAATGAATATCTTTGTTTATGTGTCAAATCATCTAGCGTATGACGAATTCTATAGATACGCTAATTGGGAATACATAATCACGACTATTACAATGAAATATCCATTGATGTGCTTTTATGGTCTAACCCTTGTTATAAAGCAGTGAAAAGGTGATATAATACAGTCAGAGAATAACCTGATCATAAAAAGACCACTTATATGTTGATTTTTTATCCGTTTTCTTTTAAAAAGAATTGACAAAGTGTCAGATGTTCTAATATAACTGTTCAATTTTGCCCAGATCATAGGGCCAAGATTTTCACTTTAAAAAATGTAGGCATTTCTTGTAGACGACTATTTAGGATAGAAGGCAAAATTGGTCCAACGTAATAATTCTTCGTAAGGGCTCTTTTGTTACAATAAACAGCACGTAGCGCCCTCTTTTGAGGTCGTTCTAGTTTTCCTACGTCTGAACAACGACAGAAATTCCATAACACATGGCAAAAAGGGAAATGTGTGGTAGTATTGCAAGTTTCACAATTTGTAGTTTTACTGATTTCTTGATCAAACCGACTAGGCATGATACTTTCTTGCAAACGATTGTCACATGACTCGTAAATCTTAGGTGATCATTTACTTCTAGTATTTGCTCTACTTCGGAACTCAGATATCGGCGGTATTCAAGTGGTAACACACAAACTTTCCACATTTTATAAATGTTTCTGCTTGGTCGCGTTCCCGGGAGTATTTAGATTTGTAAATCGTCCACACTACGTACAGGGGTTTTCTGATGCCATGCCAATCTCGAACTAGAATTACTGATAATAATTGTGAGCGGATTTCGTTATTTTGGGAGGATTCTGCTATTTCGTTTAGTTTGTGCCATTATGAATTATTGTTTTATTTCTTAAAAAGTTTTACAGCACTCGCTGAGATCGAAAAAAATTATTAACCCTGTGTTGTTATCAAATAAAGGTGCTGTTGTGTTATTTTGCCCGTGGTGGTCGTTGAACAATATATAACTCCCGGCCTCCTGAAAATGCTAATTTGAATGGTCAATGTTCTGAAATCTTGATGATATTTAGTAAGGTCGTATTCTATCTAGACAACACATTTCAACAGCAGCCGAGTTTCAACATATAAGACTTTTCCAACCACTTATTTTCTGGTGAATTTGATAGTTCAAGGCGTGATTTACTTGGATAAACTGCGTCGGTTCGTTAATGAAATCGTGTCCCTGATTCGGAAAATGTATTCAGACGGTTAGGTTGACACGGTTTATTGAATATTGTTCAGATTGTTCAACCTAAACCGATGACGATTGAAACTATTGTTGAATTACATGGGAAACTTCAACTAAAAATCTCGGCTGAAAAAGTTGATTATCCAATTAAACCGAAAAAAGTTTTTTTCTCTTTTATTGAATACAAACTGAACCTTAAGACGGTTCACTCCAGTGGAACATGGCGTTATCGAATTCCTTTCCGTTTCCTAAAGTCGTTTCTTTCCGTTTCTTGAAATCGTTCTTTTCTGAAAAGGCTTTTGTAAATTATGCTAGAACTCTCTCAAGCACTTCAGCGAGGCTCAAGTATCAAGCAATAATCTCGCATAGATCCCGCACCAGGCCCCAGTATCTTTCCTTGTCCGTTGGCCCTTGCAGACATTTATAGCATATTCATAAAAATCAGTACAAGAGAGAGTTTCTAACAACAAGGGTCGTTGGAGTAGTTTGACAGTCAGAATTGAGCTTCAATACACTACGCTACGTGACATTGTATGAAAAATTTTATGTCGTATCCTCGTTATTATTCATATATACCTTATTGAAGAAACGTTGGCCCATGAAAAAGCATGAACCATAAAAGATATGACCCAATGGTATTCTGAGTAAACTGCCTTAGTACGCTGATAATATTCCTTTCATTGATAATCCATTTTTTCTCTCTCTTTCAGAACCTTTAGAGTACGATTTATCCCATTTGTCTTATTAACATGTTTATTCCGTCAAAGGCGATGACTATTTTTCCAATTTCCCAGTAAACATTTTGGTCGCATCGTTCATTATTTATGCTTTTCAAGGATCAACGTTTCTTTAATCAGGTGTATATGATTAGAGTAAGGAGCATAGCATACAATGTCACGTAGCGTGGGGTATGGAAGCTCAATTCTGACTGTCAAACTATTCCAACGATCCTATGTTTGGACTTCTGTCCCCAGAAAAAAATATAAAAATAAAAATTTGCTTGGGTAGTCACAACCCAATTTGACAGTCTGACCCCTTTTAAGACAATTTTGTTCTCTTATAGTAGTCCTGCAGTGCTCGTAGATTTAGACGGATTCATGAAGACATTTTGTTCGACACAAAGTTTCCACATTTTATAAATGTTCTGCTTGATCACGTTCCGGGGGCTATTTAAATTTATAACACGTCCGCACTACACTGGTATTCTGACGCCATGGTTTAGAATCCGTAGAAAAAAATTTCAAGATAAAAATCGAGAAATTATTTGTTGTTTATAACATTTACAAAAGTGTTATTAGGCCTACGTGACTCTCTCTAAAGTATGTGGTTTTGTGAAGAATTTGTGCGTTGTACTAACTTAATTCTATGGAGTTTAAAATAACGTGGAATATAACGTTCAATAAAGTGAAATTCTGACCCCTTGCAGAAAAAAAAAAAAGAAATTATCTTGTGCTCTGATTTGCTTCATTTGTGAGCGGATTTCGTTATTTTGGGAGGATTCCGCTATTTCGTTTAGTTTGTGCCATTATGAATTATTGTTTTATTCCTTAAAAAGTTTTGCAGCACTCGTTGAGATCGAAAAAAAATTATTAACCCTGTGTTGTTCTCAAATAAAGGTGCTGTTGTGTTATTTTTCCCGTGATGGTCGGTGAACCATATATAACTCCCGGCCTCCTGAAAATGCTAATTTGAATGGTCAATGTTCTGAAATCTTGATAATATTTAGTAAGGTCGTATTCTATCTAGACAACCCATTTCAACAGCAGCCGAGTTTCAACATATAAAACTTTTCCAACCATTTATTTTCTGGTGAATTTGATAGTTCAGGGCGTGATTTACTTGGATAAACTGCGTTGGTTCGTTAATGAAATCGTGTCCCTGATTCGGAAAATGTATTCAGACGGTTAGGTTGACACGGTTTATTGAATATTGTTCAGATTGTTCAACCGTTTAAACCGATAGCGATTGAAACTATTGTTGAATTACATGGGAAACTTCAACTAAATATCTCAGTTGAAAAAAGTTGTTTAGCCAATTAAACCGACAAAAAGTGTTCTCTTTTATTGAACACAAACTGAACCTTAATAACCTGAAGACAGTTCTTTCCAATGGGACAATTTGGCGTTATCGAATTGCTTTCCGTTTCCTGAAATCGTTCTTTTCTGAAAAGGCTTTTGTAAATTATGGAAGAACTCTTTCAAACACTTCAGCGAGATTTAAGTATCAAGAATAATCTCGCATAGATCCCGCACCAGGACCTAGTATCTTCCCTTGTCCGTTAGCCCTTGCAGACATTTATAGTATATTCATAAAAATCAGTACGAGAGAGAGTTTCTAACAACGAGGATACTTGAAATAGATTGACAGTCAGAATTGAGCTTCCATATCCTACGTACGCTACGTGACATTGTATGAAAAATTTTATGTCGTAACCTCGTTATTATTCATATATACCTTATTGAAGAAACGTTGACCCATGGAAAAGCATAAACCATGAACGATATGACTCAATGGTATTCTGAGTAGACAGCCTTAGTACGCTGATAATATTCCTTTCATTGATAATCCATTTTTTCTCTCTCTTTTGGAACCTTCTTTGCTCTTTTAGAGCATGAATTATCCCATCTGTCTTATTGATATGTTTATTTTGTCAAAGGCGATGACTATTTTTCCAATCTCCCAGTAATCATTTTGGTCGCATCGTTTATGCTTTTAACGGGTCAACGTTTCTTTAATCAGGTGTATATGATTAGAGTAAGGAGCATAGCATGCGTCCAAGATTACAATGCCACGTAGTGTAGGGTATGGAAGCTTAATTATATTCTGACTGTCAAACTATTCCAACGATCCTATGTGTGGACTTCTGTCCCCAGAAACAAAATTGAAAATAAAAATTTGCTTGGGTAGTCACAACCCAATATATGACTGACCCCTTTTAAGACAATTTTGTTGCCTTAGTATGCCTGCAGCGCTCGTAGATTTAGACGGATTCCTAAAGAAAGACATTTTATTCACAAAATGTCTCCGCATTTTATAAATGTTCTGCTTGATCACGTTCCGGGGGCTATTTTGGATTTGTAAAGCATTCTCACAACAGAAGTATTCTGATGCCATGGTTTAAAATCCGAGAAAAACAAACCCTCGAAAAATAGATCAAGGAATTCAGTAATGGTTGTGTATAAAATGCGTAAGTGTTAAAGGCTCATGTCACCTTCTCTGAAGCGAGCCCTATTGTGTTGCACAGTTGTTCTGTATGTAAAAATTTGTGCGCTGTACTGATTTTAAAAATACTATGGAGTTTAAAATATTAACGTGGAATAAAAACGCTTAATAAAGAAAGATTCTGTCTCCTTTCAGTACTGAAAATCAAGAAAATATAATCACCTTGCCTGTGTTCCGTTGTGCTTTATTTTTGAGCGGATTTTGTTGTTTTGGGAGGTCTTTGCTATTTTGTAGGATAATGCCAATATGAATTACTGGTTTGAAAAGTTCTCCCCACCCCGGCCCCACTCCCCACCCCTGACCCTGCAATGTCCCTTTCCAGAAGGCATTACAGCACTTCGAAGCATTTGCTGACAGTGAAAAAAATAGAGAGTATCTCACTAAGAAAATTGAAACGTTTCAAATGTGGAAAAAGAATTTATTAACCCTGTAATGTTATTAAATAAAGGGGTCGTTGTGTTATTGTGGCCGTGATGGTTGCTGAACAATGACAATCAAAACACTGCAACTATAATTGCCGAAGGCTCTCTTGAAATGCTAATTTTAATGGTTAATGTTGTGAAATCTTACTGATTAAGTAAGGTCGTGTTATACATACACCAACCATTTGAACGGCAGCTGAATTTGGTTGAAGTTTCCCAGTAAATAGATAAATGCTTTTCCACGACCATTTTCAGTCAAAATGGTTAATATCTTTTAGGACGTGATCTATTGTGATGAACTCTTGTCTTTGATTACGCAAACTGAATGTATTATAATTAATACTCGGTTGGTTAGGTTGAAACGGTTTGTTGAATATTACTCAACTGTTTCAACTGTTAACGATTAAAATTGTTATTTAAGTTGGGAAACTTAATCAAACTGTACTCGGTACCAAGTCAACAGAGTTTAATGCCTGTTGAAAAAGTTGATTAGCCAAATAAATCCAAAACGTTTTCCCCAAATTGAACACAAACTGAACTTAAACAACCGAGAAAATTTCATTCCAGTGAATGTGAATTGTTTTCCGTTACCTAAAGCCGCTTTAATTTCCGTTTCCTGAAGTCCACTATTTCTATTTCCGAAAGTAGGTTATGCCCGTTTCCTAAAGTGGTCCGAAAGTAGGTTATGCCCGTTTCCTAAAGTGGTCCGAAAGTAGGTTATGCCCGTTTCTAAAGTGGTCTCTTTCCTTTTCCTGAGGTGGCTTCTTTCCGAAAAGGCTTTGTACATTATGCAAGAATTCTTTTCAAGCACTTAAGTGAGGCTTAAGTATCAAAAATAATTAATCAGTACCTTTCTTTGTCTGTTTGCCGTTGCAGAAATTTAAGGTATATTTATAGAAATCGATAGCAGCGACAGTTTGTAAAAACGCCGGGGATACGACATTGAATTGTTCATGAATATGAATGGAGTAAGGAGCATTGAATGTATCTCGACATTGCAAGATTTAGTAGAAAAGAAATGTTTGGACAAACGTTATTAACGCATTTATTTAAAGAATTTCTATTGATGGCAACGGAAGAAAAAGCGAAAGACATAAACATTAGCAAAACGAAGAAAAATAGTCTATTTATAGGATGTACAAGTTCTAAGTGAACAATTGGTTTCCATGGTAACAAAAGTATAAACAAAAAAATGCTCCCATATAGTAAGGACCGAATGAAGTTTCTGTGAATTCATATAGTGAACATACCTAAATACGGAGGTAATTTGCCTTTCAGTAAAACATCTATAACTCAAGTTTCTACGATAATAGCGAGGCACCCATTAAGCGAAAGGATTTCAGTGACTCAAACAAAGCCTTACTTAAGCTTCTCGTTCTTCAATTTTTCCATTGGTTGACTGCCCTTTATTAAGCCCCGATAGAGCCATTTGGCACATGACGTCATAACTTGGTCAGTAATTGTCCGAACAATTTGAATTTTTACCACAAAAATTCCCTTGGACCACAGGAAACCCAAACGCTGTATTAGTTATTCATAATCTTAAAATAAAAATGTCCTTATTTACCTGCGTTCCTGTGTTTTTTTTTAACCGGTTTTGGGGGCGATTTGAATCAGAGCGAAGGTGGTTTATGTTGCGAGTTTTAAACGGTAATTGATCTGTCGCAATGTCAATACGACGCGCCTCAATTATGTCTCAAGTTTTACTTTAACTGTAAAAATAGTTAATGGTGTAAGTAACTTGAGTTAATAACAATTGAAACTTGAGGCGCGTCGTATTAACATTGCGACAGATCGATTACCGTTTAAAACTCGCAACGTAAACCGTCTAAACCGCTTTCGCTCTGATTCAAATCGCCCCCAAAACCGGTAAAAAAACACAGGAACGCAGGTTAATAAGAACATTTTTATTTTAAGATTATGAATAACTAATACAGCGTTTGGGTTCCCTGTGCTTGGACAGATCTGCATTTTAAAACATAAATTGCTCATCCCCTCTGTTTGTGACTTGATTGACCACCCCTATAACTTTTGAAACTTTTTTTTCTGATAGGTATCTGAGATGTAACATAACTGAAATTAAGCACAACACTGAGAGCTGCACAATAAGCTATAGTTTAGGGGTATTCCTACTATATACGGAGATACACACATTTTTAAATCTTTTTCTTTTTACGTTTTAAAACCATTTCTTTCAAAGCCATTCCTTTTTAATTATTTGTTGACATGTTTTATGAACTATTCCTCAAAACCTTTTAAATGGTGTATCAAACATGAGTATCCATTTAATATTTATTGATTTAGGAAAATAGACCTGTCGCCTCGGGGCTTAAAGGGTTAAAGAAGGTTTACCGTATCCTGTGGTTGCTTGCATCCGTTTCCTAAAGTTGGTTTATATCCGTATCCTGGTGGATCTTATGCTCAAGTCTGGATCTTAACCGCGGCATGAATTAATATGCTAATGACGGCAATGGATGCTACTTAAACAGACCGTGTTGAACAGATCAGTACGCCATCTACGGTGATTCCAAGAGAGGCTTTCAGAGTGTTCAACAATCTTCTACTGACAAGTAACTGGTGATTCTGTCTCAAAAGGTAATTCGCTTAATAACTATATATTTTTCTTCACTTCATTCCAAATTTTTCCATGTTGATGCTAGTGTTCGGATTTTCTACTAATTAACCTCAGCTTATGTTTAATTTTTACTTTGTTTTTCTAACTCACATTTCTCGGCAAACATGTAGTATGATGCTACGTGGTTAATCAAAATTTTGCTTTGCTCCCTCCTTTGCTCGTGGCCGCATATTTTTTCAAGTACTCGCATGCTCGGATTTTTGTGTAGGTAGCTGTTTTGAAAGTGCTCATGCTAGCAAGGCTAACTTTTGTCACTGCTCGCGCTCGCAAAAAAAAGCTGCAAAAACCATTCTATATCCCTAGAAAATGTTTGCAGACTTACGATATACACACAAAATGCATCTTATACTGTCTACAACCTACATCGACAATCTACTAACTTCTGTTATGTATTTTTGAAGGAAAATGAAGAGCCTTTTTGTTTTCTTCATGACTTTGGGTCTGGCGATGTCATTTCCGCTAAATGGTCCAATGAGAGATCCTCAAATAGTACAGGATCCTTTGGAGCTGGAAAAGATGACGGCTCACGGTAAGCAGTCAGTTTTTCTGTAATAAGTGCCTGTTTTCATTGCGTTTTTAAAGTGACCCTGTGTGAGCTTCTTTTAAGGTTCGAACAAGCAACATGCGGTACCCAATTCACATTTGACTCAGTGCGTTTTCTATTGCTAGTATGGCTTCCTTGTTTTATCTACGCGGTCGTCCATATGTAATAAGTTAAGTTTTAGTCTAGGAGGTGAAATCAAACATTGTTCGGATTTATTTTGAAGTCCTCAGATTAATTTAATTCATCTGATTTGATTTCGGTTGACCTAGTCGAGTTAACATCTTGCACGTTTGCTTTGGTTGGCATAATTACTTAGAAAATCAAAAGTAGGATATACTGCTAGGAGAAGTATTTGTTAATTTTCAGAAAATGGATTCCATAAACGTAGCTTAATTTCTCATTTGTACACGTCAATAAAAATTTTACGTAAATCAGTGATACTCAAAGCCATTGATAATTATGTTACTAAGGTCGCCAGCCTGCTCAACGGCTCAGCCGAGGTGGTATATGTAACTGATTTCTAGATGCTACTGTGGTTCAGTTTGCTGTTGTTGTTAATTGTCTTTTTGTTTGATTTCTAGATGCTACTGTGGTTCAGTTTGTTGTTGATTTTTAGATTTTTCTAATTTTCAAGCTACAAGCGTCTAAAATGTGGGCGTTTTATATCATGAAAACATGTATTACGACAGTAAGCACATATCACCAATGATTTGCAGCTACTAGACTAGTGAAGAACCCCTTGTTGTTTCAGGAAAGCTTCAAGTTTAATGCCATTTTAATATAATGATTTTCCAGAAAAAATTCCAGTGAACGATTTCATCATTGCTGGTGGCGCTAAACAGAATAATAAGGGCGCCTACAGTGTCGGCCAACAAGCAAACAACTACGGAAATGGTAAGAACAGAAACTTTTTTCCCCATTTGTTGCGAAATCGACAAAGTATTTAGAAGTTTTAACTTGTACTCTTCTCCAAGTGACAATGACCTACATGTTTATGAATAATTTGAATACGTTTTTTAACAGTTTCCTGCAATACAAATACCACCATAATTGTTAAAAAAAAAAAATAAGAAACTTTTCAGTGTCTAATCGCCGAAAATTAAGAACGATTAGCCTCCTACAAGCAAAGTATAGACCCTCTAACAGTATACAAAAAAACAATGTACTATAGTGAGTTACAAAACTTCAACTATACTCGGGAAGGGTATATCCTAGACTTTTTGCAACCAACTCTTTTCCGATAAGAACTTTAAACCCTCGATGTTTTAGAAAAACTTCAATTCTGTTTTTAATCTTTTCCCAGCAAAATCAGGAAGCGATTTCGCGATTTATGGTGAGCAGAACAATAACGGCGCACACAGTGTCGGCCAAGAAGAAAACAACCGACCCTACGGCCGCCGACACGGTAAGAAATGTATCCCAATCATTTTATTGAGAATACGACTTCGAGCAATTTTCTACCATAACACCTTAGTCAGATGTTTTGAAACTTCAAAAAAGGAGAATATTTTCAGGCTCTAATCTAATCAAATTTAGAACGTTTAGCCTCAGCCAGAATAAAATATTATTTTATTTATATAAAAAAAGAGTGCACTATGCGATACTGATCAACTCAGGCCTCAGTCAGGTTTATATAACTAATTTGTAGCTGCTGCAAGAGAAGCTCTTAATGCTTTAGGAAAATTTCAAGTTTGTTTGGTTTTAGTCTAGGAGGTGCAATCAAAAATTGTTCGGATTTATTTTGAAGTCCTTAGATTAATTTAATTCATCTGATTTGATTTCGGTCGACATAGTCGAGGTAACATCTCGCACTTTGGTTGGCATAGTTGCTCAAAAAAGCAAAAGCATGACAAACTGCCATGAGAAGTATTTGTTAATTTTCAGAAAATGGATTCCATAAACGTACCTTTATTTCACATTTGTAAACGTCAAAAATTTTTTTTACGCAAATCAGTGATATTTAAAGCCATTGATAATTATGTTACTCAACGGCTCAGCCGAGATGGCATATAACTGATTTCTAGATGCTACTGTGGTTCAGTTTATTGTTGTTTTTGTAGATTTTTCTAATTTTCAAGCTACAAGCGTCTAAAATGTGGGCGTTTTATATTATGAAAACATGTATTACGACATAAAGCACATATCACCAATGATTTGCAGCTACTAGACTAGTGAAGAACCCCTTGTTGTTTCAGGAAAGCTTCAAGTTTAATGCCATTTTAATATAATCATTTTCCAGAAAAAAATTCCAGTGAACGATTTCATCATTGCTGGTGGCGCTAAACAGAATAATGAGGGCGCCTACAGTGTCGGCCAACAAGCAAACAACTACGGAAACGGTAAGAACAGAAACTTTTTTCCCCGCATTTGTTGCGAAATCGACAAAGTATTTAGACGTTTTAACTTGTACTCTTCTCCAAGTGACAATGACCTACATGTTTATGAATAATTTGAATACGTTTTTTAGCAGTTTCCTGCAATACAAATACCACCATAATTGTTAAAAAAAAATAAGAAAATTTTCAGGGTCTAATCACCGAAAATTAAGAACGATTACCCTCCTACAAACAAAGTATGGACCCTCTAACAGTATACAAAAAAACAATGTACTATAGTGAGTTACAAAACTTCAACTATACTCGGGAAGGGTATATCCTAGACTTTTTGCAACCAACTCTTTTCCGATAAGAACTTTAAAACCCTCGATGTTTTAGAAAAACTTCAATTCTGTTTTTAATCTTTTCCCAGCAAAATCAGGAAGCGATTTCGCGATTTATGGTGAGCAGAACAATAACGGCGCACACAGTGTCGGCCAAGAAGAAAACAACCGACCCTACGGCCGCCGACACGGTAAGAAATGTATCCCAATCATTTTATTGAGAATACGATTTCGAGCAATTTTCTACCATAACACCTTAGTCAGATGTTTTGAAACTTCAAAAAAGGAGAATATTTTCAGGCTCTAATCTAATCAAATTTAGAACGTTTAGCCTCAGCCAGAATAAAATATTATTTTATTTATATAAAAAAAGAGTGCACTATGCGATACTGATCAACTCAGGCCTCAGTCAGGTTTATATAACTTATTTGTAGCTGCTGCAAGAGAAGCTCTTAATGCTTTAGGAAAATTTCAAGTTTAACAAAGATTTAACATCCACATTTTACTTGTTTGGTTTTAGTCTAGGAGGTGCAATCAAAAATTGTTCGGATTTATTTTGAAGTCCTTAGATTAATTTAATTCATCTGATTTGATTTCGGTCGACCTAGTCGAGGTAACATCTCGCACTTTGGTTGGCATAGTTGCTCAAAAAAGCAAAAGCATG
>NC_135768.1:14646741-14705626 GCF_052425735.1 Oculina patagonica | reverse complement strand
GGACGATATATAAGGACGATATATAAGGACTAGATTAGAAAAATTTGGAGCCAGTTTTCTATATCATTTCCGCTATTCTTTCCTTGTCCTACTCCTATCAGCAAACAGTAAAACTGCATTTTAAACACCTTGAATGCTTTTCTATTTTAACAATTATTTTTCGAAGCATGTGCTGAGATAACATCAGTTCTTAAAGTGAATATCACTGAGCTAAGAAGTGATCCAACTTTAACAGTAGTTTCCAATCTCAAGTCAAAAGAGAAATTCGTGAATCTTTATCCTTTTCCGAACCCGCCATACCGTCAAATCCCCTGCGACAATTCGGACATTTGCCGCGTTTTCCTGAAAAAGAATGATATTATGATCAGAAAAAAACTTTAATCATGCAGTGTTTTCCTAAAACATCGTTAAAACTGTTTATAATTCGTTTCTAGGTTTTCTGCAGGGATTAAACCTCCGTTTTTCATTAATATGTTAGCACTTGCTGATAGAACTCTTGCCTGCGGCTCTGTTTCTATCTACGCCATCTTGAAAATAAAAGTAACCTTATCAGATTATAAAGACATACCGGAGATCTTTGACAAACTCGTTGACAAACCCAACCCTATCCCCCCCGTTTCAGTGTTGGATTGTGCAATGCACCCAAACCCCTTGTGTAGTGCTTTTCAGTTTGTGAGCAACAGTAGGCAGCAATTAAAGGCATTTTTTGCATGCTACGCAACATTGCAAAGGGGGAGAGGGGGAAATAACTTAATATTTTCATGTTTCAAGGTAAAAAAAACAACAACAAGTGTGGCAAGGTTTTGTCAGAGATTGAAGGAACGGACGTTTTATGCCGCCTTTTATGCAATTGTTGGGGGATGAAAATGCAAATTAGTGAGGTTAAAAGAAAATTTTTTATTCGCGTATGTGCAAAAGAAAAAGAAACATACAAAACAGAACAAAGAAGAACACCTGTCGCGTACCGCTAACGCATATCTATATACAGTCTTTATACTCTGATAAGGAATAGCTTTTAATTGTATGGGAAACTAAAAGTTCTTTGGGAGAAACCGAAATCGTAACTCCTATCTTTAAAAAACAATAATAAAGTAATAAAAGAGTACAATAATAGTGAAGTGCTAGCTAAAGGCAAAAGCTATTAGTCTAGTGTTACTTTAGTTGAAGATTCTTTTCGTTGCTTGTTTTTGCGACAATTCCGCTAACATACCGACGAAGACCGACCAAAGGGATCCGAAATTCGTTTAGTATCTTAATAGCTTATCATGAAGAGTCCGGAATCCGCGCCAAAATTCTCAGCTAATCCGCGATCCGCTGTATTTTCGAAATCCGCGAATCCGCTCAATGTATCACAAAAGACCAAATCCGTCGATCCGCGAACCTATTCCCCCCACCCCACCCCCTTCTTATTGCGATGGACAGTAAACTAAGTTCTCGCTCGTGCGGATTTGTTGGCATATGTATTTTGCTATCAAACCCAAAAGCAAAAAAGCAAACACAGTGTCACTTTTTGAAAGTCCAATATGAAAACATCTGCTAACGATGAGCTGGTAGACTTATAGACTTGCACCAAGTCGCCATCTATTGGCGAGCAAAGCGAGTCGAAAAGCGTCGCGAAGACGACCGCGAGTTCGCCCTCTATATTGGCGAGCAAAGCGAGTCGAAAAGCGTCGCGAAGACGACCGCGAGTTCGCCCTCTATATTGGCGAGCAAAGCGAGTCGAAAAGCGTCGCGATGCGACGACCGCGTGACATGCCTAAACCGCGCGTCGAAGGACTTTAAGAAAGTCTAGTACTTACTTTTGGTCTGGTTTTTCCGCTTCACAGGATCACGTTTTTGTGGATCGCTCCCTACTAAAGGCAACACAGGACCACGTTCTTGGGGATCCCTTTCAGGCTCCCAAAATTGAAAATTCTTTGCAGAATCACGGTCAAGAGGATATTGACCAGGGTATTGACCAGGATATCGAGGTTGAGGAAATGATATCGGCAGGCCCAAAGTTATCAGCAACAAAACAAGGCACTTCATATCCCTTCAAAAATACATTACGGAAATTGGAAAGAAGTTAAGGAATATATACTTGTTAAATAAGCGAATTACCTTCTGAGACAGAATCACCAGTTGCTTGTACAAGATTTTTCAGTGAATACTCTGAAAGCTTCTCTTGTAATCACCGTTAACGTTGATTGCGAATTTTCAAACCCATTAAAACATCAAAAATTAAAACATATCTGATCTTTATTAGCATAGATCTTTTTTACGATTATATTTTTACGTTTACTCCATATCTTTCTCAATCCATTTTCAAACTTGTTTATTAAACCTTTTTAGGATTTTATTTTCCCGTTTATTCCTAAGTTTTAGTTTCGATTGAGAAGATTAATCAAGCACTTTGAAAGTGTTTCATCACATTTGTAAACATCTCGAATTTCGTCAAAAATACTTCGCTGCGCGTCGTATTTTCAACTATCATCTCGGTGTCTGGAAACATACAGTCGAACCACTATTAATTGTAAGTGGTGACCCTCGGAGAAATCACGGTAATTAAAAAAAGTTCGTCATAATGTGTCGTAGAAACACATATTTTTGCCAGAAAATCAAGGCATATCATCACTTAGGGTCACTTAGCTGTGGAAAATAAATCGTAAGAATCACATCAAGACGTCCGAAAAATGAACGTTGCCTTCAGAGTGTTTTTATCGTCATCTATTTTGGACTCTTATCAGCCATCGGCTTTTTGAAAACAAGGCCAAAAGTTTTACGTGTCGATACATGTATAAAATTCATAGCAGTGACAGCTTATCATTACTTAGCCGGTTACTAAGCTGTGTCAAACAGACCGACAGAATCACAACAAGACTATATAATCCCATCAACGTTGGCTTCAGGGTGTTTTTATCGCCATTTATCTCGAACTCACTCTCGTCCCCATAGCCCTTTCGTTTCTCTTAGCCGGATTGGCACGACAAAACGGAGGGCTCTGGGGACATAGGATTTTTGAATTAATTCGAATTTTTTTGATTGGCTGTTTGAAACAAAGAATTCCTAAACGGAAGTCGAAAACGTAACGACTCTCTCATACATTCTTTTGAAACTTCATGACTACATACATGAAGACCGGAAGTCCTATAATCTAGGACTGGAAATCCTGCAGTGTCCTCAGCCCGGGGGGGGGGGGGGGCACTCTCATATAAGAGCTATATAGGTATGTGCAGCTGTGAAGGGTATGGTTTTCAAGCAGTTTAGTCTGGGATAGGGTATAGAAATCAGAGACTTTTGGTCTAGAAAAGGGCATCATTTGCCTGGAAACTGATCAGTGGTATGACGAAGTACGTCCAGAATAGGAATAGAAACTCGGAAGAGAAAGAGGCTTTCCTAAACGTAAATAAAATCATCGCGGCATCGTTGTTGACAGATGGTTTTTCATTAAAACACTGATAGTGATACGGTTCTAAATCAAAGATCTCTTCGAGATATCGACTTTTTTTGCATGAAGTTAGTATGAGTAGAAGGTTTATCCTGGGCATTGTTGTTCGAACATATCATGGAAGAATTCAAACGTCTTTCAGTTCAAGCATTTTTTTATTTTCGCGGAGTAAATGCTGTACTTGTCAGTCGCGACGGCTGGGTGCTTTGCGACTCATATACTTTGGCTTGGTTAAAAAAGGTAAACTTTGACGTTTGCCTTTAACATGTTTAATCGAAATAGTTGTTTCCTTTCGAGTTAGAAAGATTTCTACTCGGCTTAATGCAGAAAAATAACGCCTGATCGCAGGTTAGGTTACGCACGACAGAGTTACCTTTTGTCTCGTCACGCAATCTTAACCCCACATTGAGAAGTAAATTTTCGTTTGGATATTACCAAAAGCCGCTTCTCCTCGTTATTCTTTACCTTACGGCTACACATCCCATTTCTAACGACTACATTTCCAAAAAAAACAGTTGCTGTTTATTTTTCTAATGGCGATGCATTAACTTCTGAACGGAAGAAACGTTTAACGTTTACTGCTTCCACCGGAAGTAATTTCACAACAGGCTACAAAACCGACACTTAAAAGAAGACCACCAGCTGCAAGTCTACAATGTACACGACCAGTTTTCTGTTTTAAAGAAATGCCGCACAAAGTTGGACTGTTTAATTTACGAAATGCTCTTTATTAGAAACATAAAGCCGAAACTTAACACGCAATCAGATTCTGTGCATGCTAAACTGTTTATTTAAAATCTTAATATGCTAATATATTATCACACCCTAGATCACTATATAAGCCTGAACTCCGTATTATAATTTTAACTTGATAATGATGACATGGCGTCATCGAAACGTCGTTCTATTTTCCTATCGCTTATTTTTCTTCTCAAATGTTTCACAAAACATTTTGTTATTCGAAAGCTACAAAAACACTTATAAATATCACTTAACACATTTAATGATGTTGCAATTAGCGAAGCGCACTAATGACGTCACAGAATTTGACCCCCGGTGTGAGTCAAAATTCGGACAAACAAACCGCTCTGTAAGAGCAATGTATGGTTGGCGGGCACTTTGGAGGCATATTTAGCGATTGTTTCACAAAACCATGGCCAGATTGGCTCGGACTTCGGAAAGCCTTACCTGTGCAACGTAGAAAGCTCAAACCGTGGTTTGAGACAAAAGGTTTGTCAAACAGAGCGATTATTCAATAAATGTGTAAAATGTTTTACTCTCAGTTATTGAATGGATTATAAAGGCCCGATTTGCTGCCGGGATTTGCTGAAAGAAAACATTTATTTTTATGAGAAATGCAAAACGTTTACACTGTTCTTAGTGGCACATTTTGCAACACAACAGAGCTAACCTCAGATTTATGCCACCACAAAATTACACAAAGAAACGCTCGTCCGATCGGTCCCCTTGCCTGACCCGAATATTTAAAGAGGTCAATTTCGTTACACAATTGTCGCGGCAAATACTATTTAATATACACTGTTCGAGCTCGGCAGCTGTAGCTGCAGTCTGTAATAGTAATGGGGATAAATAATAGCTTTATTTAAATCAAACCCGCCGTCAATTCCATTAGAAAGGCGTTTGAATAGCATTAATATTTTCGCCCTCTATCTATCATGTGTTCGTGTTGTAAAATAAAGGTTGAAAAGGTTTAAGTTCACTTTTACCGCGTAGATTCAAAGCCAAAGGAAAGATGAAGTAATGTTTAAAGCGCGAGCACAAGAGGCACTGTATTCAAAGTGTATTGTAGGTTATCATGTTTAAAATAAAAGTTTAAAAGGTTCTACAGTCGAAGCTCTCTTAACGGACACTCTCGTAAGCCTGGGGCGGATCCAGGATTTCGAGAAGGGGGGTTCGAACAAATGGGCCGCCGAAGGCGGGCCCATCTGGGGGGGTCCGGGGGCATGCTCCCCCGGGAAATTTTGAAATTTAAGTCCTCGGAAATGCGATTTCCAGCGTTTTGAGGGATGATTGTGGACGGTTTAATACCTCAACAAACCATCTATTTTTAAAGCCATTTTATTAAACAAGGACTACGTTTAAGTCTTTACAATAATCAACTGACACCTACAAAATGAAACTAAAATCACTGTAATATATTTGTCTTCGCTATTTAATGTGTTCTAAAAAGTTACGCTTAAGATTCCTCAAAAATGGGATTAACGTGTAACATTCTATGAGGTTGTTGTTCGGCTAATTTCTGAACTATAGCATCGCAATCGACAGGCTTTTCATAATGAATACTCATTAAAGTCAGGCCAAGGAGTCTCTCGGTTGTCATCGTGGTCCGAAGTTAACGCTTGACTAGTTTTAAAGTGCTGTTTGAGCGGAATTGTACATGCAATTCGCAACAACAGGTGGATGTTCGGAAAGATTTCTGGATCATGAACATGTAGATAGACAGAAAGTGTAATCAATAAAGTTGCAATTTGTTAACCTAAGGGAACATTTGAACAAAAACAAATTGAGTTTCTTCGAACCTGTAAGGCAGGTTGAAGCGCGTCTGGTTTGTCCGTCTCTGATTGCCATTTTCTCATCCAACGATCATATTGAATGTCGAGAGTCTGTGGGCTTGGGATATCTGACATATACATCTCGGAGAGTACAGCAATGTCTACATTTGTGCCCGCATCAATGGAAGGAAGCGCTTATATAAAACAAATTTTAAACTGGCATTTTGTTTCGTTCACTTATGTTTTTTCGTCAGAAAGTGCTCGTGTTAGAATGTTTTTTCTCTCAGTTTAGGGGGTTCGACCGAACCACCCGAACCACCCCTGGATCCGCCCCAGTAAGCGGACAGCTCTACTTACGGCCACCTTGTTTGAAACCCCGTTTTAACTCCCATACCCCGGGGGGGGGGGTACTCAACAAAGTTTTGTACGGGGAGGCTCCGCCCCGAGCTCCTACCCCTTACCCTTTTATATACCATTTTGCCAGAAATTGTACCCCTTTCGTATACCTTTTCATGAAAAAAGGTACCCCTTTCATATACCTGAAAGTCATGGCATAGACTTAAAACACAACGTTTTCTTTTCATTTTCAAGTAGCGCTTCATAAACTGAAATTATACAGCCATAAATTGCATCTGCTCGAAATATTTTTATTAAAAGGCCCTTTCAAAAACCTAAATGACTGATTTCCATACCCTTTCGTATACCTAAACTTGTGAAATCCCTACCCTTTCATATACCTGAAGCCTGAAAAAGGTACCCCTTTCGGGCGGAGCCTCCCCGTATAGGCCATTATAGGGAGTACCCCCCCCGGGTCCCATACAAACTCTGTATTTTTACATTCTCGTAAGCGGACATTCCCGTAACCGGCCGCGGACACTTTCAGAGATTACGACTTAGACTTTTTCTTTGTTTTTAAGCTCCCGTAAACGGACACCCGAAAGAAAATCCTACTTACAACCTCTGTATCCTGTTATTATCAATCAAATTCACGTCGCCGTTTGTGACAATGATTTTACAGTAATTACAGGACCACATTTTAGTGCTTGTTTTGTCGTCATCCACTTTCGTCCGGTTATTGTTAGCTGGGCAAGCTCCCATAAGCGGCCATCTATCCCCTTCACCTCTAGTGGCCGCTTACGAGAACCATTCTCGTAAGCGGCCAGCTCCAGTTACGGACACTTTTTCGCGTCCCGAGGGTGTCCGCTTACGAGAGCTTCGACTGTAGTTCACTTTATACCGCGTAAATTTGTAAAATAATTAGAAAAATCGTCAAATCGGAGAAATAGGTAGAATCGCGTAGAACTCGGAGAATCGGAAAAATCGGAGAATAACAATCGGTAGAATCGTATAATCGGAAAAATCGGAGAATCGTGTAGAACTAGGAGAATCGGAAAAATCGGAGAACAGCAATCGGAAGAATCGTATAATCGGAAAAATCGGAGAATCGTGTAAAACTAGGAGAATCGGAAAATCGGAGAATAGCAATCGGAAGAATCGTATAATCGGAAAAATCGGAGAATCGTGTAAAACTAGGAGAATCGGAAAAATAGGAGAAATCGGAAAATCGCAAAATAACAATCGGAAGAATCGTGTTGAACACGGAGAATAAGAATAATCGGAGAATCGGAAGACTTGTACGTCACAATTCATATTTTACTATTCTCCGATTTAGCCATAATCGCACTCTTCTGAAACAGATCGGATGGCCGGCGATCAGTGCCGTCAAATTCGGGAAGAATTCTGAACTTCTTGCAACCGACGATCTTTCCGGTGCCTAAATGAAGCAAACATACAAGTGCTATCCTTCGCAATTATATAATTCGATAGTAATTCGCTATCCGCCGCTTAAATTTCTCGGCAGCCTGAATAATTTTGCAGTGGAAATCAAGGTGTCATTACCGGATCTTCGACTAATAAATTCAATTTTGGGCCATTTTTTGGATACCTTCAATCTGTTTTTCACTTACTAAAGCAAAAATGTTTGAAATATATCATTTTTCGAGCCTTTCGAGAATCTCGGCCTCAAATTGTGCCTTTCTCGCCCTTTTTTTCTTGTCAAGAATGCGTCCCCTCCATACAAAGCCTTTGCCAAAACTAAAATTGTTGTCCGACTCACGACTCACTGTGGTGAAATCTATTTTTAGTAATAGTGCGCTTTACTAGATGATGTTGCAATTCTAAATTGTGCAACTCAGCAGAAATAATCAATTGTCACGAAAAAAGTTCCCTTTGGTTAACTATTAGCAACGTTTTAGTGTGTTCGTGCAGTAATGTTTGACCTCCTGACCTCTTTTAGTGCTTTGGCTAAATTAAAGGCACGGCGCCGCACAGTAAAATCTTTAGAAAAGCAGTCACTTGAGAAACACACTGAAGTCGTGTTTGCGTTAGTCACGGAGTGGACGTGACATGAATTTCCTTTACCACGTCATCTTTTGCTTTTTAAAACCACATGCCTAGCCGGAAAAATGCCTGCTTACGCATGCAAATATTTATTTTGTTCCGAATGTTCAATAAAATAACCCAAACCAGTTCATTTAAAAGAAAGCCAAATCACGCCAAAATAAAGAGTAGACTATAAAGGCTATCCCATTGTGTTTCTCCGTTTAGCGTCTTCCGACAAGCTTTTGGTAATTCCCCTGGCGCGATGACGTGTATCCCGTGCTTTGAAACATTCTTGCTGAGCTTGCAACTTACGTTTCGATAACGTTTCGATTCTCAAAATACCGTAAACTCAAAACAAAAATTGGGATATCCAGAAAATAAGTCGTTGTTTTGCAATATTTAACACGTTCCGGGTAAATTATACGACTTGTACTCGCTCCGAGCCAAACGCTTCAGTAACACAACAATAAATATTTCACACAAACAGAGCGCAGAGTATTCAAACTTAAAATAGGTGAATGATTATTTATAGCTACAAGCGAGAGATCGCGTGACATGGGTCTGACGTAGTGGTAGTTTTAAATAGCTTGGACATGTCCAAGCGGTCTTTGTTTTCGCTATGTGATTTTAGGTTAAATTAATATTAGCGCCTAAAGACTTGTACTAGTAAAAATTGCGTTCTTAATCGTTTTAAACTTCGCTGCCTTCGAGCGCTGAACCCCTTACATTCTTAATTGGTTATGTGACGTAAGATTTGGGCTACTCACGTTTTTGATTCTTATATAATGTTTGTAAATTTGACAAGTCACGTTTTTTCTACAAGAACGGAAGTGCTGAAGCACAACTATAGAGTGACACTTTACAAGTCACGCGCTTTGATCACCCACAGCGGAAAGTATTCCCTTGAGAAATTAAAACAGTCCCTTGAGAGTTAACAAGAATGCAATCCCTTCCGGTTCAGATTTTAGCCCATGTAAATGCTATTCTACTTCTTTTTGCTTGTAAACAAGCAAAAAAAGTCGAAAAAAGGCAAGTCTGTGATAGGGTAGGGACTTTTGGGGTCTAGTCTAGTATAGGGTTGCAAAATCAGCTGAACATGGTCTGGTATAGGGCAAGGGTTTCAAATTCCCAGCGGCACACCCTCGCCCAAAAATATACAGGGTGCTCCCCCCACCCCCCCCTCGGGGTCCCCAGAGCCCTTCGTTTCCTCGTGCCAAGGCTCAGCCGGCTAAGAGAAACGAAAGGGCTATGGGGACGAGAATGTCTCGAACTCAGCTTTTTTAAAACAAGGCTAATAGTTTAACGTGTAGTTGGTGGCCGCGTGATAGAGGCATAGTTACTAACTAAGATAGAGCGTAAAACAATCTGACAATAGATTAACCCTCATAGGTACGGCCGAAAGGTAGCCGCAGCCGCTTAATAGAGGTAGCCGCTTGATAGGGGTTTTATTTACTCTATTATACTGAGGATAATTTTGTGACTTGAATAACTGACCGCTTATAATAAAATGGGAGATGACTTCTTAATAAGTGTCCGCTTAAAAGGGATTCGACTGCAGTACGTTTAACAGGGCATCCAACCAATCCCATGGTTAAATCCACAGATTTCAGCAAAGTCCAACAGAAAAATTAAAACTCGACAGCAAGCCACATTGCTCAGTTTTAAAACACTTTTCCTATCCCTACCTTTGCGAAGTTCTATGAGACACGAATTACGAATCATGTTTTGTTTCTGACGAGAGGAGCTTACACAAAAGATCATTGGAAAAGTTTTGGCAGAGATTCAAGTGTCCATCCGTACGCTATGCGAGCCTATTTTGTACGAGTTCCTCCCGATCAAAACATCGGGTCTTCGGACGCACATCGTGTAATCTTCGTCAACTCTAACTGTTCCCCGGACTTTTCTCGGGCACATGTCACTTCTCGGAAGAATCTTCCACGTTCGTGTCCTTGTTTGGCAAGGTTTTTCGAGGCCTAACAACTTCTTTCGTCTATCTACGAGCTCCTTTTGTCTAGCAAAGCGATCTTTGAGCTGTCTACAACTTTCTACAATGGCGCAAAAGAAACCTTTTGAACGGCTTCCAACAAGCGTGCTTCCAAAGAACTACAAATTGACTTTGAAGCCAAATCTTACAGAATTTTCTTTCACTGGGGAGGAAGTAATCGATGTAGAGGTAAATGCTCTCTAGATCATTGTGCAAAGAATTCCTTTCACGAAGTGGGAGCCGATCCGCGGAATTCAATTTTGATCAATTTGGGATCAGTAGCTGAAAATTAGCTTAATTTTCGTCTGGAAGTGAGCTGATTTGTGGTTCTGACACAATTGGGAAATTCCTTCTATTCATCTGAATTTCTAAAGCCACAAGAAGAAAATAGGGACTTGTTTCAACTCTTCCCAAAGGAGGCATGGTAGTTTTCTTTCAGTAGCCAGTGTGGTGGGTGGTGGGGTGGGGGGAGCAGTAGGGGGTGGGGAGTGGGGGGTGCAGGTTGGTTTGAAAGAAGTCAACAAATTCAATCTATTTGTCACTTGTTTATATGGTGTTCGCTTTTGATCATGAGCAGTGTATTATTTTATTTGTTGTAACGAAGGGCTTTCCCTGGTAATACCAACATTTTTTACTTAGTCAATTTAGTTTTATTTACGAGTGTTAATAAACAGCAAGTCCTTTATTAACCACAGTTTTGTAGATGAAGTGGAATACAGTCAACTCTTGTTATAGCGGACACGCACAGGGCGTCGTTTAGTGTCCGTTATAGCGAGAGTCCGTATTAGCGGGAGTCATTTCCAGTCAAACCTCTTTCGCCGGGGATCTGGATTTTGTCCGTAATAGCGAGTGTCCGCAAGGCGAGAGTTGACTGTAATAATAATCAGAAGAATATAATTTGTGATGCAAGTCATATTTTTTTTATAATCACTCCCTATGTTGTTTAATTGTTGTTTTTGTCACTAAGGTTCGACATGCCACAGACAAGGTGACCATGAACTGTTTGGATATTGTTGTCAAGTCTGCAAATTTCTCAGCTGATGGTTCAAGTAAATTGCATTTTAATTGTTATTTTTATTTTTGCAATCTTTCTTTGTTATAATTATAAAGAGTATATTATACTACTTAAGCAGTGTGTAAGCAATTTGCTAATTAAGCAATTGCCTTTTTTTAGCCTGGGAAGAAAACAAAATTTTACATTAGGACCCACAATTGACCTGCTCCCCACGTATCAAGGCTTCATAGCTCAGTTGGTAGAGCAACCCACCAGTATCGTGGAGGACATGGGTTCAAATCCGTTGTATCTTGAATTTTTTTTAGGCAAAAAAATGCACTTGCTAATTAAATTGCTTACATGCTGCGAGGATCATTTCATTCTTTTCGTCATTAATTTTATCTGCAGTTCACATACAGTTGTATATGTCTTTCATATTATTCACTTTGTCAGAGCATTCTATTTTTGGAATTTTACATTACCACATGATAATAATTATTGACTGTTAAATACAAGACGCCTAAAGCTTAAAGCTTAAAACCGGGCGGTTAATGTTTAACTACTTGATTAGGCAAGTGCAGCAAAAACTTTTAAAATACCATTTAATTGAGAAACACACAAGTCTGTGGTTTGTTTGTCCATGCTTGAACAAATTCCTGCTTAGGCTTCCTATTTTTTTGAACAATGAATAACCTCGGTATTTTTAGATTTTAGTTTTTATCCAAGGATAATGGAAGATTAGCTGAATACCGCTATATAAATATTATTATTATTATTTATTATTATTATCATTATTATGCACTTAACAAAGTGCAGACTACTCATAAAATTTTGAACAGCTGTTCTGATAAGAAAACCATGAAAAAAAGGTTGTGCGATATAATCAAGCATGGATTTTTATTCAACCCCCCCCCCCACCTCCCCCCATTCCCCCTTTTCTTAGCCATTCACCTTCGAATATCTCCCCTCCTACTCCGTCCTCCCCCATCCCCTGCAGCTTTCGACTCTACTCCTTCCCATAACACATTCTACTCTTAACCCTTCTCCCCGCCCTCCTCAGCACTTTTGTGATGGCGCCAGCCGAGCAGTAGTTTAGGGGCGAGTAGCTGTGACACACAAGTTTAATACGTTTTGTGTATTTCTTATCTTGAATAAATGAACTCAAACAGTTGAATAGCATTACAAATGATCTACGGCCAAAACAAACAAACAATTAGAAATAATTCGTTAAAAACTAAGAAGCGTTTAAGGTTTTTTAAAAGAATGTATCACACACAAAAAAGGAATAATAAAAAATTAGAAAGCTTTTTAGCTTTTAAACACGCCAGCTCTTCAAGTCAATCTGTTTCTTTGATCGAAAAACCTGCCTATATGCTGCATTTTGGGAAGCAGTCACGCAAACGCCAGTTCTTGCTTGCGTGATACATAACAGGTAATTTCTTCATCGCCGTTCGGTTCCGAGTGAAATTAAAAACCCTCGAATGAAAAACCAAAAAATATATTTATTTCTCGCAAAAATGAGTGGAGTAACCAGAAAATTACAGTATTGGCTCTTGCTCGAATAAAACGAGTCACATAAATAAAATTAAATAAAAATAAAACGAGTTACATAAATATCAAGAATAACAGAAAAACTTCAAAACAAAATTACAAACGAAAATAAAAAGACTTAAAAAGGGCATGCATTAGATCACGCGTACTAGATAACATATGCTGTTAAAAATCCCAACTAAATGTGAAAAAAGAAAAAAAAAAGATTCAAGATGAGGCCAAGAAACATTCGAATGGCATTAAAAATTTGAATACTTTAAATTAAAGCCGTAAAATTAGCCAAAGCGCAAGTTTTTATTTTTGCCGTCTATTATTTTACTCCATGGCTTTACCGATCCAAATTCCATTCTAGTTTGTAGAAATTATTATATTACTAACTTACATTTCCATTTTGTTTTCTGAGCTGAGCAAGAACCAAAACAAGGTTTATATTTTGTTGTGTAAACATTCAATCCGTCTGTGACACACAACTTTGTCGGCCCACTGTACACGGATGAAAATGGACAAAATGGACACAATTCTTGCTAAACAGAAAACATCTTCAAAGTAGAGTCTGGCCCAAAAATGCTTTAGCTGCCAGCCGTTTTTAAAAGCAGAAGCTTGCTGCAAAAACATTGCGTGACTGACGTAAAAAAAAGCTTAGTCAAAACAACACAAAAATATCCATTTCACGCTTTAATAACAGAAATCAGGGTATTAGACAAAATTTTAAATAGGAGAGTAATCTTAGCTCCTGCTGAGTAAATATCAAGAGTGCGGGATTTGAATCCTGGCCAAGAAACAGAAGAAAGCGGCCGAGCGAACTACTACGACAAACACGGTAATCAAAAACATCACACGGTGCCTCAATCTATAAATAGATCTTGTTCGTTTCAAAAGCCTAAAAACCCAACTAAAACTTGAACAAATGAAAGAAACATGAAAAAAAGTTTCAAATGAATTTTTATTCAAGATGGGGTCAAGAAACATTTTGAAAGGCTTAAAGATTTAGAAAATTTCAAAACCGTGAAATTTTGCATGCCGTGGTAGAATTTAATTACAATTAATGAAATTACCCGCAGTGGCACCAAGATTTCATTTTGTAGACCATTTGTTTTACTTGCTGGCTTTACGGATCCTTTCAAAAATTCCATCATACTTCGTAGAAAAACTATACATTACCATTTTGTTTTCTGAAGTCTTGGGAAGTGTGTAAGTAAACACTGAAGTAAAGCTTTTTCATCAAGAATCAAAATAGAATTAAAGATTATTTTGCTGTGCAAACATTCAATCGTCTCTGATACGCGACTTTGCCGGCTCAACTGTGCACGGATGAAAATGGACATGATTAATTCGGAAAGTATCTTCAAAGAATTATTCTGGCTCAAAAATGCTCTAGCTACCAGCCTTTTTTAAAGCAGTTTAATATGCGTAAAGCTTGCTTCAAAAACATTGCGTGACTGACATAGCTGTTTGGACCTGTCAAAACAATCACCGGTTTCGCAACCCAGTACTCTCTTGAGTCAAACGCTTGAATAACATTAACACATATATTTCACGCTTAACAGAAATCAGGGTTTTAGATAAAATTTTAAATAGAAGATTGATTTAATAGCTCCTGCCAAGTAAATATCAAAAGTGCGTGTTTTGAATCCTGGCCAAGGAAGCGGCCGAGCGGGTCTGGAACGATTTACCGACACGAAAAAATTCCGGGCGATTTATGAACCGGGCCCGGCCCAGTCTCTGCCCGGTTAATAAGGGGGAAAACGTGTGGGTTGGGTCTTGCATGAATGGCTTGCTAGTTGCTACCCTTCAAGAGAACAATAGAACAAACAACAGGAACAATGCCCCTAGCCCCAAAACCAATAGCCACTGCTACATAAGACCAGTAGAATTACAAGCTTACAAGAACTGCTACACTGGCTCTTGTAATGTTCTGGAAGAGAAGCATGCATTTTGCATTTACTGTTTATACTGTATGTATTCTCTTGGCCAACTGTAAAGTGACCTAAAACTTTACCCAACCAAAAAACAACAACAACAACAACAAAAACAAGAAAATAAAAATTCTATGGCCATGATTAGTCCTATGATCTTGGTTGCAAGCAGCAAGATTTGGTTTGAAAAGGACAGTCTTCAGAACATAACAATCTTACAGGGAATGTGATAATAATAATTATTGTTTGCTTATTCAGCTGTTAACACTTCGGAAATCAGCTATGACAAAGAAGAGGAAACAATAACACTTAGCTTCCCTTCACCCCTCCCGCTGGGGAATGGTCAGCTACACATGGACTTCACTGGCGAGTTGAATGATAAAATGAAAGGTTTTTACAGAAGTAAATACACTGGGACAGATGGAGAAGAAAAACACTGCGCTGTTACACAATTTGAAGTACGTTCAATTCATGTACTTTTTGGTCTTAAAGGGACTGTATCATGGAGTTTAACAGATTTTTGAGCAGCCAAAATTTACATGTACGGTAGATATGTGTCGTAATAAACTGAAAAATAATGGTCCATTTTTATTAACAATTGCTATTTTAGAGCACTAAAACTGTTTAAAAGCGCGTTTGGCTGCGGTTGGCTCGGATGGAAATGGATTGCAATTTGAAAACGTTAGCCAATGTTAGCCAAGTTGTTTCCGTTCGCCTTCAAAAAAATTTGATATGTATAGCCGAAGTTTGATTTCTATCCCCAAATAAAGGTTACATCTTCAGTTAAATGTTTAAAGATAATGTTTTTCATGAGTAAAGTTGCCTACCACTTACATGTATATCAGAACAGTTTAGACCAAAAATCTGCGAAATTCCGGTGACATAGTCCCTTTAAACGTTACACTTAATCAACATTATTTCAGATACTACAGTCAACTCCCGCCTTGCAGACACCTCGCTATTACGGAAACCCTGTTATTATGGACAGGAGTTAAAGTTCCGGCAAATAAGAATTACTAAAAATAACTCCCGCAACTACAGACTTTCTTTATTGCGGACATCTTGTAGTCCTGAAGGTGTCCGTTATAATGAGAGTTGACTGAGTGTATAGCATCCTGCCGTGTTAATGAGTGACCAATATCAAATTTCTCCCCACAGTATCAATACTAAATCAAGAGAAGAGGTTATGAGAATTAATAAAATCATCACCAATTAGGGAAATTTCTTTGAACTTTTAACAGATTCTCCCAACAATGCTATAAGAAAATGAATGTATGGTGATCAGTCAGGAGAATATGTATGTGGACATTAGGGCTTAAAGGGTTAAGGGGTTCGTCATAATTTATTTGGGTTCCATTGATCTAAATTTTAATTAATAAGTACATTGATCTGCTGTTACACACTGGTAATGAATTATGAGAATTTTGTGTACAATGTAATTTTGAGTAAGAAAATTATACTATTGTGTTTGGATGAGAGCAGGCAGTTGCATTCTGTTTAATACAATTTCTAATACAAACTGTCTTATAAACTATTAGGTACATGTACGCACAACGTACATGTGTCTATTGTACAGAATCTTAGACCCCTAAATAATTTCAACCTTCTGTTAACTTATGAATGTTTTTCAATTCCCCTCCAGATCATTTTCTTACTAATTTTACCCTTGATAACTCAAACCCCCAGAAACTTGAACCTTTTTTGATTTCCCTTGAAGGTTCAAGTTATTAGGATTCAACAGCTGTACTGTATTCGCTATAATTTGGCTTTTTCCCTTTCAGCCTACAGACGCTCGACGAGCATTTCCTTGTTGGGATGAACCTGCCCTCAAAGCCACATTCGATGTCACTTTGGTTGTGCCCAAGGACAGAGTTGCTTTGTCAAACATGGTATGGTATGGCAGCTATCTGATCCTACTTAGTACTCGACTCTCTGCTATTCATTTTACCAGATAATAATGAGCTTATTATTACTGGTTTAGGAAATTATCTGTAACATAACTTAACAATAAGGTAACTTCATCAAAGATGCATGTTTTCTTCAGGAAGGCTACCTTTAAATTTACAGCTGTAGGAGTGAAACAGATGAATGAATGAATGCGGCAAGACAACAGAACACTTAAGCCAAGTTTAATGGTCCCATTTGTGTCATAGAGGATTTTGCTACACTGTACGATTGACAGGGCTGTCATTAAGGGCCTTAATCTGTAACACCTGTTATGGCTGAGTTCACTCAATTATGGGTTAAGATGTGGCTTGGTGTTACAGTGTAGGTTTCACTTGTGTACAGAGTGAAAAGCTGTAAGTGATAACTTCAGTGTATTGGCCTGCTGGCCTTTTCCCTGATAATAAGCCTCCCCCCTCTCAATCATCAGCTCATCAAAATGATTTCTAGACAAATAGAAGTGTAAGGCTTATCATCAGAATTTTACATTATTATATTTTCAATGAATTTGGTGCACTTTCTTACATGACAGAATGTTGTAGAAGAGAAAGATGTTGCTGATGATGCCTCACTGAAGATAGTGAAGTATGCACAGTCCCCTGTCATGTCTACATATCTTGTGGCATTTGTTGTTGGAGAGTTTGACTTCGTGGAAGGAAAAGATTCTGATGGCGTAACTATCAGAGTTTACACTCCAAAAGGAAAGGCTGTACAGGGACAGTTTGCTTTGGAGGTAAAAAAAAAAGGTTTATGTAAAATAGGAATCTGTTGTTTTATTTCTTTCATACTGTATTTGTACATTGTACCACTGTCTGTCTGTCTGTCTGTCTGTCTGTCTGTCTTGTCTGTCTGTGTCTTGTTCATCAACTAGACTCGGTCTATCTGTCCTCCGTTTCCCCTCTTTCTTTTTTTTCTCTGTCATCCTTCCTATACTGTACCTTTCATAAAATCCCCCTACTTCAAAAGAGTCCTGGACAAGTAGATTTCCCTGGCAAGTATATGTATAAACATTTTATTCTCACTTACAAATGTAGCTGATAAGGCCACAGGCCAGGCAAGCCATCTCGTGACTAAATTATGATTTTAAGGCATTAAAATAGTAAACTTATGATAATATTCTAAGTACGATGTAATCTTCATGACTTTGTGAAATAATTTATCATTCAGTACATAATTTTTTGTAGGTTGCTCAAAAGACATTACCATTCTATAAAGAATACTTCAACATCAGTTATCCCCTGCCAAAGATGGACCTCATTGCTATTCCTGATTTTGCTGCTGGTGAGAGTTTGTAATGAGGTGGTGGCATTGCACACTGCACGGATAGGGTTATGTTTCAGACCTGAAATGTGGAGGTCCCAGGCTAAAATCTCACTCATGATCACAGACACTACAAATAACATGTAGCTGCGTGTTAAGTGGGTTTAAGTTTGACTCCTCCAGCTTTGTACAGATGGTAAATAGTCAATGGGTCAGCCTCCTGCCAGTTGGGATTTCTAACCATGTACTAATGTGCAGTGTGTTTTTGTTTTTTATACAATGAATGTACACTACTCCACAAGCTTCTACAGTGGCTTTAAACACAAACTGTGTTGTACAAATGAAGTTGCTTCAACTTATTTGAAAGATCTCATATTAAATGAAACTAGATTGAATTTAGGCAAAGTTAAAACACGGCCAATGCTGCGGTTTCACCAACATTACATGTATGTGGGGAGTTCCAGGGAGGTTTGCAGGGAGATTTGCAGCCATGTGCTTTGCTTGCATTGCCTGTTGTACAGTGGAACCTCGATATAAGGAAGGGCCAAGGGACTGGCAAAATGTGTTCGCTATATCAAGGCGGTCGGTATAAAACGCAGACCATGCAGACTGCAGACTGCAGACCGTGCAGACCGTGCAGACGGTGCAGACCGTGCAGACCGTGCAGACTGAGTAATTTTTTTTTCTTCTTTTTTACCATTGTGTTTCACAAAACTTTTCACGAACGGTTTCCGAAGTTCGTTTGAAATTCGCGAAGTTCGCTACGAACTTTAGGGGAATTTCATTATGTAGTTGTCAATCAAATTACGAACTTCGAAACGAAATTGTGAATTTCACGTGCAGCGAAGTTGAAAGGTTGAGGAGTTGAGAAGAAGTTCGTCCAGTTTGTTTAATTTGGTGAAATGAATCCGTTCACGGTACAAGGAAAGGCAATTTCAAGTCCAGGAAGGCAGGAAATCATCTAAAGTTGGCTTCAAGGTCAAGGATTATTTTATTTTAATTAGCTTCCAGCTTGTTGAGTTTTCTTCTACTGTCAGAGAGCGCGTTACACTGTAAACATTGGAACATTTTAAGTTATAGGTAAAGCGAACTGGTCGGATATAGCAGTTTATTTGTTAATTTCAGGTTTCTAGTTCAATTTTATAACGTAAACAAATGCTTCGGTTGGTAGTTATGCTTTGGGAATACAGGGTTTTCTTGAGAAATCCCCCCAAAATTTTTACACTGTCCTTAATAATAAAATATAAGTAATTCGTAAATAAATACACATTTCAATTGTTCCAAAGCAAGTGTTGTTTATTAGTAAAAAAATTTTTTAACCAAAGCTTATTTTTTTGCAAATATAAATTCTTTCAGAGGAACAGAGTTTATCACGAACAGACAGATGGCGTGACTTGCGTGTTGTGTAAACACAGAAGTATAACAACACGGAATTGAAAAGTTCTGGTTTTCCGCAGATTTTCCAAACTGATGTGTATTCAAGAAGGAAAACGTTTTTTTTCTCTTAAGAAGATTTTTACGGCACACACAAACAGTATTTTTATATGTAAACCGGTTCATCTGTTGAAATTTTTTCCTTCGAAACTGCACACGGCAGAACTTGTAATCTATTTTTAGTCGGGTGTCGGGTGACATTGGGAAAACTCAGTTGTAACATTCACAAACCATTTTCAGGGCAGCCTTGCTTTTTAGTCCGTTGATGTCCTGCCTTACTGGACTTGGGATTGCTTTTTGCTGTACTGGGAACGGATTCATTTCACCAAATTAAACAAACTGGACGAACTTCTTCTCAACTTGCGAACTCCTCAACCTTTCAACTTCGCTGCACGTGAAATTCACAATTTCGTTTCGAAGTTCGTAATTTGATTGACAACTGTACATAATGAAATTCCCCTAAAGTTCATAGCGAACTTCGCGAATTTCAAACGAACTTCGGAAACCGTTCGTGAAAAGTTTTGTGAAACACAATGTAAAAAAAGAAGAAGAAAAAATTACTCAGTCTGCACGGTCTGCACCGTCTGCACGGTCTGCACGGTCTGCAGTCTGCAGTCTGCAGTCTGCAGTCTGCAGTCTGCATGGTCTGCGTTTTATACCGACCGATATCAAGGTTTCGTTATATCAAGGTTCTTTTCCATATATTTTGCTATTACTGGGACGAAAAATATCGTTCGTTATATCGAGGACTTCCTTATATAGAGATTTGTTAAATAGAGGTTCCACTGTAGCTTGCTTGCTTTGTTTCCCTCCCTCCCACATTCTCTGGTAAGTATTCATTCCACACACTGGGAGGTGGGCTGTGGCTTGGTTGTCATGGTGACCTCCTTGCTGTTGAGGAGACTGCTGCCCTCCTCTGTTGCTACAACTGTACCTTTACGACATCTTTCCTCCAATACTTTAATTGGCTTAGAGTTTTAAACATTGATTTTCTTTGTTGTCCTTGATGGATTATTAATTAAGAAATATAGTAATAATCTTGCAATACCCAAACTGCTAACAAATTAATGTTATAAATATTACATGTACAACTGTACTGTACATGCACATACCCCCCCCCCCCTCCCATAAAAAGCCCCTTCCACCTCCCTGTCACTACCTGGGTGGGGATTATGCAGGTTGTGTTTATTAATTTTCCAAATTCATACCATGCCCGTCTTTTATTGCAGGGGCTATGGAAAACTGGGGTCTTGTAACTTATAGGTGAGTTGTCTGAAGCAATATTTTTGACTAATGCAATTAATATGATTTTGTATTCTGAAACATTATTGCTCTTTGTGAGAGCATTTTTCTTAATTCTTTCAAAATGATAACAAATTTATAATGGGTTGAAACTCTCAAACTTGCTTATTGGTAAGTCACCAACTGCTAAAAAGAGTTGACCAGAGGTGAACTACATGTAAATGGATTTTACCAGAGGCTCTCCCAGTGACTGAGAAAAATCTGGGTACAACATTACTTGTACAATGTACCTTTTTATTTTGGAGGCAGGCTAAAGTACATGTATAAATGATGATTATAGTGTATTTTTTCTTCTTTATTCTCCAACCATTTTAAATTGGAAATTTTTGTTTTGTTTGAAGGGAAACTGCTCTTCTTGTTGATCCAGAAAACTCATCTTCTGCCGCTAAGCAGTGGGTTGGGCTAGTTGTTGGTGAGTTTTTTATTCATACATGAACATGTAGTTATAGTCCCCAAGAACATGTACAGTGGATATGTTATTAATAAATTTTTACAATGTGCAACTACTTGAGCTGGGCCACTAGAAAATGTAAATTGGACAATCCTGCTTTTAAAACTTCAACTGCAATTTCAAACTCTGCAAAAAACTTCAAAGTGATTTGTAAAAAATGGTTTAAGTTAGGTTAACTTACCGTATTTACCTGTGCATAGGTTAGGTCGACCTTTTTTTACTTAAAAATTGGTCCAAAAAATCGCCCTCGACTTATACATGGGTCAAAATTATCAACCCAAGTACCAGTTAAATAAATTCTGCATAATTAACATTACAGTTGTTTTAATAGGTTAACAAACATCTAGTAAGTAAACAACAGTACAGGTTACGATGCCCTTTCGCTTTGCTATCTGTGTCGTTAAATTGGCATTTCAAGTTGAAATTCATTACGATTTATCCGCTAAATATAAACCTAAATGTTGTAGAGACTCACTGCCACAAGATTTGAACAAAGAGCTGACATTTTCCACTAATAAAGCTGATAAATCCACCCGAGGAAAACATCTTCATGCATCTTCAAGTACATGTAGTTAATGTGACCCTTTTGTTTTATCTTTCACAAAGGCCATGAACTTGCACATCAGTGGTTTGGAAATTTGGTAAGTATTAATAAACATTTTATTATATTGAAAGCTCCCTGAAGTTATGTACAGTATTTACAAACCGGTCCTTTTTAATCAAACAAGATATATAACAACATGTTTTTTTTTCTTTGTTTTAGATCACCATGGTGAGTGTCCTTTGAAGCAATGCTGGAGAGTCTTGTTATGGATAAGTAACTTTTCTCTTATAGAGGGATTGTTGTAACCTGTCGGTAGACTGTCGGTGGCCTGTCAGTAACCTGTCGGCCAACAGTCGACCGACAGTCGGTTATAGGGTGCTGTTCTTCACAATTGCTGGATTGTTTCACAGCTTGGCTCATGTGCAAGCTATAATCATGGAAATAGCTAGTTAATTCAATTCCAAATATTATTGTTAAAAAATCAGAAATTAAGCACACCTACGTTGTTCACTTATTATCAACAAATCACAAGTCTTGAAGTCATGTTATTAGTAGGGGGTGGGGTGTGGGTGTTGTATGGTGTGCTCTATGGTTATGGTAACTTGGAACTTCAAGTAACTACTAACGGTAACCTATTTTCTCTTGTTAGGAATGGTGGACTCATTTATGGCTAAATGAGGGCTTTGCATCATGGATAGAGTACCTTTGTGTAGACCACTGTTTTCCAGAATGGGATATTTGGACACAGTTTGTAACTACTGATTTCTCTAGAGCTATGGAGCTAGATGCCCTTACCAACAGGTAGCTTGATCTCTTTTCATGTTTTAATGATTTTCTTTTCTGTAAAATATTTTGTCAATTGGGAGAAAAAGGGCCACAAACCTACAGAATTCAATATCTTTAACTTGACTACATTGTACACCTTTCTAGTACATCATTGTACCCCTAAGTCTTAGATAAAAGTGAGCTACAGTTTGTACAGTATCAATAAGAATGTTGAAAACTTAATCTTCTTTTTTTGGCTCAATTCTTTTTTAATAGCCCTTCTACATTATCTTGATAGGTCCTAACAAAAATCCCTTTCTTGTTAAATTTTAAGTACACGTACATGTGTGGCACACATCTGTTGCCTCTCATGTACATGACTGTAATTTTATACAAGCAGACCCATGCTCTAGCAGGGCCTGGGTGGCACAGGCAACTTACTTTTGCCATTGTGAGACTTGTTTAACTTTACTATCATGAAAGCTTTTAAGAGCAGGGCACCCAAGATTTCTTACAGAAGAGCCTTCGGGCACCGTGCCATTATTCTAAGAGCACAGCTTTGATAAGCGTAACATAATGATGCAAAAATATAAATCTAACTGGGTATTAATTGTTGCATGATTGGTCTTAAAACTTCAAAATTTGATTGAAAGACAGATAATGTTTGCATGTGTAACTGTTGAAGTCGAACTGGTAGTGTGTAAAAATACAATAATTTATTGCAGTCTATCTCTCTAATTAGTATTTTTTTTAAAAAAAAAATTGTCTGATCTCATTTCATTGTTCTTTGTTTGTTTCATGTCTGCTTTTCAAGTCACCCAATTGAGGTAGGTAGATGTACTTGAGCACATCATACTTTAGTGTAGAAGGGTTTAAACATTTAAAAGCAAAGATACTGTTCTTTAACCAATCAGAAACCACTTGTGACTTACATGTAGCTGAGATGCATTTTATTGCAGTTTGGCCTGGATTGTATGACTTGGTTTTGTTCCAAGTTCAAGTTCATTTGCAAATGGCAAATGACCAGTTACCATTAACAAAGGTAACATCCTAAAAATACCCAAATCTGGGGATCACTATATTTTCATGAAGATACTCGTGTTGACTCCAAAAAAAATGGTGGACCAAAAAAATCTTCATCGACTCAAACTGCAAAAATGCTTCAAAAATTACCCCAAAATTAGTCAGAACAGCACTTTTCTTTGTTTCTGGGAGATTGGACAACATGTCTGGGAGACTGCTGGGGGATTTGGTCTGTATCAGGAAGACTTCCAAATAATCAAGGAGAGTTGGCATAGATAAGTTAGTTTTTAACTTTTGGTTTCATGTTATTGGAAAAACTGCTTTGAGAGTAATTAGCTGTAGGGAACAAAAGCAAAGCTAAAGGGCAGTGATAAGCTGCCCGACTTTACCCTACACTAAATATTGTACCATGCTTATTATTTTATTTCTTTTCTTTGCTTAACTTGCATATATATGTAGGTCCCTGTTGGACATCCTGGTGAGATAGATGAGATTTTTGATGCTATTTCATACAGCAAGGGAGCATCTGTCATTCGAATGCTGCACGACTATGTAGGAGAAAAGGTTTGTTCCAAACATGGATCAGTTTGATATTTTTGCAGCATTACTCACATACCTGTACATGCTCTAGCAAAACGTGATTCACCCTGTACAAAAACGAACTTTTCCTAATTCCAGTTCAATCTGGATAAGGGTGGGCCGTTAATTAATTTATAATTTTATTAGACAAACTTTGTTATTTTATTGCTTTAACTTTAATTTTTTATTTCATTAGGCATTCAAAGAAGGACTCTGTTATCACCTCGATAAATTCAAGTATAGCAATGCTACAACTGGTAAATAGTTGTCTTTTTCTGTATAAAAGATGTTGTTAGCTTCTAATGCTCACTAGCTCTTACTAATGCTTTGCCATAAATCTAAATTCAGAGGACTTATGGGCTAGTCTGTCTCATGCCAGTTCCAAACCTGTGGCTGCTGTCATGGAAACATGGACAAAACAAATGGGATTCCCGGTGCTGTCTGTCACAGCAGAACAGGTACTGTTGGGTGATGTTGCAGTTCCTTGTAAAGTGAGATTCCTTGTAAAGTGATTATGCTTGAGGACAAGAGCACCAAGGTTATTTGTTTGTTTTGCTCCCAAGAACTGAGCCAGGATCATGTGTATTTTATGTTGAACTATAGTAAGGAACCCAAACGTTTTTGCATGCACTTATGCTTGTGCTTCTCTCCCAAGTGTGAACCAGGCTTCACTGAGAATTTAATGAAACCTCTACCTTGGTGAGGTCTTGCAAGACATAATTGAAGTATGTAAAACTACATGGAGTGTAGTGTTCATGGACATAAAACTCTGTACCAGCCCAAAAAGAAAAGCAACTTAAGCCCATAACTTACGAACACAATTTTCACTTCGCTTATTCTGTCTTGGACAATGGGTTAGTCTTTGTATTGATTTGGCGATTCTTCTAACCAATTAATTAGAAGACATTTTATTTTTTGCATGAACCCATCTGAGAAATGTTATAAGGGAGTCAATAGGGTTTGTCTATTTTGTCTTAGAAGGGAGATTCAAGGGAAGTTACCATCACACAGAACAAGTTCTTTGCTGATGGAGTCAGTCAAGGTATGGTCAATACATGTTGGTGGTTTGACGTTGTGTACAGTTATTCTTTTTCTTTTTGTGTTAGAAGGGCTTGTAAGATACATGAAATAAAACAAAATGGCCAAATTTTGAGGTGACAGTAAATCACAATGAAATCATTCAGAGAAGAGAAGAGAATTGTATGGTGTACGTCTACAGTTTGTACATCCACAATTTTGGTGCACATGGAAAAGGCCAAAATCGATACCTTACATAAAGATGTAAAAATCGGCCAACTGCCCTTAATTATAACACTGAAAGGCTTGCTTTGTATAAAAGTAGATTGATAATCAGTTTGGGGATATTAAACTTTGCATGAATGTTGCTACGCATTGTATCATTGATCTCTTAACATGTTAAAAATATAGCTCATGCATGCAGAATACTAAGCAGTTTTCCACCCCTCCTTGTGCTTCCTCCGTGGTCTTTTAAGGTCAAATTTGAGCAATCATGCTTAAGGCTTGAAAGGCTTGATCAAAGCCATGAAGTTAGTCTGTCAATTTGAGATGATTCACTATAAGAATAATGAGGAGCATTACTTTTGTTTCTGCCCAACCTATAGGTTCTTATCATTGGCAAGTGCCAGTCAGCATATCATCAAGTGTGAATCCTCGTGAGAGTGTAGCTAGTACATTACTAGATCAGACATCTTGTACCATGACAGTCAATGGAGTTAAACCAGATCAGTGGATTAAGGTAAGCTTCTTGTCACCATGCAGCTTTATACATCTATAGATATTCCGAAGTTTTGTCACGCAACTTTTATTTTGGGAGGAGCTGACTGGCCTAATGGTTAGCAATGTTGGCATTCACCGGGGTGCAAATAACAGTCGATCATCGGAAATTGGCTGACCAAAATTTGCTCATTTCTGACTAAATCCCAAGTGTGGTCGGACTTGATGTCCGGACAATTATTTGATCGTAAATCATTTTACGGCAACGATGAATAAAAATCTGTCCGACCAGAATGGCCGACCAAGATGGTGTCTTAGTAGGACATATGTCCTTTCAAGTGAAAAAAATATTTGCAGCCCTGCATTCAACTTCGTTCCTGGCGCTAAGAGGTCTGTAATATATTGTGGGAAGTGTGGTAGCCTAATGGTTAGAGCCATTTCCGTTTGAATGTCATTAAACGAAAAACAAAGTAAGCACTCTGGCCAATCAAGAAGGACACAGACAATCCAGTGAACCAATCAAAACTCGAACCAAATACACGTAGATGACGTGGAGCACAGAAAAACGTGCGCAAGCGAGTAACAATTGCTTTTGGTTTTAGTTTTGATTGGATGAGAGAGAATCGCGATTTTTTAAAACCAATTACTAAGTGCAAGTAATGCAAACCAAAGCAAACGCGAATTACTTCCGACACTCAATTGAAAATCGCTGTAGTGCACTGAACTCTGGATCAAGATTTGGATTTGAATCTGGCCAGTACCATTCTGTTGTGTTTTTGGACGCAGTGCCTCTCCACACCCAGGCACACTAATAGGGCAGTCTGACAAACTGAAAATGCTGAAGGGTAGGGAGAGTAGCCATACTCCTTGTCACTTCATATTGCAGAAATCAAAGATTATTGCCAGCAATGGTGGCCCATCTGGTTTGGGACAGACATTTACCTTAGGTGTCCCCTTATGGGAGGTTAAAAAAGTATTTTAATTAGTGGTTACTGGGGCATTGACAGTGTTCGCTTAGAAAAGGTTTCCGCCTTATCCGTAAAAAATTTGGTATAAGCCGCTCCTTTTTGCTGAAATTTTTGGCTCAAAATTGTGGGTGCGGCTTATACACGTGTTTTAGTGTTTTTTTTCTGAGTAATATACTTTAACAATTCTGTACTCTGTAAACACTTTGCTGAAGATGACAGTTGTATTCTTTGTCTGTTTTCTAGTTGAATCCAGGTCAAGTTGGTTTCTATCGCGTACAGTACTCATCCGCCATGTTGGAACTCCTTCTACCAGCCATCAATGACAACAGTCTTCCTCCAAGAGACAGACTGGGACTGCAGAGTGACCTTTTTGCTCTGGTATGTTAGGAAATTCCACCTCCTAAGCCATCACTTGAGAACTTTCAAGTGTTGCGGCATTATGGAAATAAGTTTGTTAAAATTAGTGTTTGGCATGCAGGCCTTGCCAGTGATCGCTAGGTTGGGTTTTTGTTAGGCAAGACACTGCCTTTGTATTCCCCCCTCAACATGGACGCTACTACTTATTTTGTGCTACGTAAACTGAAGTCACCTGCTGGTACTAATAGAGTAACTTTTGTATGACTTTGTAAAACTGTTTACTTGAGTGTTCACAATTTGTTTCTTCCGCCAGTAATTGAAAGGATTAAAACAAGCTGTGTACATTTCTCTTGATAAAAATGCCTCTAACATGGAGAGAGCCTTGTTCTATTGATCTATCAGAATGCTATAAAGTGAATGACGTTAAGGAGAATAGCTATTCAGAATCTAAAAGGCTATGGCTTGCCAGTTTACTAAACCAATCAAAAGCCATGCGCGTTCGTCTCCATTCGTTTAACCAATCAAATTGCTCTCTTCTAGTTCGTTTTTTGTCTCGTTGTGTGCACGTGTAATCATTTCGTGGTCATTCAAAAATCGCTGTAAGCCGTCATTATTTTCAACTCCTTCCATATTACTTCAGGCATGTTACATCAGACGCAATTCACCCTTTCAAAGCTATGGCACTTTCACAATACTTTCATGTGGGATCCTTTTCATTTCTGTTGCCTTGGAAATTTATTGATGTTGAAATTTACAGGTTTGCACTTTGAAATTGAGTATGGGGGCTGTTCTCAAAGACAGGTAGATCTACATGTTCAAAACACTTACATAAATTCAGTTAAGAAGAATGGGTTGTACTTGTACAAGAAAAGTCAAGGTAACATTTTTCCCTTGTTTGTTATCATTTCCTTATAGTGCCGGGCTGGCCTAGTATCCGGCCCAGATGTCCTCAAAGTGGTCGAAGCATTCAGCAACGAGACAAATTACACAGTATGGAATGACTTGATTTCCAACATGGGTGGTGTGGGGGCAATTCTCCAGTACTCTGATTGTTACCCTAGCTTCCAGGCCTTCGGTATCAAGCTTTATGAACCGATTGGCAACAAGCTTGGCTGGGATCCAAAAGAGGGAGAAGGTAAGGAACAACAACATTCAAGGGCCTCCCCATTTTGCCGCTCCCCTTTTTCTTATGCCATTCTTTCTCCGTTTTCTCTCTCAATTTAACAGTTATTACTAATTGCTGTTATTAGCGGAGGTCCCTTCGGCGCGCACGCGCGCGTAGTCCCATACCTTAGAATTTTGGTAAACCATCGCACCGAAAACATTTGGTTGTCACGTGTCCGTCCGACCGTACCTACATAAACACGGATTAGGCCTGGACACGAGGTTGCCCGTGCCTGAAGGAAAGTAAGGAAATTACAAATTGCAAATAAAGCTCGCAGGGCAAGACAAAATACAGACAACGGGCAACATTACACACCGACACTACACAGCAAAACATCTGAGAGATTTGTTATCCAACTGCTCTATTTTATTTGTCCTTTTTAATCAGTTACATGTAGTGTATTGAGACCATAATGCGTAAATTTGATGCTTACACAAAACATGTCGCTCTCGTTCGACAGCTAAACAGTTAAATTTTAATTTTGTTTATCTCTGGTCAAGCAATTGACTTATTTTCTATCAGCTGGATGATGTGGATGTTTCAGTTAGATCTAAATGAAGTAATGGTATGAAAGCGCGGCCAAATTTTACAATAGAGACACGACCGACACCGGAAACCGCACAAGAAAAACCTCTGGCACCCAGGGTACTAAGATGGCGGCCAAACCCTGAAATCGTGTGGCATCGCGATCGATACCCGCAGGACTGATCCGTAAAACCCGCGGGACTAAGTTTAGTAAAACGACAAGATTAGTAAATATTCACCAATGTTCACTCCGCCTTAGGCGAACTGAAAATGTTAAATGAAACATGACGTCACAAAAACGAACTACAAATACTGACGATTGAAACATCAGATCTACTTCAATATGTAAACTTTCTTAGCTGTAAAGCTAGTCACGAGAATACGTCCATCTGGTGCTGTTGCTATTCCAACAGGATCTGGTAAATGAGTGAAAGTTTTGCCTGTGAAGCGACCGTCTAAAGAAAATTGCTGAACTCGGTGATTTTTGTTATCACATACCAGAAGATTATTGGACCTGTCAACGAGGATACCATACGGCAAGTTAAATTGTCCGTCTTGATTTCCTTGTGTTCCAAACTTGTACATAAAAGTTCCTGACTGATCGTAAATTTTTATACATTTATTGAATGTATCGGATACGAGAAACATGTTTTTGTAAGGAATGCAGCTCGTTGGACAGTTAAGTTTCTCTGGGCCGCTGTCTCCAAATATGGAAATAGTTTCTCCTTCCTTTGACAACACATGTATCCTATGATTGTTTAACTCGGTTACAACAATACGTCCTTCATCATCCAAACAAACATCAACTGGATTCTTAAACTCTCCTGTTCCTGCACCACGTTTTCCAAAACTTTTCACAACAGTTCCTGTCTGGATATTTAAGTGTTGTATTCTATGATTCTCTTGATCCGCAATTAGAATCTCGTTGTCGTTTAGAAATGTAACGCCAGATGGGGACTTGAATTGTCCAGAATTTGATCCTTGGTTGCCATTTTTTCTTAAACAGTTGCCTTCATTATCGAACACATAAACACAATGACCATTGTTATCTATAACAACCATTTTGTCTTTTATGTTAGCAGCGATTCCATGAAACCCTTTGGGTAGGTCTGATTGAAAGAATTTTAAGTCCAACTCCCCGACCACAACAAACTCACGTTCTTTCACCTGCATAGTAAAAGGACAGGTCGGAAGTTTATCGCCATTGATCTTCACTTCAATGCTGTAGGCGCCCGGTGCTTTCGGAGTAAATTTCAGCCGAAGATTGTCGTCTTCTTTTTCGCTAATCAGCACATTTGTTACATCTTTAGCGGGTTCTATCAGAACTTCAACTCGAGTTTTGAGATCAGCCTGGTTACTCAACTCCTTCACTGCTGTGACTTTGTGCCCTTCAAACGAGTCCTTTAACATGTCGTGTGCGTTGTTACAGTCTGGGCACATAAATCGTCCACAGTTAAAACAATAGTACATCTGGGAGTTGGTCTTTCGACATTGGGAACAAGTAATGTTACTTCCATCGCCACTCCGTCGAACAGCAAGGAGACTCAGCAAACTGTTGTGGAAAAAACTGCTCGGCAAACTTTTAAAGCGATTTCCTTTCAGTAAATCGATTAGAGCTTGGCATTCCGGGCACCGAAACTTTCCTTGTCTGTGGCTTGCTCTTGCATGATTCGACAGACATTCACAGCAAAATGTGTGAAGACATGATATAGTTTTGGGCTCGTTGTAGATATCGAGACAAATCGAGCAAGTGAGATGTTGCTTGAGGTTTTTCAAAAGGGACTCCATTGCGAGGCGTCACTCAGTAAAGCTTGCGAAACGCAAATGCCCCAGGATATTTTAGCGGTTTCTGAGAAAGACGAATTAATTAACGGCACGACTGTCTGCTAGGGGCCAATCAAATCTGATAAAAGATTCAAATTATCCTGTAGTTGTTTATCCGTTTCATATTTATAAATGCATGACCGTAGTCTGCTGTGAGGTTTATTTTTAGTTGCGATTTAATTTAATGGTTTCATGTTGGGGACAGAAAGGGAGCTGTCGTTACGACTTCTGCGAAACACAATATTTCAGATTCCCAAAAATCACAATTAGCTTCTTTCACAGCTGTCTGCTTGTTGCAAAAACAAAATTTGAATAACAAGGAAAAACGTAACCAACTGAGAGCTTTGTTTTTGGACAATCAAACTATTTACAAATTTCGAGTTACGAAGTAATTAAACGTAATTAGTTGGAGCTTTTTCAAAAAGGACTCCATCGCCGACACGTCACTGTCTTACTGTCAATTATAGTACAAGGTGGTTTATACTTTTTGAGAGCCTAGCTGCAGCTCAATGTTGAGCAGTTTTTCGTGTTGTTTATTCAATTTCCTTTAGGACATCTTGATGCCCTTCTAAGAGGTCTGATTATCGGCCGTTTGGGCAAATATGGACACCCAGCTACTCTCGCTGAGGCTCGTCGACGATTTGACGCTCACTGCAAAGGTGAATCCACCATCCCGGCAGACTTGAGGTCAGCGGTGTACAGCACGGTTCTTAAGCATGGTGATGACGTCACCTTAGACTCAATGATGAAGTTGTTCAAGGAAGCTGATTTACATGAAGAGAAAGTGCGACTGATGAGATGTATGGGGGCTGTTTCACAACCTGAACTGATCAAGAAAGTGCTGGATTTCGCTATGTCGGTAGGTTTACTCCACTGAAGTTAACAAACTCTTTCAAGAAAGATGAAGAATTTCTCCGTGAGGGCAGCGAGACAAACAAAGATGTCTCGTTGTTGCCAGATGTTTTGAAATGAAGACTACGAGTTGTCTCCTATTTTTCTTAGAGTCCAGCGAAAGGACAAACACAAGAGTGCGCGAGAAAGCTACATTGCACCAGGCGAGTTTTTCGCGAGCGCATGTCACGTCTCCTCGTGTGAGTAATTTTCTCGCGTGCACTGATAACGGACTACTCGTAGGGTTTGAGCGTTGCTATGGGTTGTTGTATTGGGAGATGCATTTAATTCTCTTACAATGGCTTTCTCCACCCAGGAGGATAAATGGCTATCGGTGAACTGTTGGGAAAACGTAACAAAAAATGCTACGGTGATTTAGGAGGGGCTGGGGGGTGGGGGGCGGATGGATGGTGGGTTAACTGAAATGGACTAGTATCCCATCCAGGGGGTAGGGAGTGGAGTAAAAGGGGAGTAGAAATACTCCAATTCGCATTATGCTACAGAAAGAACGGAATTCAGCATCGGCCTGGCAAGCCCGTTTAGGCTTGAATGGGGACTTATAGTAATAGCGCCTTAAATTTGTGAATATTTGTGCCTGCAGTGGTTATTTAGGTCTGTAGTGTCCATTCCCAGGAGTTGGTATTAAACTGATGGACACCTTTTTCTCTGTAGGAAGAAGTTCGTTCCCAGGACACTGTCTTTGTGATTGCAGGCGTCACTGGCAGGTCAGTGGCTTCTGTTGTATGGCTACAATTGTAAATAGTTGTATTATTTTAGTGTACAGCCAAACCTCCATTAACGGCCAACTCTTTTCACAGTGACCAGTTATTGCTGCCCCAGAGTGCTAGAGAGCTTCAACTGTATAGTTCTATCTCAGATGGCGAATTCTTCGGGTCATATACAGTGGAGTCTTCATTTTTTCGAACTCCCGATTTCCCGAACCTCCTGAAATACTCGAACCAGAACTCGTTTCCTTTTCCTCACTAAAACACTGCAGTTTTATCCCCGATTTCTCGAACTGCGTGATTTTTAAAGCCATCTTTCCTTTCCCTTGAAGTGGGGTTTAGACTTTGTTCCTTTATTTTTTCAGTGTCAAAGGCCGTGAAATGGCGTGGAAATTCGTACAGGACAACTGGGACGAACTGCACAATCGTTACGAGGGAGGGTTCCTGCTCTCTCGACTCATCAAGGTAAAAATGACATCTTTTAAGCGTATGATTTGGTAGGACTGCTTTATGATTGCACATTTGGTTTTTTGGCTCTTTGCCGGCTACTGGAGCTAGGATCCCATCAAACTGGTGCCGACGATTTTTCGCTTAATTTTGAGAAGTTGCAATTGGAAAAAACCTAGATTTGCCGGAAAATCTCAACAAAAATAGTCTGATTCGTAAAACAATAGTACTCGACAATTTACAGAAATACTTTAGAAAGTGAGATTGACTAACGATGGCGAGGATGGAAACGGATTGCAATATGGAAAACTTGAGGCTACCGTGCACTTCCAAATTAAAATCAGCGAGATTTCATTATCAACAGCATGCTCCGCCAAGGTATCTTGAATGCGAAAAGCTGGTTTGGGGTTCGCGCCACCCTTAAAAAAACGCGCGTTGCACGCGCTTTTCTGCAAATCTCGTGGAGTTTTTTTTAGCATCTCTTTTTTCTCCCAACCAACCTAAGCTTTGGTCGTCAAATCTTTTTTATATATTTCTTTTTCGGCAGTCGACCACGGAGATGTTTGTCACAGAGCAAGCCGCTAAAGAAGTCGAGGTAGGTTGGAAATCCTTATGCATAATGACCTCAGTCAGGTAGTTTTTGGCGGCTAATGTTTCAAGCATTGAACTCTTCTGTTCTACTTAAAAGTTGTTTTCTAGTTTGTGTTCTTTAGTTGGTTGTGTTAACTGATTTTGTTCTTGCAAACTTTTTGAACCAATCAAACTGTAAGACCAACCAGCTTCAAAAAACCAAACGTGTTTACGACCTTTTATATGTTTTCGCGGGCTTCCCCTGGTTGTGTTCTCCAGCGCTTACCACCGTTCACGTGTTTTCGCGCGATTTCGAGCGCTTACATGTTTTCTCGCGCTTGCCACACTGGTCGTGTTTTTCCGCCCTTTCCACCGTTCACGTGTTTTCGCGCGCTTTCGAGCGCTTACAAGTTTTCCCGCGCTTGCCACACTGTCGTGTTTTTCCGCGCTTGCCACCGTTCACGTGTTTTCGCGCGCTCTCCACTTGTGTTTTCCCGCGCTTGTCACCGTTTACGTGTTTTCCCGTGCTTTTACTGGGTATATGTTAAACATCAACTTCTGATTGGTTTTGCGAAGTTTTTATTCTTGCCGCAGTCATTACTTTTCTGAGTAACAGTTTCATGCTTTTCTTTGGTCTATACTTTAGGAATTCTTCGCCAGTCGCTCCGTCCCTGCTGCAGAAAGAACCATTCAACAGTCTCTGGAAAACATCCGCCTGAACTGCACGTGGCTTGCACGTGAATCGGATAGGATCCGCACGTGGCTACAGAATAAAGGATACTAGCTGCACGTGATAACCAAACGAACGTTGGAAGATTCTTACCGGCACTGAACACTGACCTCCATATACCTTTTAAAGTTTTCTCGAGCAAGAAACAAGCGAACTATTTGAACTATCCACATTTTTTTCTGTAGTTTTCTTGTTTCTTATTCTTTGACTAGGAAAAAAAAACCAGTCGTTTCAGATTTAGAAGTTATCAGTCTTTGAAATGAAGTTCTTTATGTGATATCTTGACTAATTGAGCCCGCAATTGTTTTCGGACGTTGCTAAGCGACGTCATATATCCTTGTGACGTAAACCCAACGTAGAACCATCGAAGAGCTACCAAATTTCTCTCAAACTTCCCTTCCTTTTACCTTACGATGATTTTTAATATTCTCGAGTTAGTTTTCACGGAAACATACTTAGCACGATATGACGACTGACTGCATGATGATTTAGATACCTTGAGGTCTCAGCTGTAAAACACCGTGGTTAAATGTTCTCAAGGTTTTGTCCTGTTACAGTATTTGTTAAGCTTAAAAGCTGAAAAAAAGTCGACTTTTCGTACAATAAAATGTCTTAATCACTACTACAAACTGTGTACTAAAAGGTGTTATTTTGCACTTGACGTAAACCGTATGTTGCCACTCAAATAATTTATAACCAGTCTTCAGAGCGTCTACTAAAACAATTAGACTAGCCGCCCCCGTTCTCTACAAGCGATAGGCAACTTGGCTGCGCCTTGTTGCCTATTCGTTCGTAGACATCGAGTAAAAACTGGTGCTGGTAGTCTGATTGTTGAATATAGTCAACTCTCTCTTAACGGACACCTCTATAAGACGGACAACTCTTTAAGACGAACACCTGGTGTTGGTCCCGCCCCTGCCGTTTTTCAGTCATTTTACTGTACTAAACTCCCTATAAGACGGATACCTCCCTGGAACGGACAGTTGGAGCCGACCCTAACGGTGTTCGTTTTGGAGAGAGTTGACTGTAATTCTGTCAGAAATGCAGCCCGGTTCTCCTGATGCGAGGGAGGCGTTGGGTACAAGGCAGCAACAAAGTGATGTTCGATGAAGATATGATAATGATAATAATATGTTATACATTTCCTTGTTTTAATGGGTTTAAGAAATATCAATTTGCCATCGTCGGTGAGGAACAGAGGCTTCCAGAGTATCACTGAAAATCTTTTAGAATCAACTAACGATTCTGTCTCAGAAGGTAATCCCTTTAATTAACAAGAAATTTTTTTTTTTCAATTCACTCCAATTTCTGTTATAAGTTTTGAAAGGGATATGAAGTGCCTAGTTTTCTTGTTGGTAAATTTGGGCCTGGCGACGTCATTCGTTCCACGATTTCGTAAGGCTGCGATGGAACCTCGAGAACCTGATCCTGTGAAGGGGCCTCCAAGGGATCCTCAAGAACGCGATCTTGTGAAAGAACCTCAAATTCAGGACCTTGTAAAACCTTGGAAAACATAATGACCGGTAAGTCGGTACTGGATTATTGCGATGTCACAGGGAGTAGCATTGGGAAAACAACGTAATAAATCGAACTCAGAAGGGCAGCAAAGATTGTTTTGATGCCTACAGGACCAGACGCCGAGAAGAATTTAAAGTGGCTCCCCCATTCTCGTAACGAGAATGGTGGCTCCCCTTGCAAATTAGGGAGGACATGCATACTGTAAACTTGACATTCAAATGCATCAAACGGTCATTACAAATTTCTTAACAAAACAACACGAAAAATACCTATAACTGCGAGAAGAGCTTTTTGGAGATGGCAGTCGTTAGCGGTACGCATCAACTGATCTTTTTAGCTCGTGCGTGAACAAAAAGTCTGTTGTCTTTAACTCGCTCCCTTGCAGTTTTATCTCATAACAATTTCATACAAGGAACAAAGGAATAACACTTCCATTTCTTTGTCTTTATAATCTGATAAAGATATCATAGCCGAGTCATTTCGTTCCCGAGATGACGTAGATAGAACCCGAGCCACAGGCGAGGTTACTATCAGCAATTGGAAACAGTAAAACGGAGGTTTTATCCCTTTAATAACAACATAGAAACGAGTTATATACAATTCTAGTGATCTTTTATGAAAACATTAAGGTAAATGCCATTTTAATATAATTATTTTCGATTTCCCAGGTAAACGCGGCAAATGTTGCAGTGGCGGCGGATTCGGAAAAGGGAAAATTCCCATTTAAACTTGAGATGAAAAACGGCTGTTAAAGTTGATCACTTTTTAAGCTTTTGTTGCTTAGTTATTTGCGCTTTTAGAGCTGAAGTTATCTTGTACATACAGGAAGCAAAGATTGTAAAAGAGGAGAAGCAATAAAGGTGTTTAAAATGCAGTTTTACTGTTTGCTGATAAGTATCGCCTTGATTGACTTGGATTGAGGGAGGGACAAGATCATTTCTCTTGATAAGATTTCTGGGAATGTTGTACAACAACCTTGTCCGCAGGGTCTTCTCAACATTTCCCAACCACCATTTTGAAAGCTGAGATAGCCCTGGGGACGAGGTTGTTTGTAAAAATTTGGAACCGAGGGTACCACGTGACTTGTAATTCTTAGAAAAATATCCCTAATAAAGGTAAAAGGCTACAGTAACAAAAACAGAGGTGAAATCGTGAAATAAATGTGAAACCCAGCCCAATTAGATCAATCGCCCTCGTTTTCTAGGAGCCAAAGTAAACTTGGCTGCTCCTTGTTGCATATTCGGTCATAGATACCAGATAAAATAAAAAAAAATAAAAAACTCGGGCTCGAGGTTTGATTGTGCCTGAAGTGCAGCTTTCTCCTCAGGTGAGAGAGGGGTCTGTTTTGACGAAGCCTAATGCTTATTTATGACGATCCCCATTAAGCGGTTACTTACAATTTCCCCGTGGTGGTCTTTTGATAGGGGTTCGACTGGGTGTTTCCAAATATTGAGAAAGGAGTTGACATTACGACGCGTAGCGTAGAATTTTTGATGGGCTGCGAGGTGCCGCTTGGAAATGCGATGAAATACTGTCTCTGATAAAACGATCTATTTCTCAATCAAAACTAAAAATTACGAATAAGGAGTAAAATATGATCGTAAAAAATCTATGCTAATTAAGATCAGATATGGTAATATAAACTCACTTGTTTTAAAGAGTTTGAGAAAGATCAATTCGCCATCGTCGTGATTACAAGAGAGGTTTTCAGAGTATCCACTGAAAATCTTCTACAATCAACTGGTGATTTTGTCTGAAAAGGTAACTCATTAATTGAATTAAAATATTATAAGTCCCTTCAATGCATACCAATTTCTGTTGTTTATTTTTAAAGGACTATGAAGTGGTTCGTTTTCCTGTTAATAACTTTTGGCCTGGCGATGTCATTTCCTCAATATCCTGGTCATATGAGGGATGCTGAAGAACGTGGTCCTGTGCTGCCTCTAGTAGGGAGGGAGCCTCTGGAACGTTCTGTTTATCCTCCATTTGGAAAAGGTTTGTTTCCTTTTGTTTAACAGCTTTCAGCTCTTACTTTGTTACTATTGAATTCTTTTTGTTACTTAATTTACTTTTCTGCTTGGTTTGTGATTGATATTTAATAGATTACCTTAAACAAGGCTTTTTTCCCACAAAAAGCTGTGTCTTTATAAAAAACAGATTTGGCGGCCATTGGCGGTACGCGTGAACTAATTTTTTTTAGCTCGTGCTTGATTGTCTTTAACTGCCTCCCTTGCAGTTTAGTAACATAACAGTTTCATAAAAGAAATAAAACCTCAATTTCTATTTCGTTATACTATCTGATTAAGATCGCAGCTAAGTCATGATTTCTTTCCCGAGATGACGTAGATAGGACTCGAGCCGCAGGTGAGGTTACTATCATCAGTTGGAAACATAGAAACAGATGTTCATATCTTAAATAAAAACATAGAAACGAATTAATTATATACACTTTTAACGATGTTTTGGGAAATATTAAGGTTAATGTAATTTTGATATAATCGTTTTTCAGGAAAAAGCGGCAGATGTTGCAGGGGCGGAATATTCGGCGGATAACTTGAGAAGGGGAAAACGGCTGTTAAAGTTGGATCATTTTGTAGCTCAGTAATTTTGCGCTTTTAGAGCTGATTTTATCTCAGCATATGTAGAGAGCAATTATTGTTAAAGTAGGAAAGTAATAAAGGTGTTTAAAATGCAGTTTTACTGTTTGCTTATAAGTACTGCTTTGATTGGCTTGGGGAGGGAAAAGATTACTGGGAATGTTGAGTTGTAGAACAACCTCGTTTCCAGGGTCTTCCCGACATTTTCCAACGGAATATTGGAAGCGGAGATGCCCCTGGGTACGAGGTGGATGTAGAAAACTGGAACTGAACATATCACGTGAGTTCTAATTCTCAGAAAACCAAATGTTCGTATGTTAAGGGCCCATTACAGTATCTTTTGGGGCCGTTGCTAGGGAAAATTCAATTGGCTATAACTTGATGTATCTTTGATTTTATTTAACCAAATTTAGACAGTAGTTTTAAAGTGCGAGTGCACTGAGCCAGTTGATGACGTCATCGGGGCACGTCTAGTGTCACGTGACCCAGAACAAAAAACTGAGTTTTTCGCAAGAAACTTGCGGTTTTATTCATAGCTTGTAGTATTATTTCAATCGGTACGTTGATCTGAAAAGTGCCTAAAAATAAAAATAAAATAACTAGACTAGCTACCCTCATTTTCTACGAGCGATAGGCAACTTGGCTGCGCCTTCTTACCTATTCGTTCGTAGACATCAAGTAGAAAACTGGTGCTGGTAGTCTGATTGTTGAATATAGTCAACTCTCTCTAACGGACACCTCTATAAGACGGACACCTCTTTAAGACGGACACCTGGTGTTGGTCCCGTCCCTGCCGTTTTTCAGTCATTTTACTGTACTAAACTCCCTATAAGACGGATACCTCCCTGGAACGGACAGTTGGAGCCGACCCTAACGGTGTTCGTTTTGGAGAGAGTTGACTGTAATTCTGTCAGAAATGCAACCCGGTTCTCCTGATGCGAGGGAGGCGTTGGATACAAGGCAGCAACAAAGTGATGTTTCGATGAAGCCTTAAAAAAGTGCAAATTTTTGACGAAATTTCTCCAACGGTGGCCGCTCAGTATAGGGGTTCGACTGGGTATTTCCAAACATCCAGAAACGAGTTGAAAAAACGGCGTACAGCGCAGCAATTTTGACAATCTTCGAGGTGTTTGGAAATATGATGAAACATTGTTATGAGCGTTTAATATAATATTATGCATTTTTATAATCGAAACTAAAAGCTAAGGTGTAAATGTAAAAATTTAATCGCAAAAAATCTATGCAAATTAAGATCAGATATGTTATACATTTCCTTGTTTTAATGGGTTTAAGAAATATCAATTTGCCATCGACGGTGAGGAACAGAGGTTTCCAGAGTATCACTGAAAATCTTTTAGAATCAACTAACGATTCTGTCTCAAAAAGTAATCCCTTTAATTAACAAGAAAATTTTTTTTTCAATTCACTCCAATTTCTGTTATACATTTTTAAAGGGATATGAAGTGCCTAGTTTTCTTGTTGGTGAATTTGGGCTTGACGACGTCATTCGTTCCACGATTTCGTAAGGCTGCGATGGAACCTCGAGAACCTGATCTTGTGAAGGGGCCTCCAAGGGATCCTCAAGAACACAATCTTGTGAAAGAACCTCAAATTCAGGACCTTGTGGGGGATCCTCCTGAAGGTTATCCCCCTGTTGTACCTGTATTTCGGGCTAGAATACCGGGCGATCCTCAAGAACGTGATCCTATGGAGCTGGAAAACATGATGACTGGTAAGTCGGTACTGGATTATTGCGATATCGCATGGAGTTGCATTGGGAAAACAACGTGATAAATTAAATCAAGCTCAGAGGGGCAGCAAAGATTGTTTTAATGCCCACAGAGTCACGCTGAGAAGAATTTAAAGTGGCCCTTGCAAATTAGGGAGGCGTACATACCGTAAACTTTGCATTCAAATGCATCAAAGGTTCCTCACAAATGTTCTTAAAGATAAGTTTGAGTATTCTAAAATTACTGTGAGTATTCTAACATGAGGAGAAGTGGAAAAATTATTATTTCCGAGAGTAAGAACAAAAAATAGCTAGAAATTACAATAACCACTGCGAGAAGAGCATTTTAGATATGGCCGTCGACAGCGGTACACATCAACTGATCTTTTTAGCTCGTGCGTGAATAAAAAGTATGTTGTCTTTAACTCCTTCCTGCAGTTTTATCTCATAACAGTTTCATACAAGGAACAAAGGAATAACACTTCCATTTCTTTGTTTTTATAATCTGATAAAGATATCATAGCCGAGTCATTTCGTTCCCGAGATGACGTAGATAGAACCCGAGCCGCGGGCGTGGTTACTATCAGCAATTAAAACGGCGAGTTTCATCTCTTTAATAAGAACATAGAAACGAATTATATACACTTCTAATACAGTCGAAGCTCTCGTGGGCGGACACCTTCGGGACGTGAAAAAAGTGTCCGTAACTGGAACTGGCCGCTTACGAGAATGGTTCTCGTAAGCGGCCACTAGAGGTGTAAGGGATAGATGGCCGCTTACGGGAGCTTGCCCAGCTAACGTAATGGGCATATGCATGTAAGTGGTGTTTCGAAGTGTAACCGGACGTGGATGACGACAAAACAAACACTGAAATATGGTACTGTTATTACTGCCGGTGAAACTATTGTGACGAACGGCGATGTGAAGTTGATTGCTAAAAGCAAGATACAGAGGTTGTTAATAGGATTTTCTTTGGGGTGTCCGCTTACGGGAGCTTAAAAACAAAGAAAAAGTCTAAGTCGTAATCTCTGAAAGTGTCCGCGGCCGCTTACGGGAATGTCCGTTTCAAACAAGGCTGACAAGGCGGCCGTAAGTAGAGCTGTCCGCTTACGAGAGTGTCCGTTAAGAGAGCTTCGACTGTAGTGTCTTGGTAAACTTTAATGTTAATGTCGTTTTAATATAATTATTTTTGATTTCCCAGGGAAATGCCCGAAATGTTATAGCAGCGGGCGAAAATGAATTAAGAGTTTACCGTTTTAACTTGAGATGGAAAACGGCTATTAAAGTTGGATGACTTTTTAGCTCAGTAGTTTTGTGCTTTTAGAGCTGATGATAGCTCAGCATATGCAGGAAGCAAAGATTGTAAAAGAGGAAAAGCGATAAAGTTGTTTAAAATAAAGTTTAACTGTTTGCTGATAAGTATCGCTTTGATTGGCTTGTATTGAGGCAGGGACAAGTCGTTTAGAAGATTTCTGGGAATGTTGTACAACCTCGTACCCAGGGTCTTCTCGACATTTTCCATCGCCATTTTTAAAGCGGAGATGGCCCTGGTGACAAGGTTGGTTGAAGAAAACTGGAACAGAGGGTACCACTTGGGTTCTAGTTCTAATAAAAATATCCCTTATAAAGGAAAAAGGGTACCGTAACATAAACAGAGGTGGAATCGTAAAATGACTCGAGAACCGTGGATATTCCTAGCAAATGAATGGATTACGAAATCCTTTAGCTTGAGACCGCTGACTCTTGGTTCTTCGATGGTCAAATGCCTGACCTGAAGGCATAAGACCCAAGAAGAATGAGTGTGCTCGTTCTATTTATATGCTTTACTTATAGTTTTGCCTTACCCGGTGAAACCCAGCCAATTAGAATAATCGCCTTCGTTTTCTAGGACGGCAAAGTAAACTTGGCTGCGCCTTGTTGTATATTCGATCATAGATACCAGGGCTCGAAATTTGATTGTGTCTAAAGTGCTGCCTTCTCCTCAGGCGAGAGAGGGGTTTGGGAGAGACAAATAATGTGACGTTTTGACGAAGGCTAATAATGCTAATCTATACTTACAATTTTCTCGGGGGTGGTCGTTTAATAGTGATTCCACTGGGTATTTCCAAACATTGAGAAAGGAGTTGACAATACGACGCGAAGCGTGGAATTCTGGACGAGCTTCGAGATGCCGCTTCTCTAATAAAACGAAATTTCTCAATCGAAACTAAAATCTAAGGATAAGAAGTAAAATATGATCGTAAAATATCTATGCTAATTAAGATCAAATATGTTAATATAAACTCACTTGTTTTAACGAGTTTGAGAAAGGTCAATTCACCATCGACGGTGATTGCAAGAGAGGTTTTCAGAGTGTCCAAAAATCTTCTACAATCTACTGGTGATTCTGTCAGTCTCAAAAGGTAACTCCTTACCTGAATTAAAAAAATATAAAGCTCTTCAATGCATTCCAAATTCTGTTGTGTATTTTTGAAGGAATATGAAGTGCCTTGCTGTCTTCTTGATAACTTTGAGTCTGGCGATGTCATTTCCTCGACCTACTCCTATAAGGGATCCTCAAGAACGTGATCTTGTGCTGTCTCTAGTCGAAAGGGTGCCTCAGGAACGTTCTGTTTATCCTCCATTTGGAAAGGGTTTGTTTAACAGCTTTCAGCTGTTACTTTGTTACTATTGAATTCTTTTTGTTACTTTATTTACTTTTCTGCTTGGTTTGTGATTGATATTTAATAGATTACCTTAAACAAGGGTTTTTTTCCCACAAAAAGCTGTGTCTTTATAAAAAACAGATTTGGCGGCCGTTGTCGTTACGCGTTAACTAATTTTTTTTGGCTCGTGCTTGGTTGTCTTTAACTGCCTCCCTTGCAGTTTAGTAACATAACAGTTTCATAAAAGAAATAAAACCTCAATTTCTATTTCGTTATACTATCTGATTAAGATCGCAGCTAAGTCATGATTTCTTTCCCGAGATGACGTAGATAGGACTCGAGCCGCAGGTGAAGTTACTATCATCAGTTGGAAACATAGAAATAGATGTTCATATCTTAAATAAAAACATAGAAACGAATTATACACTTTTAACGATGTTTTGGGAAATATTGAGGTTAATGCCATTTTAATATAATCGCTTTTCAGGAAAAAGCGGCAGATGTTGCAGGGGCGGAATTATTCGGCGGATTCGGCGGATAACTTGAGATGGAAAACGGCTGTTAAAGTTGGATCACTTTGTAGCTCAGTAATTTTGCAATTATTGTTAAAGTAGGAAAGTAATAAAGGTGTTTAAAATGCAGTTTTACTGTTTGCTTATAAGTACTGCTTTGATTAGCTTGGGGAGGCAAAAGATTACTGGGAATGTTGAGTTGTAGAACAACCTCGTTTCCAGGGTCTTCCCGATATTTTCCAACGGAATATTGGAAGCGGAGATGCCCCTGGGTACGAGGTGGATGTAGAAAACTGGAACTGAACATATCACGTGAGTTCTAATTCTCAGAAAACCAAATGTTCGTATGTTAAGGGGGTTGGGAAGAGGAGGGGGCAGGTATCACTTACCCCTAAAATTCCGAGAACGGATATCCTATGTCCCTAAAATTACCGCGACAGTTATCTCTAAGCTACTTTTTTTTGGAATTTGCAAATAGGTGGCAATTTTAAAGTAAAACGAACGCCTTTAAATTAAAGCGGCAACTTACAAAGTTCCCGACGGTGGCCTCTTAATAGCAAATTGACTGGGTATTGCCAAAGCACGACAGCTAGTATTCTTGACGAGCTTCGTAGTGTTTTAAAATGTAATGAAAGCCTGTCTCGTGCGTATTTGATCTTCTCAATCAATACTGAAAACTGAGAACTAAACGTAAAAATATAATCATAAAAGAATCTATGCTAATTAAGATCAGATATGTTCATATAAACTCGCTTGTTTTAATGGGTTTGAGAAAGATCAATTCGCCATCGACGTTGACCACAGGAGAGGCTTCCAGAGTATCACTGAAAATCGTCTACATTCAACTTGCGATTCTGTCTCAGAAGGTAATTCACTCAATTAACAAGAAAATAGTCTTTCACTTCATTCCAATTTCTGTTATGTATTTTCAAAGGAAAATGAAGCGTCTTGTGTTCTTGTTGGTAACTTTGGGCCTGGCGATGTCATGTCGTCGACATCATGATGCTGCGACGGATCCTGAAGAACACGATCTCGAGAAGGATCCTCAATTTGAGGACCTCGTGGCAGCTACTCGAAATTTCTTTCTCACGGGGAGGCGCTCCGCCTCGAAGTCTAAACCCTTTCCCTTTCACATACCATAATACCTTCGATAAAAACAGTACCCTCTATGCATCTCTTTTGTTAATTTTTTATTTGAATAACTGAAACTACCCTTCTGTATGCTGGTGACTTCCCTATCCATTAATAAAACTAGAGCCTGAAATATATACCCCTTTCGGGCGGAACCTCCCAGTGTAGACCACCATAGGAACCCTCAACCCCCCCCCCCTTCCCCATCATCAAGCTTGGTTTCGATTTGTTACAGCGCAAATTCTTCTTGGTCTTCTTAATTCGCTGTTTTATCTGCGTTATTGGCGAGATTCGATTGGTTTATGACAGACAGAGGAATACTCGAAATTTACTAAGCGTGTGAAAACACATTTGTTTGACAGCTTTAAGCTCTCACATTGCTATTAGTGTAATCTTTTCAGCACTGTTTGTGATTGGTTTAATTTTAATCGCTAAGAGCTTAGATGTTTTCCAAACAACTTTTAACTTAAAATAACACCGGTATGTTTCCCATAGAAAAAAATATTTCTTTTCAGAGTATAAGGAAATATTAGATAGAGCAGTCGTTGGCGATTTAAACTGATTTTATCCTCGCTTCTTTTGCATTTTTGTCTCGTAGCAATTTCATAAAAGGAATAAAACCTCGTTTTCTATGTCTTTATAATCTGATTTAGATCATAGTGAAGTCAATTCGCTTCAGAGCTTTAGGCGAGTGCTCTATTTGTAATTGGAAATATATAAACGGAGGTTTTATCCCTTAAATAAATAAAATAGAAATGAATTATATACACTTCAATTGGTGTTTAAGGTAAACATGAATGTTAATGTAATTTTAATATAATTATTTTCGATTTTCAGGGAAATGTCCCACATGTTAGAGCGGCTGGCCAAGGTGAATTTAGAATTTCCCGTTTTAACTTGAGGATGGAAAACGGCTGTTAAAGTTAAATCATTTTGTAGCAAGTTAATTCGCGCTTTTAGAGCTGGTTTTATCTCGGTACATGCTGGGTGCAATCATGGCAAAATTTGTAAAACAATAAAGGTGTATAAAAAGCAGTTTTTCTGTTTGCTGATAAATATTGCTTTGTTTGGCTTGGATGAAGGGAGGGAAAAGATTGCTGAAAATGATGTGTTGTTGAACAATGGAACAATCTCGTCTCCAGGGTCTTCTCGAAACTTTCCAACCGCCCCCGTGAGAGCGGAAATGCCACTGGGGACGGTTGTACAAAACGGGAACCCGACTGTATCGCGTGACTTCTAGTTCTTAAAAAATATTAATGTTCCTTCTCCATGTACATGAATCTAAGGCTCTGTAAGGGGAGGCGGGCATCCCCTTAAATATCTGGTGGCATATATCCCTTATTCCCAACATTTTGGAGACTTTAATTCTTTAGTTACTTATCTCTAAAATTTGCTATTTAGTGGCGTAAAAAACGTAAAAATATAACCATAACAAAAATCTATGCTAATTAAGCTCAGATATGTTATAGAGTTATATGTTATATGTTAATGGGTTTCAGAAAGATCAGTTCGCCATCGACGGTGATTACAAGAGAAGCTTTCTGAGCGTCCACTGAAAATCAGTCAACTGGTGATTCTGTCTCAAAAGGTAATTCCTTTAATTAAAAAAAAGTATTAGTTCCTTTACTTCACTTTAATTTCTGTTATGTATATTTGAAGGAATATGAAGTGCCTTGTTTTCTTGTTGATAACTTTGGGCCTGGCGATGTCATTTCCTCGACCTACTCCTATAAGGGATCCTCAAGAACATGATCCTGTGATGGTTCCTCAATATCCCGGTCGCACGAAAGATTTTCAAGAGCGTGATCCCACATGGCCTCAAGAAGCGAGAAGCTTTCACGAACGCCATTCTGTTTCGCCTCCAATAGACCAGAAGGATCCTGTAGGACTCGATCTTGCATGGGGGGCGTATGCCAAAATCACTAGTAAGTCTATCAAGTTATTGTTAGTAACTATTTCCATTGGACTTTTAATTTAATTTTCTATCTGCTTTTGGGTTTGATAGCAACGTGCATGTGTTAACAATATCCGCACCGGCAAGAAGTTTCTTGACTGACTTCTATACTGTCAAGAATCCTTTCTAACATCACACTAGCTTGAATTTCAGACGTCTTCCTTTGGTAGCTTACTCCCGAGGAGAGAAGTCGGAACAAAATAGCCGCTAATACCGTCCGGTGACGTCACTACACTTTGCTTTAATTCATGCGGAAAAGTTTCTGTCAAGGCCATCACTTTGTGCGCGAACAAAACATGGCCTATTATCTCGCTTCTTTTACATATCTATCTCGTAGCAATCTCTTTGAAGGAAAAAACCCTTCATTTTCATGTCTTTTATTAACCTGATAAAGATTTTAACTAAGTCATTTCGTTCCCGAGATGACGTATAGATAGAACTATCAGCAATTAGAAACATTAAAACGAAGGTTTTATCACTTAAATAAAAAACATAGAAGCAATTTTTATAATCCATTAAATATTTTTCGTGCGCACGATTGGTCCAAACACGTCACGTAATGTACCCAAAACTGAGTAATATCAGATGATATCTCCCAAGTGATATTCTCCAGTTTTCAAACTTTGCGTTTTATGCTCGCACTTTAAATTTTAAAATATAGAATCGACCTGAACATTTGCAACAGGCAAGCAATATTTTTGAACGCCGACAGAATTACTTTGAAGTTTAAAGCCTTTGAGAAGAAGTCTCTCAAAATTAGCTGTCGTACGTAAAACTATTTGAAGGATAATGAACACAATAGCTTCCATTTAGCTTCACAATATGCACTGACATTATTTTGGACATTATCTGTTCCTCGAAGATCGCAGTTTCCTCGAGTTTTCGCTCCCAGAAAACTGTTTTGCTTTTCAGACAGATGATGTCCGCGGACAAATACCAGGGCATATTTTTCGGGCCAAATGGAGGCTATTGTTTATATATACACTTCTAATGATTTTTTAGGAAAACTTAAATATTAATGCCATTTTAATGAAATTATTTTTGATTTTTCAGGAAAACGCGACAGATGTTGCGGCGGCGGGCGAAAGTGAATTAAGATTCACGAATTTTAGATAAAAAACGGCAGTTTAAGTTGGATGACTTTGTAGCTCAGTTATTTTGCACTTTTAACGCTGATGCTATCTCACAACATGTGGGGAGCAATATTTGTAAAAGTAGAAAAGCAATAAACTGTTAAAAATGCAGTTTTATTGTTTGCTTATAAGTATCGCTTTGATTGGCTTGGATTGAGGGAAGGGAAACACTGCAAAGAATATTGTAGGAAACTGGAACCGAGGGTATCACTTGACTTCTAGTTCTTAAATTGATTGTGTTTGAATTACAGCCCTCTCCTTTAACAAGGCAACAAAAAACTAACGTTTCGACGAAGTATTATGCTTATTTATGACTAGACTTGCTCCAAGTCGCTTGTTAGATTCGCAGGAGACCGCTGGATATGGAAACGGAGGGCGCGCGCGGGCATGGGAAACAAAATGGCGGAGGATCGTGGCGGATCGTTCCGAGCCATTCGTCGGCATGTATCATTTGTTTTCCTTCGCGCGCGCGTTCACAGAAATGAATATCGCGCGATCTCTCGCGCGCGATTTCAAAGGCGATTTAACTCAAGTGGTCTTTCGCGCTTGATTTCAAAGCGATTTTATTTAAGTAACAATAGATGCAAAGAAATAACGAGCGACTTGGGGCAAGTCTAATTTATGACGAGCCCCTATAAAGCGGCCATTTACAATTTCCCCGAAGGTGGCCGCTTAACATAGGGTTCAAAACTTAGGGTTCAACTGGGTATTTCCAAACACTGAGTTAAGAGTTGAAAATACGACGCACAGCGCAGTATTTTGACGAAATTCGAGATCTTTGAAACACCGTATCAAGTATTAATCGTTTCTAAAAAGTAAGGAGTAAATGTAAAAATATAATCGCAAAAGATCTATGCTTTTTGAGATCAGATATATATAAGTTTCCTTGTTTTAATGAGATTCAGAAAGATCAATTCGCCACCGACTGTGATAACAAGAGAGGTTTTCAGAGTATAATTCACTAAAAATCTTTTACAATCAACTTGTGATTTTCTCTCAAAGGTAATTCCCTTAATTAACAAGTAAAGATGAAGTATATGTTCCATCGCTTTATTTAAATTTCTGTTATGTATTTTCGAAGGAATTTGAAGTTCCTTGTTTTCTTGTTGATAAGTTTGGGTGTGGCGTTGTCATTTGTACCACGGGGCCCTCAGAGGGATCCGCAACCGATCCAAGAAAATGTAGCCTACAATGTAATTTTCAATATTACGTATTCAAAAAGTTGAAATCTTACAAAATTAGGTCAGCGTACTTACTTATTTTTACGTGATGCGTGATTTTTTAAAAATGTTCTCCGAGATGCGTGATTTAACTCAAAAAGTCAACGTGATGCGTGATTGGTACCCCTTCCCCGGGTTCTACTGGGTATTTCCAAACACTGAGAAAAAAAGTGAAAACACCACGCACATTGCAGTATTTTAAAGAGCTTCGACGTGTTTGGAAATGCGAGGAAATCCTGTCTCAATCGAAACTGAAAACTGACATTTAAACGTAAAAATATAATCCTAACAAAATCTATGCTAATTAAGATCAGATATGGCTTTGTTATAAAGTTTTATTGGGTTGAGAAAGGTCAGTTCGCCATCGACAGTGTCGATTTCAAGAGAGGCTTTCAGAGTGTCCACTAAAAATCTTTTACAATCAACTGGCGATTCTCTCTCAAAAGGTAATTACCCTTCATAATTAACAAGTATAGATGAAATATATGTTCCTTAACTTCATACCAATTTCTGTTATGTATTTTTTGAAGGGATATGAAGTGCCTTGTTTTGTTGTTGGTAGCTTTGGGCATGGCGATGTCATGTCGTCGGCATCATGATGCTGCGACGGATCCTCAAGACAGTGATCCTGGGCGGCCCCTAGTGGGGAGGGATCCTCAGGAACGTCATTTCGTTGGGCCTTCGATAGAGAACGATCCTCAAGAACGTGATCTTGTGTTGCCTTTAGTAGGGAGCGATCCTCGAGAAGGTCCTCCTATGAGAATGCCTCCGGCGCCTCCACCAGATCGAGATCCTCAAGAACGTGATCCTGTGGAGCTGGAAAACACGATGACTGGTAAGTCTAGCTGTTTTCCATCTGCCGGTTTTTGGATTTGATAGCAACATGCAAGCGTTAACAAATTCCGTACGGGCAAGAAGTTAGTTCTGACCTCTCTACTGTCGTGAAAAAGTTGCGCCATTTCTTGACCTTAATTTTACGTTCACACCGCGATATCACGGCAGCTGTCGAGATACATGTACCGATGAGAATGATAACATTTTTCGGGTTCTAATAATGAAAATTCTTACTTGCCTGTTATCGACATATATTTTTGCCTTCTTTCGTCGTTAGTTTTGTAAACTCGCTCTTGCGAAACCACTTGTGCAGTTTATTCCGTTTATTTCGTTTCTTCTACATTTCTATCTCGTAGCAATTTCTTGAAAGGGATAAAACCTCCATTTCTGTGTCTTTTATAGCTAAGTCAGTTCCCAAGATGACGTATTGATAGAGCCCGAGCCGTAGGCGAGAGTTTATCAGCAATTGGAAACATTAAAATGGAGGTTTTATCCCTTAGCTACTAAAAAAACAAAACAAAAACAAAACAAATTATATACACTTGTTACGATGTTGTTGAAAGAGTTAATTGTTAATGCCTTTTTTTTCGATTTTGCAGGAAAAAGCGACACATGTTGCGGCGGCGGGCGAAAGTGAATAAAGATTCACGAATGAAAAATGGTTGTTAAAGTTGGATCACTTTGTAGCTCAGTAATTTTGGGCTTTTAGTGCTGATGCTATCTCGGTATATGCTGGGAGCAATAATTGTAAAAGTAGAAAGGCAATAAAGGTGTTTAAAATACAGTTTTACTGTTTGCTGATAAGTATCGCTTCTTGGATTGAGGGAGGGCAAAATTTACCGAGAATATTGTAGAAAACTGGTGACTTCTAGTTCTTTAAAACTTCCAATTTGTTGCTAAGAAAGATTTCTGACCGTTATCTTTTGGAAACCAAACCTCCAACGGATAAGATTTTTGTACAACTTTGTTCAATTGAAGAGTCCTTCAAAGGCCATTATTTGACAAGTCACGTGTCCTGAAAGGACATAAAGAACTGAAAATTAAAACCAGTCCCAAATTATAAGTAACGTACACGTATTTTATGCTTCGTATGGTTTTATGAAATTCGATTATTCGCACCGGTATTTTCACACCCGTGTTTTCACATTTTTCTTCAGTAGTGTTCCATTCTCACATGTAAATATAAACGGTTCTTTCATACGTATGATTATAAAAACGGCTTAGCTATGTTATCTCTAATTTTTTAAAAGAATCGGAACTCTGCCTCCCCTCCGAGTTTTAGAGATAGTAGATTCTAATGCGCGGTGTGGGATTGGCACTTGTTTACGCGCGCGCAATATCATTTTTCAGTGTTCTCCCCGCCAAAAATTCACCGTTGAGCATTACCAAACTCTTCAAACTGACCTGCCACCAAAACCCATCTTTAGCAATTCCTTAGCAACTGCTCTGGAACTGTAGTTAAAAAGGACCCAAGGCAGCAACAAAGTTAATTTATGACGGACCCCGATAGAGCGGCCATTTACAGTTTCCCCGAGGGTGGCCGCTTAATATATGGTTTGACTGGGTATTCTATACACCGAGAAAAGAGTTAAAAATACGACGCACAGCGTAATATTTTGACGAACTTCGAGGTGAACCTACGTGTTTGAAACACTGTCTTGAGTGTTGATATATCCATTTCTTAATAGATACTAAAAAGTAAGAAGTAAATGTAAAAATATAATCGCAAAAATATCTATGCTATTTGAGATAAGATATGTATAAGTTTTCTTGTTTAAATGAGTTTCAAAAAGATTCATTCACCATCGACTGTGATTGCAAGAGAGCAGGGGTGTCCACTGAAACTATTCTACATTCAGATCAACTGCCGATTCTGCCTCAAAAGGTAATTTCCTCAATTAACAAGTATATGTTCCTTCACTTCATTCCAATTTTTGTTATGTATCTCTGAAGGAATATGAAGTGCCTTGTTTTCGTTTTGATGAGTTTGGGCCTGGCGATGTCATCTTTTATATCTCGCGCCCTCGCTGTGCTACCCCCAGTAGGGATGGATCGCAAGGGACGTCATTTCGTTGGGCCTCCATTAGAGAGCGATCCTCAAGAACGTGATCTTGTGTTGCCTTTAGTAGGAAGCGATCTTCGAGAAGGTCCTCCTATGAGGATGCCTCCTGCGCCTCCACCTGAAAGGGATCCTCAAGAACGTGAACCTGTGGAGATGCCTGAAAGAGATCCTCATGATCAAGAAAGTGATCCTGTGGAGCTTGCAAACCAGATGACTGGTAAGTCTATCAGTTTATTGTTTGTAGCTGTTCTTATTGGACTTTAAAAAAGTGACATTGTTTGCTCGTTGCTTTTAGGTTTAATAGCAACAACACGCATGCACCTTCATAATCACACGAGCGAGAAGTTAGTTCATTGACCTCTTTACCATGCTTTACTGACGTATAAATGTTACGCCATTTCTACGATCACGGTAATATCGTAGAAACTGTTAATGCAAATTAATAGCGAAAAGAATGACAACATTTTCGGGTTCTTATCATGGAACGTTATACTTATCTCGTATCGACATATTTTTTGTTCTTCGTTCCTTGCAGTGCGATTCGGCACTGGAAACGAATCAAAACGACCAAAAATTTTGCCTTTTATTTACCTGAAAATATATTTGCTCAATATACAAGAAATTAGCAAAAACTTCGCCGTTTATAAAGCGCGAATGGACATTTAATTTAAATTAAGTTTACATTTTTTTCAAAAGTTCTATCAGCATTTGGAGGTAAAACAAAGGTTTCATGCCTCAAATAAAAACATAGAAACGAATTATTTACAATTCTAACGACGTTTTAGGAAGACTTTAAGTTAACGTTATTTTAAAATATATTTTGCAGGAAAGCGAGGAAGATGTTGCGGTGGCTGGTGGAAGCGAATTAAGATTCACGAACTTTCCGTTTTAACTTGAGATTGAAAATGGCTGCTACATTTAGATCACTTTGTATCTCAGTAATTTTATGCTTTTAGAGCTGATGGTATCTCGGTATGTGCATGGAGATAACTGGAATAGTAGAAAAGCAATAAAGGTTAATATCGTAAAAAATGTTCAAGTTGTGGTTATTAATCATCGTGGTAGAGTACAAAAATAATATAGTATTTTTCGTTTGTCTTACGATGTTGTCACTTGTGATGTAGATCGCGACGTTTCTACTGCACACTGCTAGTCTTCATCAGGCGATAAGGTCGACTGGCCAGGTGAAACTTTATAAAGCATGTTGATGCGCTGTGATTGGTTGGTTTTTAACAGCTGTGATTGGTGCATTTCGATCTTCGCTGTTCCGGTATGCTGTTGTTCCCACAGCGGTCTGCTGTCGTTCAGTTCTCCTGGCGTTGTGTTTTTTGATCGTGGGCATCCATGCTTCGGGAATTTCAATTCCACTATCCCTGTTGATATTGTTAAGGTGAAGTCTTATCTGAATTGCCTCTTTGACCCTGCGTGTGTACCAGTGTGGTTCACGAGCAGCCTTCTTCTCAGGTGAGAGAGTTCTCCGGATACCAGGCAGCAACAAAGAGAGGGTTCGATAAGGGCCTTATGCTAATTTATGATGAACCCCTATAAAGTGGCCATTTATAATTTCCCCGAGGGCGGCTGTTTAATATTGGCTTTCGACTGGGTATTCCAAACACCATGAAAAAAAAAATGAAAATACGTCACTTAGCGCAGCAATTTTGGCGAACTTCGAGGTGTTTGGAAAATCGATGAAACGCTGTCACGAGTGTTTTTATATACATTTTAGAAATATTCATTATATCGAAACTAAAAGCTAAGGAGTAAATGTAAAAATATAATCGCAAAACAATCTATGTTAATTAAGCTCAGATATGTTATACTGTAAATTCTCTTGTTTTTGTCTTTGAGGAAGATTAATTTGCCATCAGCGGTGATTAAAAAGAGGTTTCCAGAGTATCCACTAAAAACCTTCTACAATCAACTAATTCTGTCTCAAAAGGTAATTCAGTTAATTTACGAGTAAATGTTCTTTCACTTCACTCCAATTTCTGTTATGCATTTTGAAGGGATATGAAGTGCCTAGTTTTCTTGTTGGTAACTTTGGGCCTGGCGATGCCATTTCCTCGATTTCGTGATGCTGCGATGGAGCCTCAAGAACGTGATCTTGTGAAAGGGCCTCCAATGGATCCTCAAGAACGCGATCCTGTGAAGGATTCTCAATTTCACAACCTTGTGAGGGTTCCTCCTGATCCTGATCCTACTTTTTTGCCCGTATTTTGGCCTGGAATATGGAGTGATTCTCAAGGAAGTGATCATGTTGAGCTGGAAAACACGATGACTGGTAAGTCTATCAGTTTAGTTAGTAACTATTTTCATTGAAAAAGGGGACACTGCGTTTGCTATTTGCTTTTGGGTTTATTAGCAACATGCACGCGTTAACAAAATCTACACTGGCGAGATGTTTGTTTGCTGGCCTCTCTTCTTAGTTCCTTGCCCCCTGGTGGGGGATAGGGCCGGACATCAATGCTCGCCATTTGTCCCTATTTTTGGCCACAGCTGCTGCTGCAGCCCACGATGTTAGTCCCAGCTCAGCGCGTTCATTCTCCACCGTTCTCCGCCATGTTTCCCTTGGCCGTCCTCTGCTTCTTTTCCCGCTTGGTGCCCAGGATAATGCCACGCGTGGGTTTCGGTTTGGTGCCATACGCAGAACATGACCTAGCCACTTCCATCGCCTTCGTCGTACTTGTAAACTGATCTTTTCGATTCCTGCTCTTCTCCGAATTTCATCATTAGACACACGCATGGGCCAATGGACTTTCAAGATTCTCCTTAGAGATTTGTGAAGGAAGGTGTCAAGCCTTTTTTCATCCGCTTTTGTCGTTCTCCAAGTCTCGCATCCATATAACAGGACAGAAATGATGTTTGACTTGAAGATCCTCATCTTAGTTTCTCGGCGGAATTCACCTGTTCTCCACACCTTTGAAAGTCGATGAAAAACACTTCTAGCTTTACCTAACCTACTCCGAATGTCCTGTTCGGCACCACCCAAGTTGTTAACAGTGGCCCCTAGATAGACAAAGCTGTGCTGGCCTCTCTACGGTCGTGAAAAATTTGCTCAATTTCCAGACCCTTTTTACGCTCACTCCACGATATCGCAGCAACTGTTAACCTGCATATACCAAAAGGAATGAAACATTTCTCAGTGACTTAGTATTCATGACATAGTTCGTGTTTAGATATAGCGAATGAAATCGAGCTTGTTCCAAGACACCCTACACTGGGAAACGAAAATCCGTTTTCATCGAATCTTTTTTTTTTTCATTCAAGAATTTAAAAACTGTAATGTAAAATAACACGGTTATCTTTCTCATGGACAAAACCTATTTCTAACAGAGTATAAAGAAAAGATATGGGGGTCGGTGGGTACGCGTTAACATTTTTTTTAATAAATGCGCGAACAAAACGTCAGTTACCTCGCTTCTTTAACATTTATTTCTCGTTGAAATTTCTTGATTTCTCTTCATTTCTATGTCTTTTATTAAATCTGATAAAGATAATACCCAAGCCATTTCCTTCCCGAGATGCATGGCGAGGGTAGTACCCGAGCCGCATGCGAGGCTACTATCAGCAACTGGAAACATTAAGAGGCCGTCTGGCTTATTTCCGAACAACGATTTTGATTCAAGAATTCGAATTGTCTCATTTGCTGGGATTTTAAAGCCTTTACCTAGTTAAGTAATAAAATGGGTTTGATTTGATTTAAAATTCTAATTTGTGTTTTTTCGGATTTATCGAAGTTTGGTCCGATCCAGAGCAATTACCCGCCTTCCGAAACGGTTAAAATAGCACATATTGCAATTGCTCTCAAAAAATAAATATTCGCTAAAAAGATCCTGTTCTTTTTGTAAACTATATACTTATCATTGTAGTTTATTTAGCAATGTTTCAATTATGATTCATTCTTGTTTCTTCATAGGCCAAAACAAGATTTCCGACCCGCCTAATCCAGCTTTGAACGAAACACGGAAATAGCCCAACTTTGAAGGCAAATTTTAAAAATGTGGCACCTGCTTGAGACTACTTAATTACATGAACAGAATCTATAAATGACCTTTTCTTGAAAACAAGAATAAAATTTGTCAGCACACCAAGTCTGCAAAGCTGACAACCGCTTAAAATTCAGGAAATTTTCAAAATTTATAGGTAACGAACATCTTCGTCTTTACAAATTCTTCTGATAAATTCGCATACTATAACCCCTTAAGCTCTCTTACCTGGCTTTAGAATGTCTGTTCCAGCCTTTACAGTCATCTCTGAATTCTAGGTATCCTCAGAATTAATAGCTTTTTCCTCCAGCTGTAAGTTTGTACACGTTCCCGGCGAACCAGATGCATCTTAGTAGCGTGACTGTCACATCGCAACATATGTATAAAAGAAGCGTGGATGTTCTTTGCATCGCTGACTGTAGTTTTGCTCAAAGCCACCCTTGATCGAACAAAATCCTCTTAAAACGTTTGCAGGGACATATTTGGGACTGTGTTACCACATATAAACGTTGTAAACGGCGAGTCGGAGATTGTAAAATCCTGCGGCCATCTTGTGTTTACAACTGGTGTATTCGTTCCCAGTCCCCTACGAGCTTTACATTTCAGTCAGCCTGACAGTAAGTGAAATATCTAAGATCCGTTTGCAGTATTCATAATAAAACAGTTTATAGCAGCCAGCCGGCCAGCCAGATCATAATAAAAGGAAGGGAAGAAGACTAAGGGAAGAAATGGAAGAGTCTGAACTCTTAAAAGAAAACTGAATTTTTTTTTAAAACAAAAACAAGAGTTATATTTCAAAAAACATGTGTGTATAATTTTAACAAAGTAGATTTCTTTTAGCTTTCAAGAGTTGGTTTTGCCTTGCTGGAATGATTTCCTTCTCCATTTACATCTTTTTAGCGAGTTTTCTTACCATTTTTTCGCATCGAAGCGATTTTACAAGCAAGCAAAGTCGCAAAAGTTTTCCCCTGGTCACTTTACCAAGGGCAAAAAATTTCCACGCACGTTGGTGAGCAAAACAACGCATATCTGTTCTTTCCTGTAAATTCGTGGCCTGTCAACTTTAAATTTCAATCACTGTTCGTTTTATACGAACTAGACTTTTTCTCCGAAATATAACTCAAGGTAAGTTGAGGAAAAAATATTTTGCCAAAATATCAAGGAAAAACAGTGGTTTAATATCTTAATTGGCAGCTGTATAAAGCTGCTCAGAATCACGGAAATCACGTCTAAGAGGCTTCAACTTTTCACAACTTTCTGAGGGGGGCATGCCCCCAGACCCCCCCCCCCCCCCCTAGGAGGATGGAGCCTACGGCTCCATGAAATATGGGCCTCGTAACCAAATTAATTTGAACTCCCACTTTCACAAAAATGCCTAAAAGCGTGAAACCCCCTCCTCCCTTAAAAAAAACTAGGGCTTGAACAATAAAGTAAACAAAAATATTGGTAAAGAGCTACCCCCCTTTGAAAAATCCTGGATCTCCCCTGACTGTATACTGTTCACGGGTAAAGAACTTCGATACTCAACCACTGGGTATGTGTTCAGTCTTGTAGGTTTGAAGCCCTTAATTTTTACAAGTCCAGATAGGACCCGACCAAAATATATTATTCGACACTGAATATTGAATATTGCTACTGCTGTATGTTTTTCTTGGCAGACTTAATGCGTTAGTCTCTACGCAATTTACAGTATGCACAGAGAGATTAACATGCTGTTGTTCGTTCTAAGTGTTTACTGGTGATGAGAATTGTTTTCGATCATGAAACTAACAAGTCAATACCTTCAGCCAAAACAAATCTATTTATAGAGAGTAGCATCGCATGTACACGCTGCAATAACCACGCTCAGTTTGCTAAGGAGAATGCCCTTTTTGTCTTTGGACTTGAAAGGTACTTCAAGATGCGAAAGAATGCTTTTAAGCATTTTAACATTAAAAGCTGACAGGTTGCCTTGGTGATAATATTCACAGAGGTCGTAAACATCAAAAGTAATGGGATGCTTCAGCCCAACTTGATCAGTTATTTCTTCAAGTAACTCCTGTCGTTCTGTATCTTCCACAAGACATGCAACATCTTCTTCTTTATCGACTGACATTCCAAGTAAGCCCTTGTCTTTGCGTCGTGACGCTGCAAGACGGGAGAAGAAGCCCTGGATCTGTGTTTTTGTCAACCATTCTGTACTACTAAACTGGCGCTCGTTTGATGGATTTCTTGCAGTTCTCATATCCTGCTCTACTTGAACAGGATCAGCCTTACGGCCAGTTTTTTCACCGATATCGAATTTAGCCGTGAGATAATCTTTAACTTTCGGTGAAAAGCGAGTTGAGCCTGTGTTGGTCTTGCTGATAGCCCATCCCGTTTTCAGAGATTGTCTGCTGGGTGTTCCAGAAGACGTGGGCAATGTAACGCAAGGTGTTTTTTCAGCTACATCCACCGTTGCAAATTTTGCTGCCCAGTCTCTCCTTATCCGGTCGTAAATACTTTCACTCTGTGTTCGCTTCTTGGCGTGTTGACCGACATCAAGGTGCATCTCCAGATCTGTAAATGAATCAAACACTTCAGTACATCCTGGCACAGAGCACTCAAAAAGAGGATTTATATCAGTTAAAGGCTCCTCCTGTTCCTGTGAAGGCTTTTTTCTAGGCTTCAGCTCCCGTTCTTTAATTGTGTCTGGAAACCCCTCGTCAGTTTGAAGCAAGGTTGGTCCCTGGTTTTGAACATACACTGTGTCGTATGGAAAAAGCTTCCCTCGACCAATACCATAAGCTTTCCAGGCTCGGATTCCTGACTCTTCAAAACGGAAATTATGGAAACCGCCAAAGTGGTCGAGCTTATTGATCAGAAGAGTTTTCTTTGATTCATCCACAACACTTACTGAGGCAGACGTTCCCTTAACAGGATGTTGTTGGAGTGCCTCTCGCATATCCGTTGCCTTCAGGATATCGTGGCCTTCTGAGCAATAAGTTCGAATTGATGATTTCAGAGGACAAAGAATCCGGTCACAGATGTCTTTGCCACTTTGCGGTTCCGAGAAGTCATAGGCTTCAACTTTGATCCCAACTCTTTCTCCGATGTTTTTCACTGCAGATATCAAGAAGTTACTATGATAGCATCCTGCCTCGTCTGATCTGAGGTAAACACTTTTAACATCATTTGCTTTCAAGTAGTTAAGCAAATGCTCAATTATTGATGCTACTGCGAACCAATCCTGTGTGCATTGGTCAAACAAATGTGCAAAAGAAGTAACCTTAAGCTCTCCTGTTGACCCATCACGTGATATCACGCTACTAACGTGCCAACTAAGGCCTCTCTTGCCATACCAATCGCTCTGCTTCTCACGAAAACGGATTTGCAGAAATTTCATGGCCCAGTCCATGACAATTAAATTTGAGCTGGAATCTAATTTCTCAAGAATTTCTTGCTTTGCACGTTCTTGGTTTGTCGACCTCATGATATGTGCTTTCCACTGATTGATGACCTTTGTAGCTCGCTCGAAATCATAGATGATGTCTTCTTGTTGCTCCTTGCTATAAAATTTGGTGTCTTTACTTTTGATCAC